>NW_008795671.1:1188739-1210435 GCF_000699145.1 Aptenodytes forsteri | reverse complement strand
CCGCGCCCTGTCCGGGGGGGGCGCCCCGGCCGGCGAGGCAGGAGGAGCCGCGGGGCTTTCGGAGAGCTTTGCAACTCGGTTTTGCGTAAGAGTAAACGAAACTGCCCCGTTTGAGTCGAGAGGGGAAGTCTGAAGCCCGGAGGCAGAAGGGACGGCAGGGGACGGCAGGGGATGGGGACCGGGCGCTTGGGTCCGGAGGTGCCTTAGCTGCCTTCGGGTAGCTCTGGTCCCTCAAAAGGGGCAAAAGGGGTGGCTGGGTTTTTCGCAGGATGAGGGAAAACCAGAGGCGCTTTCAAATACGAGTCTCCTCGTCCGGTCCCAACGGGCGTCTGCGTCTCTAGCTGCCTTGCTTGTCTGGCTTAACGAGTATTAACATTTCATTCATAGTGCTCATATGTGGTTATGAATATGCTCGTGTGTGGTTATGAATAGCTCCAGAGCAGATTTTGTAGAGAATCGGGTTTATATGCAAAATATAATAATATAATAAACTCCTTTCTTGGGCATCATCATGGCCAGATCTGCGAGTGGGTGCAAAAGTTAGCGTTCTTTGATTGCTTCCTATTAATTGATATTAATTTCCTTTCCTGCCACGAAGAATTAGTATTCGTGTATGTCTGAGATAACTGCATGTAACCGTGTGATACCAGGAAAGGAAATGACTAGAAGAATAACACTGGTCTAAAACGGACATTCACATTTCTTGTTCCTGGTCTTTAGATGGTATTTTAGGAACCGTTTTTTAAGCTGTCAGGGGCCAAAATCGCAATATATGACTTTTTAAGATAAGAGTATAATTTGAAGGATGCTGCTTTCTTACCAATGGTGTTACTCGCCATTTAAATAGTTTTATATGGAAGCAGTGGGACTACAAGATGAGCGTAACTTTTTTTTATTCAAAACAATCCAAAGGTCTACCAGACGAACAGACTAAAGGTCATCCTTAAGAAAGGATGGTTTAGATCCCAACACCTCTGATGACCTTTTCCTCACCTTATTTTTTTTCACTGACTGCCTTGTATGACCACTGCTCTGAAACTGAAATTGCATGTTAAGACATATGGCAAATGTATCTGGTGTTTTGGCTGAGACTAAAACTGCAAGTTAACCTCTGTTGTCCTAAGAGATCTTCATGAAGAAACTAAGCACGGTCCATAAGATCTCTTGAGTCATTAAAATGAGAATACTGTGATAAGAGTATCTTCTGGGCACTGCAGATAAACATGATGCTGTGGGACGCAACTGCATATTATATCACAGTCTTGGAGATTTTGGGTGCTGTGGGGTTAGGCTCCATGTCTGACACCTTCCATTATGTTATAACAGTAACCAAGATGTGCTCCAAAAGGAGAAATGGTGGTTGCCGCTGGCGCAGAAATAATAGAGAGGGAGGAGAATCTGCTGGGTGAAAAGAGTCACCCAAATTGCTCCCCAGCGTGGGCAGCGGGCCTGTGCTCGCCTGTGCGAGCACATACACTGTGCTGGACACACAGTGAGACTGGGAGCGAGGGCACTGAACAAATCATGGAAATGCAGGGCCATGGAGAGGCTGTAAGACGTTACCTAATCCATTCGGTGCATTGTAGCACTGCACCTAAACAGACCTGAGAGAGGTTTCTGTAGCCTCTCTCTATCCTCTAAGGAAGAGGGTCCAACAGTACTCCTGCAGAGAAATGGTCCGATTTTCAGCTAGTCACAGCTAGTTCAGCATAGATCTCATGTGTGAAACAAATGGATTACTTCATGTGTTTCCAATGTCAACACAGGGAACAAACTGATCATTTCTCTTTTTATAAACTCCTTTTATACATTGGAGTGCTGTGTCTCTCTCCCTGGTCTTCTGCATGAAATGAACGTAATTCCTTCAACTCGTCTTCCTCCAGGGTTGTATTTTCGAAACCATTTGGAGACAATGCCCAGTGTGCTCCAACTTTCCTAGTGTGATAACTGGTGCAGGATGTACTACTCCAACTGAGGCCTTACCTATGCCAAGCAGAGTAAAACCAGTCCTTCCTATGCCATCTCTCATATAAGACATAGGGTTTTTTACAATGGCATTATATTGTGAACTTGGTTTTTAGCTTGCAATCTGCTATAATCCCACCAATGCTTTCCTGCTACCAAACTAGGTGTTCCCTAATTTCTATCTGTGTGAATAATTTCTTCTAAATGTACCATACCAGGCTCGTCTCTATTGAATTTCCTTTTATTTTTGTTAATACTTCTCTTAATTAGCAAGATCATCTTAAATTCTCATCATTTCTCCTCCCCTCCGCCACCAAATGCTCGCTTTCCCTCCCTTCCAGCTCAGTGTCACCCAGAGACTGTACAGGCTCATATTTGGTTCCACTCTCCAAGCTGCTAATGGAAAATATGGATAACCTATGAGTGTGACAGAAACCCATCATAATGTTGGCAAGCCATCATAATGTTGGGTGGTACTCAATGACTTTTTTGCCTCGGTCTTCACTGGCAAGTGCTCGAGCCTCACCGCCCAAGCCGCAGAAGGCAAAGGCGGGGACTGGGAGAATGAAGAGCCGCCCACTGTAGGAGAACATCAGGTTCGAGACCATCTAAGGCACCTGAAGGTACACAAGTCCATGGGACCTGATGAGATCCATCCACGGGTCCTGAAGGAACTGGCGGATGAAGCTGCTAAGCCACTATCCATCATATTTGAGAAGTCGTGGCAGTCCGGTGAAGTTCCCACTGACTGGAAAAGGGGAAACATAACCCCCATTTTTAAAAAGGGGAAAAAGGAAGACCCGGGGAACTACAGGCCAGTCAGTCTCACCTCTGTGCCTGGGAAGATCATGGAACAGATCCTCCTGGAAGCTATGCTAAGGCACATGGAGGACAGGGAGGTGATTCGAGACAGCCAGCATGGCTTCACCAAGGGCAAGTCCTGCCTGACTAACCTAGTGGCCTTCTGTGATGGAGTGACTACATCAGTGGACACGGGAAGGGCTACAGATGTTGTCTTTCTGGACCTCTGTAAGGCCTTTGACACGGTCCCCCCCAACATCCTTCTCTCTAAACTGGAGAGGTATGGATTTGATGGGTGGACTGCCCGGTGGGTGAGGAATTGGTTGGATGGTCGCATCCAGAGGGTAGTGGTCAACAGCTCAATGTCCAGATGGAGATCGGTGATAAGTGGCATCCCACAGGGGTCCGTATTGGGACCGGTACTGTTTAATATCTTCATCAATGACATAGACAGTGGGATCGAGTGCACCCTCAGCAAGTTTGCAGATGACACCAAGCTGAGTGGTGCGGTCAACATGCCAGGGGGGCGGGATGCCATCCGGAGGGACCTGGACAAGCTGGAGAAGTGGGCCTGTGTGAACCTCATGAGGTTTAACAAGGCCAAGTGCAAGGTCCTGCACCTGGGTCGGGGCAACCCCCGGTATCAATACAGGCTGGGGGATGAAGGGATGGAGAGCAGCCCTGCCGAGAAGGACTTGGGGGTGCTGGTGGGTGAAAAGCTGGACATGAGCCAGCAATGTGCGCTCACAGCCCAGAAGGCCAGTCGTATCCTGGGCTGCATCCAAAGAAGCGTGGCCAGCAGGTCGAGGGAGGTGATTCTGCCCTTCTACTCTGCTCTGGTGAGACCCCACCTGGAGTACTGTGTCCAGCTCTGGAACCCTCAGCATAAGAAAGACACGGACCCGTTGGAGCGGGTCCAGAGGGGGGTCACAAAAATGATCAGGGGGCTGGAACACCTCTCCTGTGAAGAAAGGCTGAGAGAGTTGGGGTTGTTCAGCCTAGAGAAGAGAAGGCTTTGGGGAGACCTTATTGCAGCCTCTCAGTACTTAAAGGGGGCTTATAAAAAAGATGGCGGCAGACTTTTTAGCAGGGCCTGTTGTGACAGGACAAGGGGGAATGGCTGTAAACTAAAGGGGGGTAGATTTAGACTAGATATAAGGAAGAAATTTTTTACGCTGAGGGTGGTGAAGCACTGGCACAGGTTGCCCAGAGAGGTGGTGGATGCCCCATCCCTGGAAACATTCAAGGTCAGGTTGGCCGGGGCTCTGAGTAACCTGATCTAGTTGAAGATGTCCCTGCCCACGGCAGGGAGGGTGGACTAGATGACCTTTAGAGGTCCCTTCCAACCCAAATTATTCTATGATTCTATGATTCTGTGATTCTATGATTCTATATTCAAAACCAGTTCTGACGGTGAGAAGATGACTGCTGTGTCAAGTATGAAGGTGCTGGACCAGATACACTTTCCATTATCTTTTATCTGGCCTGTCTATTTTCTTGGACTCTTTGGTCATCCCTATAGTGCAGGGATGACAAAGCACGGTGCAGAAATTACTGAGGCAATGTTAACTTGATCCAATAAACTCATCTCAACACCAAATGCGGGGTTACCACTTTCATGTAGTTTTGCAGAGAAGCCATTTCTGGTTACACTTGCATTTTGGGCTGCCCCCCCAAGACATGGCCCCCACGTGAGCCATCTCTGGTGAGGAACATCATTCCCAGGGAGCAGCAGCGCTGCTCCTGCCTAGGGCTGGCTCCTGGGAACCCCCTCTTGGGGAGCGGGGGAGGCTCCGCATGAGGGGAGCAATGCAGTTCAGTTTCTACATCTGTTTTGATAGCTTTTGCTGATTGTGTTGAGCATCTTGATATCTCATCTAGCCTATCACACAAAGTGTTTGACGCTTCTCATCTAGACTGTATTTCTGTAGTTTATCACAGAGGGAATGATGTCACATATCTTGACTTCAGAAGGCTTATCATGCGTGCAGCTTTTGCTTTATCTACTATGACAGTTAACCTATTAATTGCCTAGATTATTCTTGACAAACTCATGCTCACAAAAGCCAAGAAAGTACTGAACGCTCCACGTTTTCCTGGTATGCCTTCCCTCTGTGCCGTTATTTGTGTTGGTGACAAATCAAGCTTGCTTGAGCTTTGGATATGCCTAGTCAGGAACTGATTCTCCGAGTACCACCGGCCAGTGTGTCCCCAGTGACATCTATATCTTGTCTCAACTTCACTGGTACTTTGAACGGGCCTGTAAACACCCATGGGCTGCTAAGTAGTGTAGAGTAATTGCCATAAAGCCTGCCAGCGCCTGACGTGTCCTGGGGCTGAGGCTGTGGGTATGCATATGTGGCTGTGGGGGTTATTTCCTGACTGAAACTATTTTGGTCCAGTTACAGCTGTGTAGATTTTGCAGTAGGATCCAGAACCGAGCCTCATGTGTACTGGTCCACATGAACAAATACCAATAAAACACCCCGTATTTAACTTTAAAGGCGTTTTTTAAAGTAAAGAGTACTTGATCTCAGGTTGTAACACTGCATTACAAGCTTTAAATATATGTGTATTTTAAAAAGTAATGCTGTTGTGCTGATTTAAAAATGTCTGTAGAACATGTTGCTTCTGACTGATGATCACATGCAACCTGTATTTCTACTCGGATGCCAACATAATGTCTTAATCACTTATAAATACCACCGTATGGTAGCAATAGTAGTTATATAAATGTGGTATGTACATAGCTATTTCGCTGAGCCAATGTGTTTCAGGGAAGCCGAGGTGATTAATGAGATAATGTATATACTCAGGGCACTGTAGCGACAGCACTGCCTGTGAGTGCGTCGTCTGATTTCCTTGTGCAGTGACTCATAACGATGCTGAGCTGTAGTAATTGCCAAGAAATGCATGGATGGCTGTCTCACTGTTTATGCTAGTGGTATGGTTCTGTCTTAACTATTTGCCAAGCCTGTGGAGGTACAGTTCATGCTCTCCTTGTCTCCATCCAGGCCAATTTTACCTGAAGACCTTAGTTTCGCCTGCGGCAGGAAGGACGGGCACGCTGCAGTAGTTAGCCTGCAGTGCACTGCAAGTACTGAAAAGCACTGAGTGGGCAGCAATGGTGGGACTGTTCCCCCCCTCCTTGGGTAAAATACAGTCCCGTGCATGTTCATCTACTCTTTGTAATGGCGCTCTGTTTTTAGCAAGCTGTGCATGTTAAAACCGATAGGAGTCAGCTCACAGGTCTCAAGGACTCCAAGGATTTAGCAGGTTTTCAATATCTGCAGTTGCTAACTATATATTCTGTTTCTAGCATTCTTAGGAAAAGGAAGTGTGCGCCTTTTGCATCTACATTTGGGGTGTGCATTAGCCTTTCCTGTCCTTAACTTTTCCATTTGTATACAGAAGCATGACGACTGCTGGAGGGAGTTAGCAATTTTGTGAGGGGGTTCAGACGATGCAGGTGAAGACTGACACTTTTCAGTGGGACATGTAGTGAAAATGGAGAAACTTTTTTTTTTACAGCGTGGGTACAAGCTCCCCAGCCAAACAAAGCCAAATCTAATTTCAATTGCTCATTAGTGTGACTTGTGAGAAAAATTCAAGAGAAGATACTGTGAATCCATCTTATTGTCTATCCAGGATTGAACATTTGTCAGTGGTGATCCACAGCTCTCCAATGAAAATGCAGACAACCCAGTAAATAGTAGCAGTCAACCTATATGCAACAGGCTGTGCTCTCCAATGCAAGAATCATGTTTACTTAGCATGTGCTACTGTGTAGTAACAAGTTAAAACTTCAGATTTTTTTGCCAATCTCTTCATAAATACGTGAAAAATGAAATGCATATTATGTGTGCATTTAATATATGACAGCAGCTTCTCCTAGTTTTGATACTGGTGTCTGGAAAACCTGATAACCAGTCTATGGAAAACACCAAGATAATTAACCTTTTTGAATACCTCTGGGAAGTATGCGATGCACTCTAGATCCTTGAATTTCCAATATGCTGTGGTACAAAAATTGAGTTATTTTATAGTGAAGAGATTGAATACTGGTAAAGAAACCAGGGTAAGTTAAAGAACCTCCAAAGCTATCAGTATTCAAGCAATTATTGCCTCATTACTTTGAGTTAGAGGCAACAAACTATTTGAATGTTAATTTTTTTCCCCCAGGCCTTTCCTAGCCTTTATGGTAGGAAAGGAACCACTGGAGACTTGGAGATTCAGACAACTGCAAAGAATGGAGCCATCCCTACTTCTCTGCATGTATGGGCTTGTAGTAAATGACTTGTTCTGGTACAAACGGAGAAGTTGACACTTCACACAAGCTTTTGGAAAAAAGAAACCTGCCTTGAGGCATTTGCAACTGCATACACTTCTCACTAGGGTGACTGAAAGTATAAAGGAGGTGTTCTGCTGTACACAGGCTTTGACGACAGTACGAAGTGGGTAGTGGCTAATAGTCTTCAGATACATTTGCGGCTTCTTGCTGGATTTCTGTAGCTTTGTAACTGGTGTTCTGTGTTAACTGATGTATTTTCAATCCTGAATACATTTTCTCTATTTTTAAACATTGTCCAATCCAAGAAACTCCAGAGAAGATAATTTCCTTCAGTGAGGCCACAAAAAGATGTTGAAATGCTGATCTCTGTCATAGTTGTTAATATTGGAGTTAATATACGGATGTGATCTTAAAACAGGTCCAGAAGGCTAACTGTCCTAATCATTAGATTATGATTTTTGGTGTTTCCTTGACCTCTTGTAGATGAGAAGCAAGAAAAAAGAGGAGTGATTTGAGAAATTCAAGCCTGCTGTTCCACCAGTGATGGACATGATTGGGGAGACAGGAAATTTGGTCTGAAAAGATGACTAGCGCTCTGCCATTAGTCAATTAGAAGCTCTTTTGGAAAGAGGAAAACCTATTGTAAACAATACTGTGTTTTCCAAGTTAATTCATATTGTCAAATCTATTATTGGACAACAGATACCAAACAAAATCATTAAATCTGGTCTAAAACAGTTGTTTCCCAAACAGAAAGATACTAGACAATTATGATTAAATCTGAGACTCCAACTCTTAAGTGAAAGGCTTCAGCTGCATTTAACACTTCTTTTACCTATACATGACTTGCATTTTTGTGCAACAGCAGCACACTATTTGCCTTGTAATGGAGTGTGTTCGACTCAGCCAGTCCATCTGAGTAGATTTCCATCAATACTGCATCCTCTACAAGTAGTATGGGAAATTACTGGAATGTGCTGACGCACACTTGGCTATGAAGTAATTCTGCCTAGGAGCAGGTTATTTCCTAATTGTTCATCACTTGTTTCTTGGGTCACATCTATTGTGTGTCATGCAACCAAAAGCACGTGTCATTCAGAGACAGGATGAGCCATGTGGGTTCGTAGTGGAGCACAAAAGGACTTTTACCTTCTGAGGGAGAGAAGAACTGCTGATAGAAAGGATTTTTAACTGGCTTGTTTTGAAGTATCTGTTGTTCCTCAAATAGGCTGCTTCAGCTGAAGTAAAAGCTTTATCTTGTAAGGTCCTCCTCAAGGCTGAAAAGATTACTGACTAGACTTTTGGTAATCCACAAACTGGTATTAACTAGCAGCTGCCTTTTGTGGATGCTGTAAAAAGAACAAATGTACACTGGCTTCCTTCCCAGCTGCTGGTGATGAAATATGGATGCTGTGCTGAAACTGCTGCTTTATTTCACCGTTTGTCCCCAAGCTCAGTGATGTGGATACACAAATGTTAAAGCCGAAATAAATACAGGTGTGCAACTCATTTGTTTCTATAGAAATAACTTTTCATCCTTAAGTTATTTCTACGTAGATAACAGGCTGCAGAACATTAGCACAGCAATGGAAATATATGCTATGCAGGACTCCTATTTGTATGTATATGGAGCTAACAGAAAGGGGTTTTACATGTATGCACAGTTTTTGATTTTCAGAGTGGATTTCCTTTCCTCTCTGAAATCCCATGTCGTGCAGAGTTGTGTGGGGCTGCAGTCTTGTTGCAACAGGACAGCTTGCGTCTTTCTCATGCATCATGGGAAAGCTAGTCATTGTGGTGATTAATACCAAGAAGTAGCATGCGAACATGGAGAGATGAGTACTGAACATGTCCTCAGCTGACTGTACTTGGTGGGTATCTGGCTTCAAAGTTGTAACCTCTGCAGTCATTACCTGGCCTGTATTTCCTCTGTGTGTGAGTGTGTGTTTGGGCGTACATACCATGATGGACTGCAGAAGGAACTTTATTTTTACAAGGACAGATTTATCTAGCCAAAAAATACAAACATGGAAGTACATTTCCTGTTTGAATATACACAGTATTTTAAAAGAAAATCAAACTGACAGCTAATCTATTCAAACACACACTCTTAGAATTAAGGTATTTGTATGCTTGGGGCTGTTACTCCAGAGTACAGAGTAGTTGGTGTCTTGATATTCTAATGTGTTAGATGTATCTTAAATAAACCTGTGCAAGTAATTGAATACATTTAGCGCTCATGTTCAAATTAGCAAACTTTTGACCTAAGGCTGAGTACTAGAACAATTTAGACTGGACCTCTGGAGGTTGTCTAATCCAGCCCCCCTCAAAACACACACAGGTAGTTCAGGTTGCTGAGGGCCACGTCCAGTTGAGTTTTGAGTATCTTCAAGGATGCAGATTCCAAAACTTCTCTGGGCACCTTTTGCAGTGTTTCTGAAAGGGTTTTTTTCCTTTTCCCCCCCTTTATTATCTGGCTGGCTTTTCCCGTGTTTCCATTTGGGTCTGTTGCCTCTTGTGCTGTCACTGTACATCTCCATGAACGGTCTACCCTTGCATTACACAGTTGGTGACAGCAACAAGATCTCCCTTGAGCTTCCTGTTTTCCAGGCTGAACATTCCCAGCTCTCTCAGCCTCTCCTCATACATCAGGTGCTCCAGCACCTCTGACCATCTTGGTGGCCTCCCCTGGCCTCACCCCAGTGTGTCCATGTCTCTTGCGCTGGGGAGCCCCAGCACCGACACAGCACTCCAGATGTGGACTCTCGAGTGTCAGATGGGAGGGGTCACTTCCCTCCACCACTTTGGCTACTCCAGCCCAGGATGCTGTTGGCCTCCTTTGCCACAAGGGTGCATTGCTGACTCATGTTCAACTTGATGTCCACCAGCATACCAAGGTCCTTTTCTGCAGAGCTGCTTTCTAGTCAGGGAGCCCAACTTCTACTGCTGTACCGGGCGCTATATTAAGGGAGAGATTGCCACTCATTTTGAAGAATGAGTGCTGAGGCTATCCCTAACAACTAGTAATGTACTATGTATTCATATATTGCTGTTTTAATTACAAACAATGCTATCAACATGTAAGTAGATGCAAACTTTCCTGAGTAACAACAACATCTGATCAAGGAGGTCAACTTTTCTAAATACTGATCCGTTAAGCTGAAATTTTTCAAATGGCTGTTCCCCCTGCTCTCCCATGCTTGTTTGTTCATTTGTTTCAGCTCTTTAGCATTAGTTCTGTCCCTGACACTATCAAAGGAATGCTTGGAAGTTATTGTCCTCTCTTGGGAAGATCTGGTTCCCCTTTGTTTGGAATGGGAATTTGAAATGGGGAAAGACCTCTGTGGTGGCGTTGCATTCAAGCCTGCTGTTTTCCTTATGTAAAACTCCTAAAATTTTGCCAAATTGTGAGTTTCTCAAAGCAGCAGTTTGCAAATGCCCCAAATAAATTTACTGTGTTCTTGGAGCAAAAGGTGCTAAAGAAAGCTGAAATGTAAACATTTTCTTGAACCTCACAAGTCTCTGGCCAAATATTGCAAATGCTGACCTACAGAGTAATTGAGCATGCTCTGGCATAAAGCTGAATAGGTGTCCTCTGCAATTTGTGGTGTTTGTGGCCTAATATGATGCTGAAATACAGGCAGAAAGTCATTCTCTTCCTGTCCTCCATCCTGTCCAGGCACTGTATGTAGATAAGGAAGAGCATCTTGAAAATGTGAAGATGAAGTGGGAAGCAGGCTAGGTGGTGCACCTTAGAAACAGAGAGAAAAAGACAGGACTCAGGGGGAATGAAAGAAGATGTCAAAAAGTCCCTGATTTTGCAGGACTCTGAAGTCAGGCTTGAAGAGATGGCATCCATTTGTTAGGACAAAAGTGTGATCACTTTAGCTGCAGAACCATTACCCTGACGGGTACAAGTCCTCAATGCAGAGTTAAAAGATCCTAACGTTGACCACCTTGAATGTAAGTTTTGGTATGTAGTTTCAGAAATGTAGGCTTTTAGAGCTAAGCACTCGGAAACTGGGAAACCCCAGGTTGAAGATTGTGAGTGCAACTGTAATTTGATCCCTCTGTTTACATTTAGAATTGGATTCTACTGGATCTGCTGGATCACAGAGATCATGGGTGATGCTGTACATATCATTGAGATGAGCTTCTCACAAGTGGCCTTGATCCATGTGTTCATTCACTGATGTCCAGCTTGTTACTTCACGATCTTACTCAGCAAAGTGCCCGAGGCTTGCAGCGGTGACCGAAGTCAGAAGGAGCTGACTTCTGAACGTACCAGGTACAAAGAACTGTGCTTCAGGTGTCTCAAGCAGGCATCGTAACTCATCAAGAGTGATAGTGTTGTCCTTAATCACTCTGGGCTGAAACCTGTGACTGTAGATGGGGCTGTTAGATCTGCCCTCCCCCAAAGACTGTTACGAGTTTATGGAGCTTTCCAGGGATTTCACAGGAGAAATCCCTAAGGAAATGAGCAGTAGTAACATAGTAAATGAGATAGCTGTCCATGCACTGCATGATGAATATTAAATTTTACGTTGTACAACTTTTATTCAGTGCATATAGATGGCAGGCAGAGACTTGGTAGAAGTAATAGGACATAGGCCAGTGTTTAATTGCATGATCTTCCTGTGTGTAGGCAACATCGTGGTGCAATCTGAGGCCACACTTGACAGCTCCTTACTCTTCTTTTAATGCTTGACTTTTCAACCTTTCATGTTGTATTGAAAAAAATTAGCGATATTTTTACAGAGATGCTGCAGAATTAGTATACACGTGAACTTTTTACAGCATTAGTATTTTCATGTTGTGAATTACCGTGTATTTGCTTCTCTGTTTCTTCCTATTTTTATTTTATCTAACACCTTAAAATAGTTGCAGGTGAGAAATTGAAATTGCAAGTTACACTTTTGAGGGTAGGGGGAAGGAAGGGTAGACCTATTCCTACAAAATTATGAGTTTATTACGCAGGAGCTCTTACTCAGTGTGGTTTTCTGTTTGTGTTTTCTTTGTCAAGCACAAGAAATAAAATGTAATTACTGTTGAGCCAGTCGTCAGTCTGCTCTCTGTGGAAGGCTGATGAAATTTAGTTTTTTTCAAGTTCAAGGAATGGTAAGCACAAAGGCAACAGAATTCTGCACACACATGATTTAGTTTACATGAATGGCACCTTGCTACTGTGGATTGTCATTTTAAAGCAATAAAAAACATTGTTTGCTGTTTCCAAATGTAGATGCTAAACACAAAAAGAATAAACTGCTGAACACAACACACGTCAGTTCAAGGATCAGACTAGAAGTCGGAGGATCATCAACTCTAGGGAAGCCAGTAAGAGTCAGGAATGCAGTCAGATGAGCAACGTGACTGGTTTTCAGAGCCACGTCTACATTTCAGGTGAAAAGCATCTCAGAAACAGTTAGTGATTAGAAGAGATCTAAATAATCCTGAGATTGCTAGATGCCTTTGTTTGTTCCCTTTCCACCATGCTGTCTAGAAAATGGTCTGCTATTTCCAGACAGGAAGGGTAGATGTTCTCACTGTCTCAGTGCCTCTAGGCAAATTTGGCCATACAGTTTTAAAGCCAAGTAAATTTTTTTTTTCCTTTTAGATGGGGATTTTTCATCTTGATGTTGTGGCATGAAGTGAAAGTCTTGATTTTATTATTGCTGAGGGAGGAGGTGGAAAACCTTTCATTTCCTAAAGCTTTCTCTATATGATTGAGTTGAATCTATGCAGCTTATGTTTTAAATTCAAACAATTATCTTACATGTGTGGAGTCTTGAATGAAAGCTCTTCTCTCAGGATATTAATGGACTTTCTTGGTTTACATTGCTTGTAAAATAATTGGTTTAAGTTGAAATTCACTTTTTTGCTAGTATATACCCCCAATGAACTATACGAGCCCAAGAGGCTGTGGCTGTGATGGAATCTTTCCCATCTCCTCCCTAACATCTTTAACACATCTAACAATCCCATGAAACGGATTATAAACTTGCAGTTTTAATTCACATTAGATCTAGGCCTATTACACTGGGTATGTACACATACGACTTTTCTTAACCTGGCAATAACTGGTGATCCTATGAAGGGATGTGTTGTTCACGGTGGATAGCACGTTTGTAAATGCTGTGAAGATACTTTAATTCCTGGAAAAACCAAAAATGAATCCTCCAGACACAGAGATCTGGATATGTCCTGCTTGGTGCTGCTTCTTAACTTCGTTTACTTTCTTATTAGTTTAAATGAGGTCATGGGATGTACAGCTCTTGTGATGGGAAATTTTCAGCTTCCTGCTTGCTGTAACACTTGGTGCAGGGTTCTTGCTGAAGCTTTCAGATTTCACTTTCTGCAAAGACTTTAGGTCTGGAGTTTCAAGTAAACAACATACTTAAAGGAGACTTATGTTTTGTTACCACGTAACTGGTCTGTACAGATTACTCATTCTGTGGCTTTTTAGTGAAATTTGTCGTTAAGTATGTCTGAGGCAAACACATAGAAAACAGATCCTGATCTGTAACAACGGTGTTACTTTATTCCTTCAGTAGGATGTTTCCATCACACAAAAAAGAAGGGTTGGATGGATGGTTTTACTTACAAAATGCTGCTATCGCTGTGTTGTTTTGTGTGATGCCTGGTATGCTATGGTCAATGATAGCATCTGGAGACCCTAAACTTTCCTTTCCCGTTTTTTTTTTTTTAATTCTGTCTTGATAATTTCCACACCGTTTCTCGAAACTTTTCTTTCCCAGCTGTATTGGTAAATGCCATTTCTGTTTCTGAGAGGCTTCCTACTCTTCTCCCAGGAAAAGCAAGCTTAGGATGACAGAGGACCTGTGACATTTGGGGCCCAAAGTCCGCCCTCCGGAAGTCCATGGTTGTGGTTTTGCTGCCCCCCCTCCTTACTTCACCAAGAAGCGAGAATTCTATCATTTCATGGTCGCTAAGCCCAAGACGGCCTCCGACCACCACATCTCCCAACATCTTTAACACATCTAACAATCCCATGAAACGGATTATAAACTTGCAGTTTTAATTCACATTAGATCTAGGCCTATTACACTGGGTATGTACACATACGACTTTTCTTAACCTGGCAATAACTGGTGATCCTATGAAGGGATGTGTTGTTCACGGTGGATAGCACGTTTGTAAATGCTGTGAAGATACTTTAATTCCTGGAAAAACCAAAAATGAATCCTCCAGACACAGAGATCTGGATATGTCCTGCTTGGTGCTGCTTCTTAACTTCGTTTACTTTCTTATTAGTTTAAATGAGGTCATGGGATGTACAGCTCTTGTGATGGGAAATTTTCAGCTTCCTGCTTGCTGTAACACTTGGTGCAGGGTTCTTGCTGAAGCTTTCAGATTTCACTTTCTGCAAAGACTTTAGGTCTGGAGTTTCAAGTAAACAACATACTTAAAGGAGACTTATGTTTTGTTACCACGTAACTGGTCTGTACAGATTACTCATTCTGTGGCTTTTTAGTGAAATTTGTCGTTAAGTATGTCTGAGGCAAACACATAGAAAACAGATCCTGATCTGTAACAACGGTGTTACTTTATTCCTTCAGTAGGATGTTTCCATCACACAAAAAAGAAGGGTTGGATGGATGGTTTTACTTACAAAATGCTGCTATCGCTGTGTTGTTTTGTGTGATGCCTGGTATGCTATGGTCAATGATAGCATCTGGAGACCCTAAACTTTTTTCCCGTTTTTTTACTTACAAAATGCTGCTATCGCTGTGTTGTTTTGTGTGATGCCTGGCACGCTATGGTCAATGATAGCATCTGGAGACCCTAAACTTTCCTTTCCCGTTTTTTTTTTTTTAATTCTGTCTTGATAATTTCCACACCGTTTCTCGAAACTTTTCTTTCCCAGCTGTATTGGTAAATGCCATTTCTGTTTCTGAGAGGCTTCCTACTCTTCTCCCAGGAAAAGCAAGCTTAGGATGACAGAGGACCTGTGACATTTGGGGCAGTTGATGTAATGAAGGGTCAAGATCTAGAGGAGATTTCTCTAGTGAGCAGCAGCGGGAAGCGTTCAGTTATTAACATGTCTACACGTACCGATAGCTGAAGGCTTCCTATCATTTGCTCAAGAGTTTGTATTTTTTTTCCAAGTGAAAGACTGGCATTTTTGGGGGGTTGGGGATTGTCTTATAATTCTTTTGGATTTGTCTTCAGGATTTGTTGTCTTCTCTCTTGCACTTTTTTAGTTTCTAAGCTTTGTAGTTTCTAGAAGAGTGTTCTAGCACCGGAGTTTTGGATCTGAGATCCATCACTATATAAAATACTGTGAACAAATTTAAAATCTGATATTTTGAGTTATCTTTGATATAGTTATGTTATCAATGATGTAGTTATAACTATGATGTAGTTATTAGTTATGAACTTTCAACCCTTGCAAACCAATATTTCATTTACTTTAAACTTCTTTCCTCCTGTTCCTCTGTTTTACAGGCAGGATGAAAGACCGGCTAAACGAGCTGCGTGAATCTGCCAGGTTACACAACCAACAGTTTTCTGATAGTGAGGATGATGAAAATTCACCCCACGATGTTCTCCTTTATGAGACTGATTATGCCTTGGAAATTCTTCATAAAGACATACAGAACATCCGGACAGAAAATGACCACCTAAAAGAGGATGTCAAGCGGCTCAGAAAGCAAAACAGCCGCTTCCTTACTTCCATGCGCCGTCTTAGTAGCATCAAACGAGATGCTAATTGTATTGCCAGAGACATCAAGGCCCGCGGGGAAAGCATCCACAGGAAACTCCAGATAATGAGAGATTTCAGCGAAGATGCAATAACAAAATACGGGGCTATGTCTGTCATTGCCAGGGTAGCGAAGAACCACTACGTTGACCTCATGCACGCATTTCAGGAAGCTATGTTTGAATACAACGCAGCAGAGATGAACCAGCGGGAGAACTGCAAGATTCGAATTCAGCGGCAGCTAGAGATCATGGGCAAAGATGTTTCTGGCAACCAGATTGAAGAGATGATCGAGCAAGGCAAGTGGGATGTCTTCTCTGAGAATCTCTTGTCAGATGTTAAGGGGGCTCGCTCAGCCCTGAATGAGATAGAGACACGTCATAAGGAGCTGGTGAAGTTAGAAGGTCGCATTAAGGAAGTTCACGAGCTCTTTCTGCAGGTGGCCCTGCTAGTAGAGGAACAGGCGGACACCTTCGATGTCATTGAGATAAATATGCAAAATGTTGAGGACTATGTAGGAGAAGCTAAAGAGCAAGTGAAAAAAGCTTTGGAATACAGAAGAAAACACCCCCTCAGAACAATCCTCTGCTGCTGCTTATCCTGTTGCAGAAGGTGACCATCCCACTGAAGCTATCACGGACCAACTCAAATGTCTTCAAAATCAGGCATTCTTTCCAGTGACTTTTCTGTAATGACAGCCCCTAGAAATGGGGGGGCTATTTTGCAGTTGTTTTTGTTCATTGCCTTTTCCCTAAATGTTCTGAAGGCTGTTCTATCTGAGAGCTCCTAGAAATGTTGACAGAACTATTTTTAATCTATTTTTAATTGAAATGTACTCTGTTGCTGTAACTAGAGGTGCAGGAAGATCTCTGCTGCAGCGATACTTGTTTCAGATAGACAAGAAAGAGGAATGAATGATGGGCTGATAGCTCAGCCTAGGGAAGATGAGAAATTTCAAGAAGTAACTTTATTATTTGTCAAAGTGAGTCTGCAGGTGGTGCAGCCTTACCGCCTGGGGTGACACAATACACCACAGAATCAGGAGGTTTCAATTTTAACTAGTTTGGAGCCTGCTCGATGCAAATACTTGAACAGATTTTTGCTCTGTTCCTTTGACAAAATACTCGGCCTGTTAGCAGGAGCAGGACACAGAACTAGTTTCTATTTCAACTTGATTTCCACCTGCCATGAATCTTAACAGAAGTAACTGCACCTTAAATGATAATATGCACGTTTCGCGCCGTTTGTGTGCAAGTGATTGCTTTTCTCCATTTTGAGTACCCACAACTTTGTCAAGGTGGCTAGAAGCACTGCAACGCTGAGGCATCTCACAGACTTTTAACGCGAGGCACTGTCTGTACTCTCAATTTCGAAACTGCCATGCTTTTATGCTTCTAATACATTTTTATGCCAATTAGCACTTCAGCCAGAAGAGATGCATGCAGTGGCCTTCTGCAGAAGCACCCATAAGAAGACAACAGTTGGGGTGTCGAGAAAGCATTTTAGGGTCTCCTGTGCTGGCACATACACACAAGCAGTTTTAGCGGAAGGATTATCCTGTCAATAGACTTTTATTTTTTTATAAGCATTGATTGAATATGGATTTTTTAATATCTGTTTTAAATAACGTGAAGGATTAAATTTATTAACATGCAATTTTACCGGTGTACAAAAACTATGACTTTTCTCCCATTATTAGGAAATCTCCACCTGGGAAAGAAAATAGACATATTTCTTCAGTACACCTGAAGAAGCAAGAAAACAACATTTTAATGTCATTTCAGTGCTCTTGTCAAGCTTAAAAGTAATCTCTCCTTTTGTGTAAGAGGAGCCTGCCCGCAGTGGGTTTGGAATATGAGGAGGGAATAGAAAATTTGCAGCCCTGGGAACCACTGAGCGTTGTCAGTGAAACATGTATTCAGAAGGTCTGGTGAGTGATAATAGCTCCTGCTTCTGGAGGTTTTCCAACTATGATATTTCTAGGTGGCTTCCTGATACACTGATCTATTGCTATCCTTTGAATTAATGCAGGACATTTTTTCAGAAGTTAGTGATTTTTTTTTAAACGCTGATCCTATTTGTACCTATTTTAATAAATATATTTAAACATTTCAAATATTTTGTATTTGGGAGTTTTCCTTGGGAGATGCGCATAGCCATCTTCCTGCACCAATCGCAATGAAACTTTTCCCTTCTGATCTTTTGCACACTAATTTTATATGTGAAAAACCACCCAAACATTTCGTACTATTTATATTGATATAACAAAACAGTAAAACAAATTCAACTTCTAAGCTTTCATATCCTAGTGGGAAATGCTTCTTAGCCAGACAGGCTTTTTTACACAAATAGAAGCTAAACGGATAACTCTTCTCAGAAACTGAAAGTCTCTTTCGCTGAAGCACCTGTCTGCGATAACATGGAAGAGTGAGGAACACCGATCTTCTAAACTAGAAGATATTTTGATATTCAGTGATGTCCTGATGATATCAGTATTATGCTTGCCTGAGGACCTCTCCAACAACCCAATGTTCAAACTTGAAGTGGGAGGAAGGAGGGTGTTGAGCTGGCACCGTGACTACTGCTTTGGTGCTACTCAAGAAGACAAAGTCGTTTACTCCGTAGGTACTGCCATTCAAGTCAATGGAACTGTGCGTTTGTAGAGAAACCCCTAAACCTCCGGGGGTCAGCACGTGGGCATAAATCAAGGAAGAATAAAATACGTATTTCATTTCGTCTGCATACTCTTAGCACTCACCAATGCTTTTGATAAAAATGTGTACATGTGGTTTTTTGTTGGTTTCTTTTTTGCACATATGTACGTCTACAAATAGAATAAAATATTTCATAAGAAAAACTGAAAATGCAGAGTGTTGTGCATTGAATCAGCAGCTCTGAATAGTTTCTTGCATTGTCAAAGTTTAGTTTAAAAGCTGCTGGACTAAACTCTGAGTTGGTGAAAGGAGATTAAACAATGCCTAAAAAAAAGTCCTCCTAATAGTTGTTGCCACAGTAAATCAAATGTGTTGCATGTTGAGATAGACTTACCATAATTTTTCCTATAAAAAACATGAAAAATGAGTTTCATACATTCTAAAATGATTCTCTGCTGCAAGAAAAAATCAAATTTATTCTGGCAGTTCCGAGAGATCTTGATGATTTCATTAGTAGATATGCAAAGCTTATATTCAAATCTTTAGTCCGATTTGAGGCGCAGGGAAAGAGAGGGAAAGCACGAAGAAAAGGTAATTGTAGACCTTCTCTCCTGACTTAAGGCTGTTGCTGCAAGGAAGAAACTGAGAATTATTGAAATACCAGCTTGAGACCCTTTAAAACTATTTTTAAGTCGCATTGTGAATTAAGGGCACTTAAAAAATTACTTCCAGTAACTGAAGAAATCATTCTCTTCCTTGCAAACATGTGTTCATTGCTTAATACTATGGGGTGGGGGGTGGGGAGTTTCTATCCTTCAGTTTTGTAAGAACTCAAATTTTGCCAGCCCACAAACTTGCCTAGTCACAGTTAAACAGACTTTTGAAAAAAACTGATCACACTATAGTTGCAAGGACCCATGCCACACAGGATGAGTGGAAGAAGAAGATAAGAGTAGCTTGATAATATGTTAGCATACTAATAACAGAAGCCACAGAATGGACATCTTCATGCTCGCTAAGGAAAGCTGCCTTTTCATTCTGAAAGTCAGCACGACTCCTGTGGAGACGTGCGTAGCATATTCTGTGGGTTGGTTGTTTGTTTTTTTTTTCTCTTTCCTCATGTGGCAAACCCTATAGCTGGGTTTGAGGGGCAAGTAGTTAAAATGTGAGAGGGGCTGCTTTAGCTTTTAGGGTTGCTGTTACTTTGGTTTTGTTTCCTCCTGAAAGCAGCAGAAGCTTCAGAACCCACCCACCCCCACCATGAATCTCAGCCCTTTCTGAGGAGGAGAAAGGAGAACTGGCAACCAGGCACACCTTGCTCCTAAAAATGTAAGAGAGCATTGCATAAATATAAAAGTGCAAAACAATCCCCTATTACAAAATATAATGTTTGGAATATAACAGTGAACTTCCTGGATACGTGTATGAGTCTCCATTTCATCTTACGGGATATGTTTTTTTTTTAAACGTGGGTTTAATTTTAGAGAAATGGCAGTGGAACGATTGCTACCTCAAAGCGAGGGACCTAGACTATGGACACACTTGCACACTTGAGCAGGCATCTCTCTGGCACGTGTCTTGGGAGAAACTTCTCGAAGTAAAGAATAGCTCTTAGTTTAAGACCCAGATATCTTTTTTTCTGGAGGCCGAACTGAGCAGCTAAGCTGACTGCTGCTTTTCTAATCTAACCTACGTTAAGGATGTTTTGAATGCACAGCCCAAGTTGTATTTTATAATTTCTTGAAAACAAAGCAGGTTCTCTAGATTTTGGAACCACGGGAGATATTTGGAATTGATTTGGAAAAGGAAAGAGCTACACATGGTTGTGTTTCTATCTCTAGGAAAGTATCACAGATATGATGAAGGCAGGAAACAGTTATCATTTAATAGATACTGTATGTGGTGATTGCAGTTAATCTATTTCCGACGCAATGTGAGTTTCACATGGAGCCATGGTATTTGTTTCTCTAATATGTAAGAAGGCAATAGCAGATCCATCTTCTTCCACATTTCCAGCATATTATATAGTCTTCGTAATAGTTCCAGTAGCAGCCAGTGGAAGACAGGTCCACCGTCACACCTTACCTTACAGTGCATGCTTTGTTAGGGCGCAAAGTCTTAACAGGAAAAAGTGACATTTTACTATGTTTCTCAGAAATAATGTTAGATGTGAATAGAGAATGAGATAACCTAACTGATGATATTTCTCTACTCAATACTTTGCCGAAAGGCACAACCCTACTGAACGGGGAGCAATGCTAGCTATGGTATGCTGCATTTTAAGCAAATGATACAGCGCTGTAAGCTCCAGTCAAAGAGCTGTTCTTTCATTCATGGGCTCCAGCGTGGGAATAAAATTAAGGAAAAAGAAGGTGTGAGTTTCACATCTGTTCTTCATGTATGTAAAATGTTAACAATTCACCTGTATTGTATGTGAGAAGTATTTTCCGTCACAAGCATACCTAGCGTACTGGGGGTCTCTGAGCACTAACAGCTGAAGAGTTTAGGCACCACCTGCACCTGCAAATTCAAGACAAGACCCCTTACGGAGGGCCACCTACAACCAGAGTGTCCAACAACCAAGCAGGGCATGTGCTCCTGTTCTGCTTATGGGAGAGACAGATGGCCTCTGCATGCCTCCTCCAGTTCGCTGGAGGCTGTCTCAGTCCAGCATCCTCGGCCTGTGCCGTGCCAAATACTTGTCTCTCATCCCTTGGGGGCAGGCTCAAAGGTGGCAAAGTTTGGTGGGATGGAGGATGTCCATTTTCTCCTCTGGAAAACGGACAGCAAAGGCATCGAGAGTGGGAGCCGGTGTGGGGGGAGGAAGGCCGGTGATGGGGCACTTTTCCTTTCCCCTCCTGATGCGGGAAGAAGGGGGAGGTCCCGGTGCGGGCAGTAACCGGGGATATTGCAATAGGCACTTCCGTAGACCTGGCATGCGGTGGTGACTGGCAAGACATCTTTCCTCAGCAATATTTTTCTCCTAATTAAGCATACTTTATAGCTTTGGACTTTGTTTGGTTTCTTTTCCCTTCTATTAGCAAGGGAAGATATATTCCAGGTAACAACTGGGCAGGAGTAAGTAAAATGCCAGGCTTTCCCAAGAACACCTGTCAGTTGATATTTCACCGGGCAGCATCGCCGGGGGGCCCGGGGGGCGGCCCACGTGGAGAAAAAAAAAGTTTTTTCCCTTTTTGGTGGTCCGAGCCTTATCGGTGCAACTTCTCCAAAGCGATTCCCTCGCCGACCCACGCACGCACGGC
>NW_008795671.1:1162419-1187713 GCF_000699145.1 Aptenodytes forsteri | reverse complement strand
CCCTCGCGGGGTGTCCCAGCCGCGGCAGCGTGTGTTGTCACCGGCGGCGTGGCGGGGCCTGGGGCAGGGGGTGACAGGCGTCCCCGGGGCACTGGGCACGGGGCTTTCCCGGGCCTGCTGCGCAGCGAAGGCTCCCGGGCGCTTGGCCGGAGCCAAAGGAAACGCAGCCCGGCGGAGGCCCGTGCCCGGCAGCGGTGGGTGCCGCAGCTCCCCTCGGCAGGACAAGGCGCCGCCCGCCGTTTTTCGTTTCTCTAACTTCACGCCAGCTCTCCGCAGAAGTGCCTGGCAAGGGAACTGCACCGGGTCTAACGATACCTAAAAATGACATCGCAAATGGTCCCCTGAAGGCGTAGCCGTCCCGTTTGGGAGGAGGCAGTAGGAGCGTCGCCCTGGGGGCCTGTGGCACGCTGGGTGGAGGTTAGCCCTCCAGATTTGTCGACCCCCGGTGGTGACTTGGTTGCTCTAAAGCGCAATTCAGGTATTTTTTGTGTAGATTTTTTTTTTTTTTTAGTTCCAAACACTTTGAATGCTTTGAAGGCTGTATGACAACCTGTCACCGTGCTTTTATGACGTGAAAGTGAGGGTAAGTACCGCGTGCGCTAGGGTACGGGATGAGGGTGTAAGGGATGTCTGTGGGTGTCGAGCCTGCTGAGGTGCCCTTGGCCGACCCCGGAGGGTGGAGGGAAGGCGAACCCCGCTTCTGGGGGAATGGTCCCTGGTGCTGGCGGTACCCTAAACTGTGCCAGGGGTTCAGCTAAAAGTTAAGTGGAATGAGTGAGCAGGGTTTTCAGACTCACCTCCTGGCTTTGTTTTATTTAGCAGGACAGATGTAGCAGTTGTTGTACATGTTGCAATGTTTGATTTGCTATAGCATGGTTTTGTTGTTGTTGTTGGGTTTTTTTTGACAGGGTAGTATCATTGCGTTCTAGTATATTGAAAGTGCGGGAAGTACAAATCAAGCGCAGACTGACACATTTTAAAATATTAGTGTTTGCCAGAGCATCCTGGTCGAATTCTAGTACAGGTAAATATAGTTGTTCTTAGCTACCCTGTTCCCGATAATTTGAGCTGAAAAATGATTCTAAACTTTCACTCCAAATATATCATGTGATTATACAGATTAAATAAAGGATAAACTCAAGAGAGAGGTAACAACTCACGGGCCTTCTACGCAATATGAAATAGAAGGTGAAAAATTTCAGACAGGATATTTTATTACATGCTACACAAGATGATCTGGCATCACAAACGTGAATGTGGTATAAACACAGAAATATGATAGTCAAGAGGGACTTACGGAGAGAAGTGTGGTCTGGTGGTGAATTTCTAGGAAATGCAAGTACGTATATTGTCTTTTTTGACTGTTCCCACAGTTAAATTGTAAATGCAAAACATACCGCACTTTCTAGAACTGTTCATTAAAAAGCAGTACTGCCAGGTTCAAATGTTTTATTAAGTATACGTTTGTTCCTATTCTTCATTAAGGTACAAATTAGTAAAAATGGGTGCATGTTTGAATGTACATTTTACCTGTAATGTTGTAATGGAAAAACGCTGCCCTTGGAAACCCACATCTTTGCATGCAAATTGTGTAATTCTGCTTATGTGCTAATTTACGAGCATGTTTGTACATGCAATAAATGCTAATGTAGATTTTGTGGATGCAGTGCTGATATTGATGAAAAGTTGGTCCCAGCTATGTCAGTTACAGGATGAATTAGTGGCAGCTATTCAGCATTGTGAGACAGAAAAATAAAAATAATCACAGTTTTTACAAGAACAGTAATTGCTGACCAAAAGAAAAAAAAAGGCAGTTTTTATGATAAAGCAATATAGAAAACTGGAGTTCTTGGTTAGAAATGCTTCTGTTACAGGCACAGCCCTTTCCTTAAGAGATTTCTTTTTCAGAGAACTTCCCTCAGTCCTTTGGTGAGACTGTGTTCCCTGCTTTTTATAATGGCTTGTTAGAGCACACACAGATCTGGAATGGAACAGAAGATTTTTGAACCTTTCCTGCTCTCAAGAAATAGCCATAAAATCTACTGGCAACAACCATGTCCCAACCCCTTCCTACACTTCTCCATAAAGAAGAGGATAATCTTCTGGGGTTATTGGTTTCTATTTTAGGTGAAGTGGCAGGGTGGTGTAATGTGTTTCAGCTGTGGAACTGACCATGATTTTTAATTAAGATTTTTATTTTATTGAGCAGGTATTTTTCTTTATTTGTTTTTAATAGCTTCCTTGTTAAACCCTCATGAATTATTGGTGGTTGCCTTTGCAAGTTGACATTCTTACATGCACTCGTTATACTCTGGCCTTTAGTTCAAACAATATTGCTTTCCATTGGACTCCATTCTGTGGATGAGTTGTTTTTCTAAAAAGGTCATTATCTGTAGGATCCTTGCCTCATTTGTTGAGGAAATTGGAAAAAGTATAGTGACTAACGCTAGAAACTGGAATAAAAAAAGAGCTTCGTATGCAGACAGTTGAATGCTACCCTGATGAACCAGGGGTGTTTCTTTTGCCGCTGCATATTTCCTGTCTGATAAGGAGCCAGTCAGTTAAAATAGGTTTTGCATAAGCAATCACTCATCGTCATGTTCCTTATTTTGTGGTATCCATCTTGAGAACCTCAGTCTGATTTGCAGAAATGCAGGGCTTTTGCAAAGACAGGTGAAATCAATGTATCACCTGTATTTTAAGCAGTCTCTGAAAAAATTCGTATGTCTCTGAGCAGTCAAAGTTTTTGGAGATATTTGACACAATCTTTCCATACCTCAATTTCCCATTGTGTAAAATAGAGGTAATAGAAATATACCTTCTGCAAAATGGGCTGCTATGAAGTAAATTCATTCTCCTTTGTGAAGAATTCAGATAGACACTTATGTAATCTGGTCATGTTAGACAAGCCCATGAGTAGAATATCAATGAATTCGGAAAATAACATGAAATAAATAAGGTACGAAGCCACACTTTGAGCTGTGAAGACCTTGCAAAGTATTGAACAACTGGTTAGCCAGCAAGCACCGCGTGATGTGTGCTGAACAAGGTGGGAGTCTTATAGGAAAACAGCAAGCCATAGTTTAACTCAAAATCGTGTCTCACTTCATAAACAGAAGGGGATCAAATCAGTAAGAAGGCTACCTATTGGTGAAATATTATTTCGGTGGTATTTCAGTATAGTTTAATCCTTTTTAAAAACTTTCAGCAGCTTTTTTTTCCAGTTACGTTTTAGTGTGTGATGGAAGCATATCATTTGTTACTTCAGTTAAACCATTTTTCCATCATTCCCAGTGACCAGTATCTCATATTGAGGAAAAAGGTGTAAAAAGGCTGTGAAGTTCTTGGTCTATTGTATAATGCTAATATGTAGGATGATCAACAATCCTTCTGATTCTTACTGCAGACTAATTTAAAGTCTGTAAAGTAAGACCAGTCTCTTACGTTAGCGGGAGTAACTGCATCTAAGGTACTTGGTAATTCTTGAATTGTTCTCAATTTGGGGCCTGTGTGGTAAAAAAAGAGGGGTTAGACTCTATTTTCTGGATTCTTGTCATTCTCAGGACGCTTGTTCAAAGATTACCACTATATAGTATAGATAGTTGTGTCAATGTTTATACATGTGTCTTTATACGGGTTCATTTTCAACAGCTGATGGGCTGTTCATCTGCCAACTGCGTCTGATCTTACCTGCAGTTTCTTCCAACCATTTCTGTTGGACTCGATAGGCACAGCAACCAAGTGTCATTAGCAACGTTAGCTAATTCTGCCTCCTTATAGGCACAGCAACCAAGTGTCATTAGCAATGTTAGCTAATTCTGCCTCCTCCAGGGCATTACAACACACATTCCCAAACAGATCCTTGCAACATTTTATTGCTTAACTATTTTTCTTGGTTTTGATGAGGAAAAAGAAGAGATTTTCTGCTAGGTTAGTTTGATCCAAGCAGCAAGCTCTGGGGAATCGCACTGTGGTAGTATGGGGAGCTTGGCCGCCCTGACTGTGGCGTTGATAGAAAGGAACAAGGGTCTGCATATCACTTACTGCAGTGCAAAGCCCTGCAATTTACTTCAAGTGCTGATGGAGGTAGGTTTACTCTTATGACTGACAGATGAGCCCTGCAAGTCTTGCCATGGTCACTGAAAGCATCCTCACCCCCAGCATTACCCTGACTGTGGCTCTCCCAGAGTTAGGTTGGCCTGACATAGCCGTTAGAAGAGACCAGGTGCCCACCCTTCAGCTGCTCCAGTTAGCGTCTGGCATTTTAGCTCAAAGCCACCTTCACTGGCAGAGCAATGGGCAGTAGCTTTGCACTGGAATAAAGGGCTGTGGGCATACGTTCCTGTTCGCCAGTTCTTCTCATCAGGAGGAATATATGCAGGTGGTAACACTTTACATCAGCACAGCATCATTACCGAAGGATATTTCTGAAAGTGTTAAAAGACTGGTCCGTGCACTAGATCACCTCCAGTTCGGGAACATTTTCCCTTGTGCTGGCTTTGCTATGGTGGCAGTAGCCTCTAGAAGAAGAACAGAGCGGACGAGTCATAATTTACACTACAGCAGCAAGGTTCACCAGAGCACCTCCTAAATGAGGGGCCCTGAATGCCCTAAAACGAAGGCAGCGTAATGCAGAATGTTGCAGCTAAGATCTCTGGGATCTTAGGCAGGGGCTTAAAGCACACTAACATGCATTTTTCTGGAATTTTGTTGGTTGTGTTAAACTTACCTGAATGAATTGATTCCTTCTTCCTGCCAGGGAGGAGCTTTTGTCTGAAGACCGTAGAAAATGTGCACACTCTTCCAGGGATCATCGTCTTAAATGTGCAATTACAAAAATGCCTTCCTTTCCCTAATGATTTTAGGAGAAGAATGCACTTTCCAGATTCCTTCATTTTCCTTGATTGCTGCTTCTCCTTCACCATCTGCCCAACTGTGACCTTCCGCCTGGGTTGGAAGTGCTACAGGATCTTTCCTTCAGACCTCATCTGCCTCATTTTTAAGTGTTTGCTGAAGTGGTTCATGCAATTCTTGGCAAGAGATCACTCTCTGACCATGTGACTTGGTAGATCCGTGACACCTGTCTCTTGCTATTTCATCATGTGTTGCAAACTTTTTCATATGAAAGTGGAATCACTGGTGGGAAATATGGACTGCATTAATGAGTTCTGTTTTGCAGCTAATCCATGTTTAATGATTGATGTGCGTATGTATTTTAGTTTCACTTGTCCTGTCTTATATCTCTGTTGCTGTTTTCCGTCACACTCCCACCTTTTGCTTTTTACGTACATACCAAGAAACGGATCCAGCTGGTCTAGCAGTTCGCTGCTGCTGAAAGAGGCAGAGACACTGTCTTTCCCCTGCCCTGGCTGTACTGCACATTCCCACTGCTTCCCTCTTGCGTCCCTCGGTCTTTGATTGTCAAGTAATATGTAACAAACCAACCAATTAATTTCATGTTACTTGGATCTAAAATTAATCTCTGAGATTACCTCATTATAAGAATTTTTCTGTGAAGAAATGGGGAATTGGAGACAATTTCTTACGTGTTTTGGGCTCCCTAACATACACAGTACAGATCCACTAACTGGTTTTATTCATCACAGAATGGCAGAGGCTGGAAGGCTCCTCTGGAGATTGTCTTGTCCACCCCCTAGCTCAGAGGAGGGTCAGCCTGAGCAGTCGGGTTCTTAATATCTCCAAGGATGAAGACTCCACAACCTCTCTGGGCAACCCATGCCAGTGTTTGACCACTGTCACAGTAAAAAAAGTTTTTTCTAATGTCTTAAAAATAAGTGTTTTCTTGCGTTTAAGGCATTTTCTTATGTTTAAGCTTATCTCAAACTTACAGATCTGTCTGCTTGTAAATCTTAAATGACTGTATGTTTTCTCTGTGCTTAGGTTGTTGTTCCTAAACATCCCAAGGTAAAACGAAGGAACTACAAATGCCACAACACATACGAGGACACCCACTGGATGCATGGGTTTGCTGCCATGCACATTTTACCGAGAGCTCTATTGAGAGAAGAACAAAATCCCTGCAAAGACCTAAGCAGGTGCTTCATTTTAGATACTGAAAGCGATTCTTAAACTTTCTTTGTTCAAATAAAGACCAAGGGAGTGCAATATTTTGTTTATAAATATGTACAGTTAGTTTCCTGTAAGAAATGAGCACCTGTGTCTGGTGCTTAGCTTATTGAAAGCCAGAGTCCTATTAGAGCATTACTCATTGGAAGACCGTTCCCGTATCACGATTGAAGTTTATGATCTGCAGGTTAGACTACTGTAATTTGATCCGAGTTTTCCTTTAAAATGGTCTGGGAGCTATAGCATTAACAAATGACATCTGTCTATTGAGTTGGGGGAAGGTAATGCAATTGATAGCGCTCACCTTTATCCAGTGCTATTGTCTGGCAACCCAATAATTACAGATAAAAATTCTTATTCCTGTATTTACATAGGTGTTAGTAGTCTCCTTCCTGAACAATCTTTGCTTACTGGCTGTGGCTAACTATTCCTCGCCCTGGATCCAGAGGCTGCCTCTGAACAAGGATTTGTAAAGAGTCAACATAGTTCAGAAATCCCACTTATGTAATGCTTTCCAAATCCTTTTGTTACTATATTCAGAATGGAAATAATTGATTTATTTAATTACTATGACTTCTGTCTTTTCTCATAATATTTTGGATTATTTTTTATTGTTTTGCAGGATGCTTTGCTTTGCTTTGCTGTGCGAATAGCTGATTTCTTGGCTAAATGTAATTTTAATTTTTCTGTAGCTAGCTTAATAGCCATGGTTTCCACAATCTGTATTTTGATAGCACTATGACAGTGCAGGTTATATCTATGCCAGTTAACAAATCCTGTAGTGTTCTGTGACTGAAAACGCTGAGACATGCCCAACCTGTTGTACTGCATTCATTTGGGTGACCTGCCCCAAAAGTTACTTGACACATCAGTAAAGAAGAAATACTGAAAGCAACCGGATCCAGTTTTTGTGATGTCTCTGCCTGCCCAGCCCCTCTGAACAAAATGTTTTTCTACAAAAAAGAATTATTGGGTAGGATAAGAATTGTATGATATGAATGCATGAGTCAAACTTCTTTAAGAGGAGAAAGCAGTTAATGCCTCCCAATAGACAGTACAGAGAGACATCATGGGTGGGATAAGGTTTCTGCTCTGTATGAAATTGTTAGGGAGAGAGCTCAGCCATCAACACAAGAAAAAGGACCCGTATGACAAAGAAGGTATGGTGACTGTATCCACCCGAAATATTAACAAACTTGAGAGTGTTATGAAATACGAGATAAGAATGGGGTGGGATTGGGCATCTCAGAACCATCATTAAAATGCTCTAAAAACAAAAGTTGTTGTGGTTGGGGATTCTTTTTCCTATGCCTGTTTCTGTTGCTTTTCTTGGTAAGTTGTCTCAGAGGGGTTTGAGTAGAGTTTCCGAGTGGTCCTGTTTTAGGTTGGGCTCTGCAGAGAATGTGTCAGGAGATCTGAAGGTGCATGGTGGTACCCACAGCCCCCAAAAGGAGCCTCTGTGGGTCCTTTAGAGACAGAGTTAGAGACGATGCCTCATATTCACCTGGAAGTCCTTAACAGACTTGTCTCCATAGCCAGGAACGGGCCTAGATTGTAATGTTAACTATCTCAGAACGTTGTTTTATTTTTTTAACAAAAACTATTATACCAAGGTAATAACTGTCAAACTGGGATGTGTATACTTTGCATTGCACATTGTTTCCTTTTATGTACTGTTTGTCATTAACAGTCTTGGCATGACTGCTTCCCAGGTAGTAAATGCATTCTGGCATAATTAAAGCAGTTCCACTTCCTTCGCAGGCAAAACCTCAGAGATGGTATCTCTGGAGGGAGACGTTGGAACTGACCGAGAAGTTGCCAACTGCTAGTTATCTGTTAACCAGTACGTTGGGTGCCATCTTTCTGAATCACCATCCCTCACCACCTCTGTATTAACACTTACAGTGACCTGCTCTGGTCCATAGGTCATAATTTTTACAATTGCCAAAGTAGAGTTATAAAAAATGACTGTATTTTTTTGTCTTATTTTTTTAGCTCATTATATATGTTCGGCTAAAAAAAAGGAGTTGGAGAAAGCAATTTGAAGACTTGTGTTTCATCTATGCGAAAATCCATGTAAAACAATATAACTTAGTTAATTCTTAACAAGGTAGCTGACTTCCCTTAGCAAGGTATCCATATGGGATGCACTTCTGAGGATATACCCAATTAGCTCTGCTGCTGCAGCCAGTGTTTATGGACATAAATTCATGGATCCTGATCCTGTTGCTGCCACTGTAAGCAGATTGTTTATCACTGAAGTTTTGGACAGGCACAGAAGCCTGCTCGTATAATTAAAGTTGTAGCATCTGCACAATAGTTATACACTTCAAATTAGTGTGCCTCAGCGTCGCCTCCCTCTATTGATCTTCAAACCAGCACAAAATGAAATTGAAAATACAGCAGTTCAGGCAAAAATTCCATTAAGGCCCATAAAGAGTACGGGATACTGCAGGGTTTCTAGTGCAAGGGCAGGACTACAATATTTTTTCCTATCTCGCACAGGAATGTTTTAAGAGGCATCTTAATATTATGTGATGGGAAGGGACATAAATCTGTATGGATAAAATTAAATTATGCATAAGCAGTTAGCCTCTGCAGAAGAAGAGACGTGGGTTGTAAACTCTTTGGAAAGCCCTTCTCCCATGCCACCAAATCATTTGAATCACGGAGTATTCTTTGGGGAATTAGAGCTGCAAAAACTAGCCTGGCCATAACTATGTAAGGGATACATTAAATACAACTATTAACTCTTGGCTGTTTGGAAAATAAAGGCCCAGTTTGCATTAACAAGATTGAACTGGATGATTTCTTTTGAAAAAACACTTGGATCATTTTTTCTACGTTTTACAGAAGAAGTGTGTAACGTTTCAGGTGGCTTCTGCATTCTATATTTGAGCCTTTATTTGAAAAAAAGATTCAGGGATAACAAATCCTAGTACAAATATTTGGGGAACACGTTGTTTATTTCTAGGACAAACATTATTAAATCCATTTGAAAGAGAACCATCCAAAGATGAATTTTACCAGTAACAGAAAAACTTTCTAAAAGGAGTGCTTCTCATCAAGCATAACATGCTGCCTAAACAGATGCTATTTAGTGAGATGACTGACCTTAACTCTAGCCATAACAGAAACTTGTATTCCTCAGTTACTCAGATGGACTGTAGATTTAATTTGATGTCTTATTTTATTTACGATAAACTCCTTTAGGGGTGAAATAGTATTCCACATTGCTTCCTTCTCATGTGTTTTGCTAAGTGGCAGCATCCATTTTATAAGTGGCTATTGCAAAATAAAATGAGCCTGGAAAAGAGACTGGTCTGTACCCAGCCTCCCAGTCAGGGCTGGCTATGACAGCACTGTGTTGCTGTGGGGGAAGGATTTTTTTGGGTGATGGCTGTGCCGGGGCAGCGAAACAGCGCTGCTGCCAGAGCCTGATGCAGAGCGGCTGGGACCCCTTCCTGGGGCCGTAGGATCTGCGGTGGCCCCACCGGGCTGCGGGGTCTGGGGGGTAGCTATGCGAGCCACCAATCTGGACTGAGTCCTTCAAAGTGGCATCGCAGCACTTTCCACCTCCTCTTCTTGTACCATGCTGTGCACACCTAGGAGTTGCAGCAGGGAGTTTAGTTCCTTGAGCGCAGTCGGGGGGGTGGGGGGAAGCAGTGGTTGGGGGAAAGCAGGTTGTTTGTGGCAAGGCGGCGTCATGCTACGCAGGGAGTAGGAGCCCTGAAATACCAACTGCTCTTTGAAAGCCTCATGGAAGTCTCCTGCTGCAGCAGAGCCCAGCCTGCCGGGGAAGCAGCGGGTGGGTGGGCAAGTGATGCTCAGCCCCTGGCAAGGGCAGGGCCCACCGCTGCCCTCCTGGGGTAAATGGAGATCGCTGCAGGCTGGCCGAGGGTGGGAATGGTCAGGCTCTGAGTGGGCAAACAAATCCATGTCCTGCACCACTTCTGAGAGGGGATCCTTCTCTTCCTCATTGCTTTCTTTGTCTTTCAAAGGATTGATGTATCCTTTCTGATACCTTGTACTAAACCCCAGATTTAGTCTATAGGTGTGGAGACAACTTCTGAAAGGAATGAAGTGGCTTACAGTCAGCAATGCTGCCTTCTCCACAGGTGCAACCAATTCCTATATAAAAAGGGGGGGCAGAGCTGAGCAAAGAGCGGAGCTGAGCAGGGGTGGGTAGGCTGGGTGATGTGACTGCTTGCTTTAGGAGTTACACCTCTGTATGGTTCGATTACTGAATCATGCCCCTGTTTCTCTGTCAGGTGGTGGAAGGGTTACTTCCATCAGGGATTTGCATCAGGGAACAAATGCCATGGTTTAGGTACCATACCTGGAGAGAGCTTTCCAGGCAGGTTAGTGGGAGAGGTATGATTAAAACCCTACCGTGCTTTATCTCAGTTCCTCATTTTTTTGTATGATCCTGCTCTCACCAAAGTCAGTGGGAGAATTCACCCATGTAAATGGTGCTTTCATTGGCATGGCTTGCATTCATTTTTGTCATGTTGATCTGCCCTTTCTTTTTGGCCCGGAGGCCATCTGGCTGCTGGCTGGTGGACGTCCTCAGGCGCAGGAAGCAGAGGGCACGGGAGTTTAAAGGAGCTTCTGACAGTCCAGCAGTTTCATGGTCTGTCTGGACGGCCCCAGAAAGCTGGGGGGGAGGGCAGGCGGGGTTTGGTCATGAGCAGAAAGCACTGTCAAGCTTCCAGCCTTACCGAGCAGTTTATGGGGTTTTTTTCAGATACTTCATGGGAGAAAGGAGCAGAGCGTGGGAAGGTGATACTGGCAATATCGCCTATGATTTAGGGTTGCATGGCCACACATCAGGGGGTCTGAAGGCTGCCTGTGTATGAAGACTATTGGCACAAAGTCTGGTAAATCGTGCAGAGCTTCAGGCATGTCCTGCCTTATGCAGAGCCGTGGAGCAGCCCGGGGGCTATAACAAACCAGTCAGACTCAACTAAAAGTGGAACTATTTATGGGACGTTGTCTGTTTTCTCTTGTGACTCGTGGATGTTGTCTCTTGTTCACCCAGGCTCTGAGCCCTATCAGTTTGCACTTAAATACAGCTTTCCCAGGTTTTCAAATCTGCTGTTTTCCCAGAGGAATGTCTGTTCCTGGCGTGTAGCCCTCCTTCTCTTTTATCATACTGAAAACCATCTCACTCACTGAGTGTTGGTAGCTTCTGGTAGATGACCAGCAGCTTAAAGATTGCTGACTACCAGACCCCTCCTTTCTGCTTTCAGATCGAGGGCGCTGTGGTTCATTTGATCCTACCCTTCCCGACGCCCTGTGCCTCCAGTTTCTTCATCGCAGCCCTTGCCATGATTCTGAAATACCTTGCCAAGTAGAGAGCGATGGAGGAGGTTTGCCTTCCTTGCAGTCTGAGGCAGGTGGTACTGGGAGTCACAGAAGCAAGCGCGTGCAGAAAGGGTGGTGTTGCGGCATGTGACACCTACGTGTGTCCAGTTCTCTCATGCCCAATTGTCACGGACAATGCCTAAGCACATGTGCCAAAGCTGTCAAGATCATGTGCTGTTTTTGCATATGCTCTCCAACTTAGCCAAATACTGTACTTGCAGGGAAATTTTCTCAAGCAAATCTGAAGGATTACACTAAATAATATCCATAAGTGACATTTTAAATACAGATGCACAGCACTTTGTTTAACTTCATAATTAGTAACTGACATAGGTACTATAAAACGCAACTTCCTTGCATGTTTTTTTTAATAGGAATTTAGTTTGCCATCTTTGAAAAAACTTGGTTCTGTATGATTCCGCTGTCAAACCAAGCCTCACACTTGCATAATTTTTTGAATCATTCAGAACTGCAATACATTTATACATTTGTTACTGCAAGTGTGCCATGGCTAATGACTAATGGCTAATTTAGCTGTTGCCTCTTAAATTCTGTTATTGTCACTTCAGGTCAGAGAGGTCAAAGGTCTGGTATTTTAAGGGATTTGGCACTTCTAGATAAAAACATTTTGCATTCCATGCATGTCCAATCTCTAAAGATAAGTAGGGAGGAATATGGTAAAACCCTGATATCTCTGTGGAAAGGATAGTTGGAATGTAATTTGTATAATTACCTTGCATGGCAGTTGTTTGCATTCATCAGCATACCTTTATTTTTGTTTTCTACTTGTTATAAAGCCTTTGCACTTATTTTTTGTAATGATTATATGAACACTTGATGCCTGCTGCTGTGAAGATTTTTGTCATTGAAACAACTGCTTCCTGAGCACTTCAGTTCTTCAGGCGGAGTCCTATCAATGATTATAGCTTTTGGGACTTTAAACTGAAGTTATTTTAACATACGGTAACACTACTTGATAGTTTCCTCTGTGTTTCCACCCACTGTGTTAGCTGCCAACAGCTGTACGAAGAATGCTGTTCTCATGGCTCAAACACTTGTAATGCTGTCCCACCCAAACTAACCTCCGCGTGATAGTGACTTCTAATCCGTGAATGAGATAAGCAATGGAACTATATGTTACTGTCCCTCTGATTTAAAGGTATTTCTTCCAACCAAGTTAGTGTTTAACTTTCTTTATTTTACTCTTAAAAAAAATACAATCATATAATTATAAAAAAGACAGGAGTTCAGTCTGTTGTTGTACAAAAAACCACATCGCTGATTTGCTCTGAACGGGCGGTATAGAATTCTGTTAGTGCAATCAAATAAAATAGAGTGTGAAAGGATACATTTTCCTAAGTGAAGGAGAAAATTGGCTTACATTAGGTGAAACATTAATGGCAATTTCACTAAAACAAAATCTTCTTAGTGCTGCAGTTCTTGCTAGCTGCACTGTAATTTTAAACTAGAAACCATCCTAGCAATTCATCCTAGCATGATAGCAGGATTGTTTTTAAAAAGTATCAATTTCATCATGCATGTGCATGAATCACAAAATTCTGGAAGCGTCCCAAGTTATCCCATCGTGATAACGCAGGATTTTTTTATTTGATGAGAATCTTTGGATAATCTCTTCCGTAATGCTTTTCCCCCTCATTTCCATACTGCTGCTGCTAGCGTTTTGTACCAGATGCCATTCTGTCACGAAAGCAACTGCTTCCTGATTTTTTTGTGCCTGAAAACTTGTCTAGCTTTCCTAAGCGTATCAGTTGGTCCAATAAAATCTATTTCATGTCTCTTCAAATCTTGCTCCTTTTCTATCATTAGGCCGTCCCACCGACATTACTATTACGAATACCTTTATACACTCCATTATTGTTTTTGCTTAAATACAGTGCTGTCCTTATGTGTGCCAGATGCGGTTAATGGAGGTGTGTGACGTGGATTCAGTGCTATCTTACTCATTTGATATCTCCACCTCTTGGGGAGTCTGACTGCATTTATATTCCTACGGAAAATCTGTAAAAGCGGGGTCAGGTAATACTGCTGCGGGTAGCTGGCCCCATTGCCTACACGTACGTAAGCAGAGAGAGAGAGAAAGCCTGTTCCAGTTCAAAGAAATAATAGGTGTCTGCCTTCTCTGTAGAATTAGAGAGGAACCAGTGCATGATAGGTAAGAAAAATATGAGCTTGTTATCAGCTGATAATACTGCTGTTTCGCTCCCCTCACTTACAGCAGCAACCAGATGGATGGAGGCAGTGGCCTGTCCCCTGTTCGCAAGGGAACTTTGCTCTGTCCTGGGCAATCCAGGTGTTTGACAGCTCTAGGTTGGTATCTGAAGCTTCAGGTGGGATTCTGCTGCCTAAATGTAGCCCTGTGGTGCCACCTGAGATGCCTCGGGTGCCTATAGGTGTCTCATGAGCCCCATATGTCACCTCTTCTTAGGTGGCTAAATAGGACAGGATACCAATGTGCATGTTACTAAATCCTTTTCCTGTGTCTGAAAACAATATGCAAAGACAAGAGCAGTTTGAGGTCACCACCACTGGTTTTGTTGCCTAGATCCATTCAGCCCTCTGCTTTGGGCTCTCATTCCCATCATACTTCTTCCGTGGTGCAGTTTTATGCTTGAGTAGGTATACTGGTGGCCAAAAGGAACAATGCTTTTACTTTCTTTGCCCTTGGCACCAGTCTCCCACTGCTCCTCTTAGTGCTGAAGCAGTTTGCTTTGGAGTCAGCTGAACAGCAGTGTTGGAGAAACAGACCCAGCAGGAACACGCAAGTGAGAAAGGAAAGTGTCTGTTCAGCGGGCAGCTACCGTCTGGCTCAGCCCTATCACAGAACTGCCTGGTTAGGTGCCCGCTTGGCCCTGCAAGTTGTCTTGTCTTTGGCTCTACAAATCCAAAGTAATTGAGCTGTTCAGGAACAAAGTGGATCACAAAGGCCGTAAAAGGCAAATACCATCTGAAGATAAATCATGCAGAGTCAAAGGAGCCGGGTCTGTGAAGTTAATTTCCAGGGAAGATTAAATGAATCAGAAAGCAGACCCTTTGATGCATTGATGCATTGCAACATACGTTCTTTGACAAAATTCTTCCCCTAGACCCCCCTGGCAATCCACAGACCTCTCCAGACTAAACCTAAGAGCCTTCCTGTAAGTAAAGAAGGGACAGGCTCTGGAGGCAATCTGGACCTCTGTGAAAAGCCTCTTTGTGCCAGTCTGCGAGAGCTGGAAACTTCTTAGGCAGCAGAACTATGGATGCCAACAGGAACAACTCCTCCAGCTGGTTTGTCTCTCTGATAGCAGAGCGAGGGGCTGGCTCTGCTGGTGGCTCTGAGACCCTGTACCCCGCAGCTGAGGGAGACTGGCAAAGTTACTGGGGCATCTGGCAAATATAGAGCCTTACGCAGCATTTGGGGTTCACTCTCCCTAACCACTTTCTGCCTCTCCTGGTACAGGAAGGTGGATGGTTTCCAGCTGAAACAGTTGACAGAAAATTTCTGCTAAGGAGGAAAAAGCAGAGGCTTAACTCTGGTAAAGACTCTAGTGATGGGCTGGGGTCAAACCTGGTAAGGCCAGGGCACGGGCTGGTGCCATCCCACTGTGCATGTTATCTGTGAGAGATGCAGAGATGCTTCTGCTGCTGTCAGGCCAGGGGGTGGTGAATCAGGGATCCTCACCGCTTCCCCGATTGTTCCCTTCTCACTGCACCAAGTGAAGCTCAGGAAAAAATCAGAGCTCAGCACAGAAACTAAGCTGAGCACGGTTAGTGTTTGGAGAGGAGGCCCCATAAAGGAGAATGCAGAGAGCATCTGAATCACTTCACCACCCACAGAAATACTCTACAAATAAAGTTGTGTTGTTTAGTTATAAATTTCATGCTGGAATGGTGTAATCTTGAATGTATATAGGGGACAGTACTCAAAAATTAGTATCACATTAATTATTAGTGACAGCTCTGGCTGAATTTGAAATTGTATCCTAAAGGTGAAAAGCAATCCTTGGATTAACGGGGTTTCTGGGTCAGCCGTAGGACTTGTAGGCTTCCTCAGGCATTGTTGAAGAGGTTTTGTTTTCCTTAATTTTTCATATTCGAATTTGGTAACGTTTCTTTCCCGTTGCTAGTGTTACCGTGCCTCTGTTTATTGGTTGCTACTCCTAAAAATGAATCCAAGCTTAGGCTTTCGTGGGAAAAAGATGTGGAGTGGGGAAATGGAGGAAGGCCCTTTGGAAGATATGTGGCATTTCATAATGTTACAAATCAGGCCAACAGCTATTTTAAAAAGAGCTATTCAAGTGGTTTATTTCTGGCAGAAATGGAGGAGTCCAAAGAAACCCTTACCCGCTTTGTTCTAAGGCTCGGGATGTTCTGCCCATTGTGTTTCTCCCTCTGCCGCATACTTTATCTTCTGCGGGTGTCAGTGGAGGGTTTCATAACACACTGCTTGTTTCACTCTCTCGCTCTGAGATCCGGGTGCAGCTTTGCACTTTGCATCTTTATAAATAAATCATCAGTTTTCACAAATGAATCATCTATTGTTCGAGGTGGGCAGAATATTTTAATGGCATCTAAGTTAAGAATCGTGATCCTTAAATGTTTGTTTTTATTTTTGACCTGCTGTAGTTACAATTTATGTCCAGGGAGGTATAAAGAAGAAATAGTACAAAAAGCCTAGCTGACCTGCAGTTGTAACAGAGACGCATCCTCAGTATTATTATTCATGACTCTTGGTGTAACCGTAGGACGGAGGAGTCACATTCTTTGGCAGCTGAGGTGCTGGGCACTGCTGAAACACAGGACTGAAACAGCCCAAAGCTTTTACCTGACACGAAATAACAAATGGAGGTAGGTAGTGGAGCACAAGGAAACAGTGACATGTTAGGACGTGAAGAGAGGCTGGTGTGCCCAAAGCTCGCCCGGTTTTCGAGCTGTATCAGCTGGTCATCTCAAAGCTGTTCCTGCTCCCTGCAGACCTTGCCACAAACACAGCTGGAGGCAGTCTCGCTTGCAGCACATCCGAGTCGATATTTGTCAACGTGGTGGGCTGTGGACATCTCACAACATACATCTCACAGCCTACTGTTCTAATAGTTCTCTCCATGTTGTATTAAGAACGCATGATTGAGGCTTCACTGATCCTTTTTGGCAAAGAAGACCCCTTTGGGCTCAGCACTGCACTGGGAGACATCCAAGGTTTTGCTTTACTCTCTTTTTTGGAGTGGGACCTCCAGGAGTCATGCACCTCATTCCACACTCAAAATAGCGAAGCTCTTTCTGTGGAAAACTAAACGCTCCCAGTTCCCGAGGAAAGAAATACTACTGAATAGTAGTAGCATGTGGGCTTCAGTACCACGCATATGACAGGGAGGACACACTTCAAAGTACAAAAAAAAGAATTTAAAGATTGTTTAAGAAAAAGTTAACGGACCTGATAGATTAAACAGGAGTAAAGCCTCTTTCCTGGCCAGTGCCACCAGCTTGGCTGAGAGTGGGTTGAGAGGCAGGGTCGGCTGCATCGGGAGGGCAGGAACACACACAGGTATAGGACATAGGGGTGCCTGGGATTGTAGGGTCCCTGGCTCAAAAGGGATGTCTACGTGCTCGTTGAATCCCACCCAGAGAGTCCAAGGAACGTGTCTCAGGGAGTTTGGTACACACAAACACTTTAAACGAACACAGCGATGAAGGGAGGGGGGCGGTGGGTGAGCCTGCAGGGGTCTTTGCTGAGAACTGCGCTCTTGTATTTAGTAACTTCAGCAAAACTTTCCTGTGAGCGTTTGCGTCCCTAGCATGTCATACACTCGCTGAAACCAGTTTTCTACTGCACTCCCCTTCCTCACATCCCTCGTCAGGAGGGTTTCTGGTCTCATGCTGATAAAATGTTGCCAGCTGGTGATTGCTACTTCTGGGCAAGGACAGATGATTTTACATTTCATAACAAACGTTTCACAGGATTTGCTAAATTTAAGCTTCATTCCCAGCTAGCTTCCCCAGTTTGGTTTACTGTTGTCTTTTTTTCATGTTCATGGCATCGTATTTCAGACTAGATTTAAACTCTGAATTTGCCAGGGCTTGGATACATTTGTATTTTAAATACACATCGGTCCTTTTAACAATTGTTGCAGCATTTGTCAGATCACATTCGCAGAGTTTTGAAACATACCTTCTGTCCCGGGCCAGACACAAGCTGTACGGCTGAGGGACTTTGTTGCTCTGCGTTTACACGCTGCCGAGCTCCACGGCACCTGATCCCGGCTGAGCGAGCCCTCTGGTACTTCCGTGCTATAAATAACACCGTCACCCTGTACCTGGTAGATGTTTTTAAGATGAGTCCGTAAGCGCTTGAAGCATAAATGCTCAGATATTATGTTACAATTATGTTATAATGGCGTAGCGTAGTGGATACTCTTAAGAAGATTCTTGCTCTCACATGGTTGGAAATTTCTCTGGAAGTGCTAGTAAGGCTTTATTTTCTGAAATGCAAAGTCCACGTAGGAGTTCTTTCCCAGCAAGGACAAACTCCAGCATTGCTCCCTTTTCAAACGCTTGGCCTCTGCGAGCCACCTCCAGTTAGATACATCAGTGATGTATTAAGGGTTTTTGTTGCTCCCTCATTTTCTTCTGACAGTAACTCCAAAAGAGGTTTTTTTCAGAGTAGGAAAATCATTTCAATCATCTTTTCATTCAGTTTTGTGGTCTCTTTCTTCATTTCAGTGATTAAGGACTTGGCAGGGCTGGACTTCTTTTTTGGTTTGGAAGATAGCTTTGGTTTGGAACATCCCAAAATAAATGATGTCCAAAAGTTTCCTCTTTGTCTGCTGTGATTTCAAAGCAATTTTCGTGGCTCAGTTCAGGACTGCCTAATAGAAGAAAATGGAGCAATAATTACTGCCTGCAGGGCTTCTAGCACAGCAGTTATTTAACTAGCTGCAAAATAATTTAAGGAACCAGCAAACGTCTCTTAGAAAATTTCTTGTTCCCTTAAGAACAGTGTACTTTGAGCCAAACGCTTTTCCTTGAGCTGGGCACGTAATTCCCGTGGCAGTCAGACGGCAGCTGCGGCCCCAGCGTGCCAGGCGTGGGAAGAGCAAGGGCACCGTTTGCAGCCCTGCCTGTCTGAGGTGTGAAGCTCACCCCCGGCAGCGCTGCCCGGCGTGCTGGGTGTCGTGGCTCCCCATCGCTTCTGGAAATATTAACGGTGCACTCCTTTCAAACCCTCCCAGTGACTAAAAAAAAAAACCACCAGAGTACTCATCCCTCTGGGAAACCCACAGCGCTCACTAGGTTCAGACCTCAGTCTTGGCCCCGGCTGCACAAAGCGGGCAGAAGGCTGCCCTAACGGGGCAGCCAAGATTTCCTCCTCACTGCAGGGGAAATTTCGCAAGAAGCACAGCTAGCACATCGCCGGCCAGCCGGCAGCACGGGGAGCGGGGCGGATGGGCGAAGCGGCTGATCTCTGCCCCGGGCCTCGCTTGGGGGCACCCCCACTGGTGCCCGCTCCAGGAGGAACTCGGGAGGGGGACGAGAGGCGTCAGTCAAGATGATTTCAACCATCAGCTCAAATAGCTTTGACTGTACCTTGCGATAACTGACCTCATTCAGGCTGAATTTTTGTAAAATGAGTGTGAAAACGTGACGCGGTGCAGAGTGAGATTACCTAGGCAGCACAGAGATCTCCAGACGGTCTCTGTCAGGTGCCACGGCTTGCAGAGCACCTCCTTCCATTTTACAGGTGTAGCCACAGAAAACCAAGACACTGCAAAACAAACTCGTAACTCAAGTCTTTGGTGGGTACAAAACTTCAGTTACATAATTTATTCTGTTAACTAAAAACAGCTATTCATTTGTTCAGAATGAAAAGTTTATATACGCATTTGCAATGTTCAGATCTAATGTTATCACGATGACTTTATTTTAGTTAAAAGCCAAAATCCTTGTCATTTCAAGGAAAGAAAAACCCACTTAGTAGTAGTAATTAAAAGTTATTTAGGCTTTCAGCACATTAACAAAACTCTACATGTTTGGAAATAGAAGGCTAATGGTAGTCTTGTAAGCCCATACGGAGTTAGTTAAGAGTGGGGCTTCCTAGAGGGTCTGGGGGCATGCTCACAGTGGCAGGCATGGCAAAACCTGGTCGAGCGTTCTCCTGGCTATAGGCTGCTCATCTGTGGTCGGGAAGCCGAACGTGCGAGGGTTTGCTCAGGGCGGTGAGAGCGCTGCTACACAGCTTCTGGACTACAGCTGCCTTGCAGCTGGAGGGATCAATGCCGAAGCATTTCAAGCCTGGCTCTTGACTCAGTCTTGTTAACCACCCCTGTCCCCCTGTGATTTGGGGGGGCAAAAGCCACAGGCTGCCAAGCCCAGCCTACGGGGGAGTTTAATCGGATGGACAGTGTTTAGTAGGTGAGAATGTGGGACGTGCCGTCCATAGCACAGGTTTTTGCCGGTGCTTTTGGTGTCCCAGGGGGTGCCATTATCCCAGTAAAGGTGTTAATGAATGGTGTTTTCCAGCAGAGAGAGATTTTATTAACACTTGTGCAATCTCATATGTAAAATCTTAAATTCTACTTCTAATTAGGAACTTCTAAGGGGTCAAGTACAAAGCATCCACATTGATCATTTAAGAGGAAATGGCAAAGAAACGGTGACATGTACCTAATCATTTGATCTACAGTGAGGCAAGCAAATGTAAAAAATAATGATTGTTTGTGAAAAATTGATTTGTTTCATTCCTCTTTTGTGTTTAAGTTGGTTTGTATTCATTCCATATTGGGAGGATTCACATGTAGTAAGGAATTACTTCTTAAGTTTGGTAAGAATAAACTGCGTCTTCTCCCACTGCCTATCCTTAAAATAAAGACTTACAAAGAAACACCCTTTCCATATGTAACTATTTTTGCAGAGTGGTGAGTGTTTTCATTTTTAAAGTGTTTCCAAATTGTCTTTGTCCAACTGTCATAGTATTTCTCTCAATAAATAATGCCCCTATGATGGAAGACGTTATTTTTTTCCCTACTGCAAAGAGTGAACCAAGTTCCTAAAATTAAGCAAGTTACCCAAGTTTCTATGTTGTTTTAACACAAGAACCCTGTTTCCTATTCTATCCCCTAACTGATAAACTTGCTGAAAAAGTGTACTTATTCCATAATTGTACAAGCTTTAGGTATTTATGTGTCTAGCCACTAAGCAAACCTGTGCCACTATATAGCATAGGCTGTTCAAATGCGAACGGAATGGCACTGAAAAAAATAGCCAGGAGTGAAAGAAATAAACAGAAAGGATAAAGAAATAAACAGAAAACAACTTGTGTTAGGAGTGACTTTGACTAACAACTCCCACCTGCCCTTGCAGAGGATTGCCTCATGGCGCTGGCCAAAGGTTCCTGTCTTGCACAGGCATTTTTGTTGTCGATGGTTTTCTTTTTTCCAATCCTCTGCTGCAGTTATGTTGGGAGGGTAAATTGATTACTATAATTGTTCATTAATGCACTCTTATTTAATGTACTTTTAGAGGTTATATTCTTCAGAATGATGATAAATTACGGTAGCTTCAATTAATGTCACTGCAGCTAAAGGGATGTCAGCGTTTCTATTAATACAGTGCAATTTTCTGGGGTTTTATAACAAAGCCGTAAAAAATTGCTGAAACTTAAGATACAAGGTTCTAGTGTATTTTATGCACACAATATTCCCTTGAATCTGATCTAGTCGATAGATATATCGAATCTAATGAGATAAAAATAGGGTGGAGAGTATCTCCTGAAGATACAGATCCCAACTTGTAGAAATGGAAGTATGCTAAGGGGAATACTCTGCTTTCTCTTTAGGTTAAACAAAAAGAGGACACAGAACGGTGACGCAGAGACAGTCAGGTGGACCTGCGGCGGTGCAGGCGACGGGCATTTTGCTCGGAGGGCATCTTGCACCCCGACCTCCTGTATTTATCACGATTGCCTGCTGCCCTCTGCCCCAGTCCATCCCTCTTGCTTTCTATACCTGGTGCCCCCTGATGTATGGTTAACTCTGTGTGGCAGAACAGTCTTGAATTTATTAAGATAAGTCACAGTGACTGCCACAAACGGGCTCTAATTCTTGGAGGAGTTCGGAAGGAGCTTACACACAAAGGTGGCTGAGCTTGGATACAATCTAATGTTAAAATCAGATCCCAAAGTAAGGAGTTGAGGGTAGAAAATGCTCTCCCACCTTTAAAAATTGTGCTAGGGCTGATTTTGAATACGTTAGTATCAGATAATTAGTTGAACAACAAAGACAGCTCTAAAGCACTCAGATTACAGCAGGAGAAAGGAAAAGGAACAAGCTAACTATGTCTGCCCAGTGTACTAAAGTCTTTCAAAGCTACTGCCAAGAGAGTTGTAGATAAAACCTACCCAAGCTTTTAGAAAAACTTGGTCATTTTCCTCACAAGAGGAACATACAGAGAGAGAATGTTTATTTAATATGTCTTTTTATGTATTTTTCTCCTCGGATAAGAGCTAATGAAAATAGTAAGGGACTTGTACTAACCGGTTAGTACAGTACATCAGCACCGAAGCACCAAGGAGCTGTTATTTGAATTCAGATGCAAGTTCTGCAGGAAAAAAATGTCTGCTGAGTAACAGCCTGCCCAATCTGTTAACTGAGAGTGACAACACGATGGGATATGCAGAAAGGGACAATAAAGATACTCTACTTACAAAGCAATCCATTTGGTATCTCATGTCTTTCTGCATATGGAATGGTTTTCTGAAATCATGAGAAAACATTGATGAATGGGCACAGGCATCGTTATAGCAGTCAATCTCAAGGTAATGAGATACGTGAAATTCCTAGTTATATCTTAATACTATCAATTATGAGTGTATTCTAAAAATAGAAAGAAACAGAAGAACAAAGAAAAGACAAGGAGACAAGGTAAGGTGAGCTCAGAGCCTCACAATGGCATTGTTTTCATGCACTAAGGAATGAAGTATTTATTTACTTTGGTCAAAGTTCAAGGGCTCCACATCTTCTCAGCCCATTTCTTCACAGTTTCTTTTTCTGTATTCCCCTTTTTTCTTTCTTAATGTTATCTAAGGGGTTCATGGACTTTTCCTTTCTTTTCCTAATTTATTCTGCACTATACAGAAAGGTAAACTGTGCCACACGATCCACATGATATTAATGGTCTGCAGCAACCGAGATATTTGTAGATGAATGTAGGTTTTAGAAATACAAGCAGGTGGAGACTTTGTTGTTTGACTTCAAAATTGTGCTAGTCATTATTTTCTAATTCTGCCAATCACTGGAATACAAAATTAGAGAGACCCAAGGCATACGCATGTACAGAATATTAAAGATTAGGGTAGGTTTTTTTTTTCCCTGATGGACTTGTGCCTAAAGACCCAAATATAAAAATTACGGCCCTTGCATTGAGAAGCCTACAGCCTGAATAACTAGCTCGGAAAACTCAGGCTTTGATCAGCAGCTGAGTGAGAATGGCTCTGGAGAGACGCATGTTTGAAACACACCGGGAAAAAAATTCTCCTGCTTCCCTGAGGTAGTGTGCAGCCTTGTTATTCTATTACCCTTCTGCTGGCGCTTCGCAGTTCAAAGAAGATAATGATGCTACTTCTGTCTAAAACAGAAAAAAAAAAAAGAAAAAGAGGAAAAAAGAGAAAAAAGGAAATGCTATCAGGTTAAACTGAAATGTGTTTCTTTTTGAGAAATAATTTGTAGGTGCTTTCAGGGCAAGATTATAAAAATCAGGACCTTGGGCTTACACACGGAGATTTGAAACGGGATATACCAGCTCTCTGCTCCCGCTTATCAGCTTCACTGCAGCTTTTAGCGATCAAAGTTATTGCTACCTGATAGCAGTCTTGGGTAACCTCTGTGAAACGACTAATCCTCTCAGTGCAGCCTGCAAAAGAAAGGCCTTTCTTCCACTTAGCATTTCCTTGCCTTAGGCGAGGCAATGCGGCGCTTTGGGATCCCCGGGCCCCGCACCGCTGCTAGATACCCAGCAGTGAGAAATGACGATTTTTGTCTGTGCTGACTCTTGAGCGGGCACTGGGTTACACGGGTCGGAACGTCTCTCGTCCTGTTCGTGGAAGACCTGTATGAAAAGCAGCTGGGTTACGTCTGGGTTCTGGGCTTCCAGTATTTGGGTGTTTTTTCGTCACTGGGCATTGAAAATCCAGCGTGCAGAGGGAATGCACGGGATGGGGCAGAGAAGCCGTCTGTTCGGTCAAGAGCAGCAAGGCAGAAGGCAAGGAACTAGTGGTGCTCCTCTAACCACAAACGTTATGTTCGTAGTGCAGGTTTATCAGTATTAACGTAAACAAACAGGCATAAACACAGACCATACCTTTCCAACAAAACCAGCCTGCTGCTCAGCACTGCCTTACAGTTAGACAGTGATAGCTATCGATGTCGGTGGTTTTATAGTGTTTGTCATCCATGATCTGCAATTCTCAACAGATTCACAACTTCAGTCATCACACCACTTTGGGCACTTTATTATTATCTCTTTACAAGTAAGAACCATTAATGACTTCATGCAGTGGTTTGGATCAAGCAGATCAAGGATGAATTAACTAATTTGCACCGAATCACCCAGGAAATCTACTGAATGATCAGAACTAGGCGTCTTCATCTTCGGGGCTTCTTCGAAGTGCAAAAATGTATCGCACTATCTGCGAGGCCCTACCTCCTGAGATGCAGAACAGTAAGTCCCAGTCCCTGTTACACATGTACTGCACAGATCAAAGGTTGAGGAAAAAATGTTAAATGCGGTTAGAATTATGATAATAATAATTTACAGGTAGCTTGTTTTGTTTCTTTGAGGTATCTCTTTTTTCCTTGGGGGAAATAGTGAAATATGGGTAAATATCAAAGTTAGCTTAGGCTAAAATACACATAATCATTGTTTATTACTGTTATCTGTAGTGCCTAGTAAACTCATGAGCTGTATATTGGTAAGAAAAAAGACTGTCGAAGGCAAACCTTCCTCGTTTCATTGCTACCAATTCCTGTTCACCTGGAGGCACAAAATGAATGTGTTGCCAAGCCTGGGCTCCCTCCTTTCTTCTAGCTAATAAATTCTGCACCTTCTTTTCTGCAGACTGCTGGCCAGCATCTGGTTGTGTTACTAAGGCAGTGAGGTACTCGATGTTGGGAATGCATCTAACCTGGGAAACATTCTGGGCCGGACGGCTGGGGCCTGGCAGGTAGCACTGAGGAACCGCTCAGCTGCGGTGTCTCTCTGGTACCGCCGAAACTCCAGACTAATGCTTACCAAGATAAATAAGGGCCACGTGTGCAGCAACCTTACGGTATAGGTGAGTAAAGATTACTCGCCTGAGCAAATATGAGTATGTTCATTCCCAGATTGCGAATGCGGCGACAAATTAATTAGCGTGAGCCAAGTATTTTACTAACGTGTATGTCTGCTCATACATAAAAAATGACTACAGATGACTAGTAGGGGGATCCCAAAAATGACTACAGCGTCCAGCGCAGCACGTTTTCACTGATCCACACTGTTCCTTTCTTGCCCAGCTGAAGACCACCCATGACTTTTCGCTGTCAGGCGACCCCGTGAGATGAGGCTAGGACACCCGGCCAAACCAGACGAGTTTCGGGAGAGCTATTTCCTGCTGTTAAGTGTGTAAACGTCCGAAACGCCCCTCAGATTTTGTCATACTCCCTTGCCGTGCGACTCCGGCGTTAATGGGGAGCGACGGGGCGAGCGAGCGGCGGAGCGCCGCGGTGCCCGCCCTGCCCTGCCCGCCGTGCGCTTCGCCTCCGACGCGCTGCGCCACCGCGCTTACTTGTGGGTGCAAAAGGAGAAGAAAGGA
>NW_008795671.1:1152273-1161385 GCF_000699145.1 Aptenodytes forsteri | reverse complement strand
CCCGGCAGAGGGGCTTCGCGGCTTCTCCCACACGTGGCTCTCACGGCCCGGGGCCGGCCGGAGGAGCACGCCTGCCCTTAGCCCCTTCCCAGCTGGTACATGCCCCAGTCCGGCAGGAGCGGGGCTCCCTTGCTTTGCCACCCCCCTCAAGCGGGGGTGTCCCGTTTGGTGCTAGCTGGGTGACGGGTGGTGACGGTATCGCTGCAAGGGCTGTGTCCTGCCCCTCTGGGGTGCACGGGTGGGCGTGGGGTGTCGCCCAAGGATGGCCGAAGCTTCTCTTTCATGGCTAGGGATTAAACTGGCTAGCAGCACCCCTCTGTGCCATCTCGCTTTTTAAATCCCATAAGGTGTCCCTCGGCAGAGGAACAGCGAGTGGCTGGTTGGCCACCCCGCCACGCGTGGCCGTGGCCAGCAAGCCATGCCATCGGTCCTGGCCTGTGCTTCCCACGCGGAGTCACACCTGGTGTAGCCCACAGAGTTACGGTGCCTCTCTGCTCCTGGTCCTGCGCTGTAGGTGCTGGTGCTGAGCTGGGGCCCTCCATGGGAACTCTCTCCTGACGGATTTAGGCTGTGCCCGTGGTGTACCCCAGCCTGTGAGCATGGCCCGTGTCTCCGACCAGGAGGAAGGACCTGGTGAGGGACACAGCGAGTTCAGCGACATCATTAAGTCCAGATCAGGTAAGCTGTCGAGAGAAACGGTGTTTTCCTGTTTTCTCTTCTACGCGTAGCTTCTGACATCAGTTTGCATTTTTAAACAGCACGTTTTTCCAACTGTTTTTTTGGCCATATATTGGTAGCACAGTGAGCGACTGAGGCTGTTTGGGCAGCTGTCCTACAATTAAGTAATAGTAATTGTAGATTTCTTTTTTTTTTTTTCTTGGACAGTGTTAGTCAAGTCTGTTTTGTTTGGGATCCACCTCCTGCATTATAATTACCTCTGCTTTTGTAAATAACCATGTGCTTAAAGTGCTCTTATGCAACCTAGTGTTGGCAGCTTTTGTGTTTATTCTCAGACACTGAAAATGGCAACTGTGGCCACAATACTGCACCTCCTAAAAGTGCATCGCAGTAGTGCTCGTGCAGTAAACTAATGTGCTTCCTCCTTAATGTAAAACAGTTGTCTAAGGCTACTCGCTCAGGCATTTCCTCTAGCAAAACATTCACGTAACAGATCTGAAGGTTATTGGAAAAACGTGGGGGTTTTTTGGTTGTTGTCTGTTTGAGTCTTCTGAGGCTCTGACAGATGCTGGGGGGGGGGTAAGGAGGTACCCTCATTTTAGCAGGGGGAGAGCGGAGGCTTTGGAGGGGCAGAATTAAGTTGTTTAAACCTTGATAGAAATGTGTGCTACATCCAGAGACTGGATGCTTGATTCTTTAGCCTCAAAGGTTCTCTTTTTCTCTCTTAAGTGCAAAATGCTCCTGTTGTCAAAAGATTTTCCTTCGATACCTGAAACCTAAGTGTGTGTGGGTTTGTTTTTTTTTTAAATGCTCTATACATTAAAATCTGTAGCTCTTCGGCTGGTGGTGATTTGGTATGTCAGATTACGTAGGATGCGGGTTTGAATCTGGATCCTATTGGTGTTGGAACAGTTTGTTTCTTAGACCTCCTCTTTCTGAGGAACGACACCTTTGGTGGAGACAGTCTTCCTCTTAACTTCTGGAAGTGCAGTTTATGAAACAGAAGTGCTTGTGGTTTTCCATCTCGAATTCTGTAGTGTTGCCTTACATTTTCTGTTGTTATTTTGAAACCCCTGGACATAACTTTATCTGATTATAAGCGTGCAGTCAGCACCTCTAAGGGCTTTGAGTTTGGGGATGGCTTGCAGACAGTTTGTATGCATGTGTGTACACAAGTACTACAGTTTTATAGGATGTCTGAGGAAACACGGCTGTATTTGAGGTTTTCCTTGGATGAACAAATTGTACAGTAAGTTCTGTTGTTTTGGTTAAGGCAGACGATTGTAAATCTCCTGTTACAACTGCTTTAACTTTGTTCTCTGTTAATGAGAAAATGATGTATATTCTAATACTCACAAGGCTAAAAGACTTGGACACTAAATTAAAAATAGCGAGTGAAGATTGATCTTAAATAATTAATCTTTTCTGAATAATATGCTGGTTTGGATCTGGATGTGTGATTTCTTCAAGTTAATTACTGTATTACATAGCTCAGATCTGAACCATTCCCTACAAGTAAACCTGTGGGAGGGATTTGCTAATGAAAGGGCTGAAGTTTCCTGAAGTACAGATGGCAGCAAATTAAAGGCTAGTTGTCAGGACTGGGGAAAAAATATTTTAAGCTATGCTTCCATTTTTCCTAGATCTCTGGAAAAGAGAATGCCAATTTTGATACTTAGAAAGGAAAACTGAGGTGTTTCTTGCTGGGAAGATTTCTCCATCACGGGATGTTCTTCACCGTATAAGTGGCTGGAGTACAGTAGAAGTGTTACCTTAACTTACTAACATTTGGGGTAGCTAGGGGTCTGTTTGGGTTTTGAGGCTACAGAGAGCAGAACCAGACAAGGTTTAGGATCTCCACTTCCTTTCTTTTGTCATAGAAAATGGGCTGTTATTCTGTTTCTTGCTACTCTGTGAGTTAATCACCTGTGATATGGGAAATCTCTACACTTTGATTAGAGAGAGCATGCAAATATGCATTTAATATTTTCACTCTTAATAAATAAAATACAAACCCCACTTCTAGTGGGTAAAAATCTTTAAGTGATTTGATACGTCATAATATTTTTGAGTACATATTATTCCTACGCATTTTTAAATAAGAACACTGAAAACAGTTGACTCTCTTCTTGTAAATAAAAGATGAGAGAGAGATGTATAATGTCCTGTGTAAAGATCTCTCCTCTCCTTTCCTCGGCAATTGTCTGTCTGTCTTTTTCAACATGTTTTTCTTCATCTTTTTGGAACAGATCACCAAGCTGTCAGGATATCATGGTTACTTAAAAACATTCATCTTCTAAAAGTGATGGTTAAGATACATGGCTAAATTTTATATTTTGTTATAACTTGGAAGAAATCTTTCAGAGGTCAGGCCTTAACAAAGAGTGGTACTAGTAAACATGTTTAGAAACATTTGTATCCAAATACAAACTTTAGTCTTTAGCAGCGTGTCAGACTGAATATATTGTCTTTTTTGCAGTCATTGCTGCTTTAGTTATCTTGCTTTGGAAAACTGGGAAGCAGCTAGAAAGCCGTAAAGGTGGCACTGTTAATACAGTGGTTGGTTATTGAAAACTTGAGCTCTGATCTAAAGTTACTCTTATGAGACTGTAATAAGACACACAAAGTTTTGTGGCTGCTCAGGGCTGTGTGGTGCCCGTCTATGCCTGTTTTTATGAACAGAACAAGCTGTGTAATTTTTTTTTCTTAACGACTTGTAATTGGGAAGCTACCAGCGTACCATGTGAAGGATATAGGAGAACTGCAGAAAAGCTTAATTTTTCTATAGAGCAAGCAAAATCAATTAAGAGCGGATTGGATTTCTATTTGTTGCTTGCGCAAAAAAAAGTGTGTGTCACAGGTTTTCACAGATGGGAAAAAGTAATTTTGCAAGTATCTAATTCATCCTTTGGGGAGTTCAAACTGAGAGGATGAAGGATAAAATACCTTGAATGGAGATCCCTGTATGTTATTGATTATGTTGGAAATACTTTTTCCTGCAGTGGTCAGCAAGAAAACTTTCTGTGAACATCTTATATGCTGTAGCTGTTGTCAGTGTTAAATGCTTGATTTTCCAAAGCAAAAGAGTTGTTGTGGTTTTGGTTTTCTCCCCAGTAATCTCACTTTTGTGACTTGTGATACTAAAGAAAGAAAGTAAGACTCCTTTCTGTTGTCCAGTTAGCATTTATTATTTTCTGCTTTGGATGTGGCTCTTCTTTGATTAGGTAGTTTGTTAGCACTGATCTACATGTAGCTATAAGTTATTTTTGAAGACACATCTTCTGTACTTAGAATAGAATATGATGGTGACCAAAGCTGCCTTTAAAATAACTGTTGGCTGTGGTAATTATAGGGGAGGCTGCCTTACGTTCGCAGAAGAACCAAGCGTCTTTTTGCCTCCCTTCCTCCTGCACCGGTGGTGGATGCTGATGGCTCTGAGTGTCTGATGTTTAAGGAGTAGGATACTTGTTCCTGGATGGTTGCGTTGGGTTTATATATTTATAATTTGCATTTATGTAGCATTATTAAGCTGTGCTATGCCTGTGCATCTGTATGATTGCTTGCTATGGAAAAGCAGGGTTCTCTTTTTTTTTTTCTTACTTCCCTATAGTATGAAGTAATGTATGTGGAGCTGATTTATATCTTTGAAAGGCATCTTGTGCAGATAGGTGAGCTTTTCTCTTTGCAATAGCTTTCAGGAAGGAATGCTGTGGGATGATTGCCTTACAGTGGTGAAAACAGCGCTGTCATCACTGGGCTTGAAGAACAGATGAGTCTTTGCTATGATTAATTATGGAAAAAAGACAAACTCACTTAAAATCTGTCATGGTAGCTTGGAATGGTAATATATAATTAAACAGTAAGACATGACAGGAAAAACATTTCTGGAAGATTACTCTACGCCTCTGGTGCATTTTAAGATATAAGTTCCTGTCTAAATTGAGGGGAACTTAATTCTCCTCATCTACCTTTCATTTTTAATTACATTAAATATATTTGACTGAAAGACTGCTTTGAGAAATTGTAACTTATTTTTGGAGTTCTTGGGCAAGGCTCGTTCTGAGAACTGCTGCTGTTGTCTGTCTGTCTGTCCCCATGAAGCAATGCTTACTTGGCCGGCAGCCCCCTTCCTCCGGGATCTCCCTGCCCTGCGGTGCCACATGTTGCCTTTGGAACCAGTTCCTTCGGTCGTGCCTCTCGCTGCCAGATTGCTACGGGCCAAATGCACTGCTGCTCATTTGTCATTTTGGCTCCGTCGGTGTGAAACGGCCAGGAGTCATTATAGTTGCAGGCGGACCCTTAGGATTCTGTCAAGTAGGCGCGGAGTTGGCGTAGCCAGTTTTGCACTGTGTGAACTCTTCAGGGATGTTTATGCAGAGTGTGTGCGGACAAGGTGTTAAAGACAAGCGGCAAATTTGCTGCTCCTTATTTCTACACACTAAAATGACTGTTTTTCAAAACTAAACCTTGCGGTTGCTGTAGCCTGGCTCCCTTCCGTCGTTTGTATCGCCTCCTTTTCTTGGGCTGTCTGGTGGGGACAGATTGGATGCTGCAATGAAGACAGTTCTGGGGTATTGCCTAGCGTTTATGAAATGGCAGATATATAAGTATCAGGCTGGCTTCTTCTAGTCTCTTGATTGGTAGGTGAAGAAATAACATATGCTGCTCCCTGTGTTTGAAGCACGACTTTGCCTTGGAATAGAAATTGAGGCTCCTTGGGGAGAAAAAAAAACAAAACCAAACCATAAAAGCAGCCCATTAATTCACACGTGCTCTGCCAGGAAAAGAAGACATAACTCTGGGCAAGAGCTGCTATGTGAGGCACCGTGCGTAGTGTGTTAAGTGTTTCTAAAGAGGTCTAAAAGTCGGGGTGGGGAGAGGCAGCTGCTGGTGGTGTGGGACCCCCCACCGATGAGGATCCCGTGGAGAAGGAGTGCCTAGGTGAGGGGCAGACCAGGAGCAATGTGAAGTTCCCAGCTCCACCTCCCCCAGCACCCTTTGAGGCTCTGTCCCCCCTTCTGCCCTCAGGTCTGGGGGAAGAAGGAAGACTCTCATACAGTATCATGAAAATGTTTTCATGTGCAAAGAAATTCTCAAAGTTCACAGCACTGGGCAGCTTAGCAAAGAATTAGCTGTGCTGTCTTAGCACCTCTCAGTAGCTGCTCCTAATTTTCCTCCTCACCTTGACTATTCCTCCTAGCAGAATCTGTGGTGTGTGGGTTGACTCTTGTGGGCAGGGAAGAGTAGGGGCAGTATTGTTATTAACATCTTTCGAATGCGAGTAAGTGGGGAGCCGGATGGGCATAGGTAATTCAGTGTAGGTGTGGAAGAGTGAGGGGAAGAGCATGTGGGCTCCAGCTGAGCTTGTGTTGTTTCAGGACAGTATAGCTGCTCTGCTGCCAGGTAGCAGCATGGATTGGTGTGCTCAGAGCCTGCATGATCTGCTTTTCATGTGTTGTACGGTACCCCTCCTTCGAAGGAAAATGCGCAATTAGAAGAGTGCAGCTGTTCCCACTCATCCTGGGAGCTGAGATGCCCCTAGCACGAAGTTGGGGAGAACTGCATTTATTTGGATGCCTTAATAACAGTGTGAAGAACGAATAACAGGGTTTAAACATTGTGAAGTGGGAGGGAGGAGTTGCATTGTCTGACTTTTTATTGTGTTGATGAAAGAATAACTTTTAGTGCTCCGTACTTTGTCAGAAGTCTGTTTTATGTCTTCCTCCCCTCCCCCAGTGTGTTTCTGGAATGAAATGGGGAAGCAAGCTGAGCTGTAATTTCAGAAAGTGACAGTATATCCTCAGAAGAAAGCTGGGAGTTTTAAAGGTAGCGACAAAAATAACAGGCTAAGGAAATAGAAGAGCCCTCTGGCACATATGCGTTTGACAGAAGACAATGATAAGTCTCTGTTGCAAGCTGTAGTTTTGGGAATGAGGCAAAAGACTACTGACTTGTAAATATATGCAGCTGCAAAGTCAGCGAAACATCTGCTATCAAGAAGAAGTCAGAAACTGCCATTTGTTTATTTATTAGGATATGACATCTTTGGGCCCCTTCTTTGAAAGGACATCCAAACCACCTGATACTGCCTTTGGAGAGAGTAAAAAGAAAAGCTTGCTTTGATTATTGGAACCGAGTTGGGCTCAGCCCCGAGTGAGCCAAAAAAGAAAAAAAAAAAACTGAACAAAAATAAGAACACTTGCAGTTATCTTTTGTAGTCACTTATCTGTGGGACCAGCAGGTTGGGGCTGTCACAGTTGCTGGCTGTGACTCCAGGCGCATGTCTGAGCAGCCAGGAGACTCTGACGTGGCTGTGGACGGTGCCTGGGGAGGCTGGGGCTGGGCTGGGCGCTCGTTGTCGGTGAGGAGGCTGCCAGAAGATGGTCAGCCGTAATGGGGAGGGTGCGGGCAGTTGCAGTTCCAGGGTTGAGTCTGTCTGGGTGTGTTATGGGCTGCGTCTTCCCTCTGACTGTCTGACCAGCTCTGGATGTGAGCCCCAGCAATGCAGGGGAGGCTGGTTATCAATGGGGACCCATCTACAACCGTGGCAGTGACCTTCTTGTGAAGGTTTCTTATGCTCAGAAATGTGTTTACGCTATCTAAAAATGCGAATTATTAAATTCATTAATCTGAGTGCATGCGACAGATGCATTAAACATGCTGGAGAGGAATAACTTGAGCATTGTCTGGCCTCACTGGTAGTTTCTCTTGTAACGAGGCAGCTCTTGTGCCGGAGAAGCATTCTCTAGCAGCTTAGCTTTTTTTCAGGTGTGGGGGTCTCCTGTTGAGTGTGGAAGAAGTGGTGAAGAGCTGGTGGGCGATAGCGCGACTGTGTGTTTCAGTAAAAGACCAACTTCTATCTCAGAAATACTGGATACATGCTGGTAGGAAAGGATGTGGCTGCATGACAGAGATTAGATATGTATTCTTAAGGTTGTTTTGCTGATCAATATAGGGAATGTGCAGCAGTACTTTTCAGCCATAAGTTATGGGTAATGAAAGTCCTTTCTGGGCTTCAAGACCTTTTACCCTCACCTTGTGGAAAACAGAGGACCCACCATCCAAAAACTCTGAGAGATTTTGTAGAGGAATTAGACAAACGTATATGGACAGTCACTGGCTTATGCATTTAGCTGTGGAGGAACATGCAGTTAACCCATGAAACAGCATGCTTTGGGTCTCTCTAACTCATTTCACAAATAACTTTAGTTAGTTCCTTTGTACTCGGCTTTTATTGCCTAGCATCAAATGTGGTTTTTGCTTCCCTCCTAAATTAGATCATGGCAGAGGACCAAAGGTGGAATATGCTCTTAAAATGTTATGTTACAAATTATTGATCAGAGAAAAGTGGTGTGATGGATAAGTTCTGAAATGTTTTGCTAGCTTTTTTATTGTTATTAATTTATGATGCTATCCTGGATGAGCAGAGTACTCTGTGCATGAATAACAAATGGAGGAGATTTATTTGAACATTTTACGGGAGCATGCTGGGAATAGGGTGAAGCCTTTTGGTTTCTATGTTATTTTAATAGTTATATTATAAAATATGATTGTATTAAAAGAAGAGAATAAATAAAGTAGTATTTAAATGCCAACAGACCAAGACCTTTTTATTCCCTCTTTCTAGGCTTTTACTTCTGTTTTAACTTAATAATGAACAACAGCTATAGTCAGCATAAATCATTTCCAGAGAGAGTTCATTGCTCTCTTTTTTTTCCTGCTTTCTACATGAACATCTTGTTCTTGGATGAGGCTTCTCGTGGAAATTCACGGGAACACATTGTGTTAACATCATGCCTCTTTCTTGAGAAAAGACTTTGTGGAAACTGAAAGTCTGGTAGTTTCCTTCTGAATATAGTTTTGCTTTCTGGGATGGTGGTGCGTAATCTCTCTGCTCTGAATGCTTTTCCTCTTTACTCAGGAATTTTTCTCTTGGACCTGGCCATAGGGCCTGATTTAGAGCTTGCTAGTTTGATTTACTGAGCTTTTTTTTAAAAAAAAAAACTTAAAATCAATTTTTAGCTAATTTCACACACTGTTCATTTGGAATAGAGTCTATTAAGTTAAATCTGAGAATTATTAAAGGTCACAGTACAGATGTGAAGTATTCGCTCTGGTCTTTCTACTCAAAAAATACCTTTATGCACTTTATGATCTCGGCAGAGGAATAGTCTGTCTGGCGGAGTGTCAAACTTGTGCAGTGCCCAGGTACTTTCAGGTGAGGATGCCCTTTCTCCCTGGTGCACTGAGGATGGGAGCAAACACTCCAGGCTGCTGCAGGTTCCTGGCGGGCTGTAGACCGCGAGCTGTTGCATCCTCAGGACTCTGCTCCTGCCTCTGACTGTGGCTTAGGTGCCTCAGGAGAGGCTGCACTTCAGGACGTTCCTCTGCTTTAATTTTTGTTTCTTTCTTTTTTTTTTTTTCTCCTCCCCCT
>NW_008795671.1:1151956-1152201 GCF_000699145.1 Aptenodytes forsteri | reverse complement strand
AGAAACAAAACCCCCCATCCCCAAACCCCTCGAAACCACTGTTCTGGTTTCACTGGGCATTTGAGAATTTATTAAAGCAATGAAATATGCCATAACTTCTGGAAGATTATGCTGCTATCTTAATAGGTGTCGTGGTTTAACCCCAGCCAGCAACTAAGCACCACACAGCCGCTTGCTCACTCCCCCTCCCCCCGTGGGATGGGGGAGAGAATTGGAAGAGCACAAGTGAGAAAAACTCGTGGGTT
>NW_008795671.1:1147450-1151750 GCF_000699145.1 Aptenodytes forsteri | reverse complement strand
CATGGTATGGAATATCCCTTTGGCCAGTTTGGGTCAGCTGTCCTGGCTGTGCCCCCCTCCTAGCCCCCCATGCACCTGCAGCCTTCTCAGTCAGTAGAGCATGGGAAGCTGAAAAGTCCCTGACTAGTGTAAGCACTGCTGAGCAACAACTAAAAACATGAGTGTGTTGTCAATGTTATTCTCATCCTAAATCCAAACCACAGCACTGTACCAGCTACTAGGAAGGAAATTAACTCTATCCCTGCCGAAACCAGGACAATAGGAAAAGTCAAGTGTTGACTGTTGTATTAATGTGGCAGTGAGTTTTATACTTAACTGCACAACCAAAATTGAACAGAGGAAAGAGGAAGGAAGAGTTCAAATGGGGCTGTGCCCATTGTCACGAATGTCATACCACTTTGCATGTGTGTGTGTTGTTTTTTTTTTTAAGGCTATTGAAACCTAATTCAAGTTCATTATTTGCCCTCTGGATGTTAACAGAAAGTTCCTTCTTGATTACAGGAAAAACAGTATTAAAGGAAAGGGGACTGAAAGCCCCCTTTGCTATCTGTAACTTTAGTGAGGTGCTCTACAGAGCCTGTAGATGCCAGGCTCCTCACCTGGTGTTCTGCGCTGCTGCCTCACCAGATCCCTTTCCCTGTTCCTCTTCCTCCGGTGAAGAGCAACATGTAAAAAACATTGAGCAGAGGTGCAGTTTTAACAAACATACTCCAGCTCTAGTGAGAAGCTTCAAATGCCCAGGTGCATCATGCCTTTACTGGGAAAAACATTTTCTTCTATTTATGGGTATTGGGAAAATGATGGCATCTGTTTGCGGCATGTTTCTATGTGGATGCTTTTCTTGGTCCTTTCTGATCCAAAGAAAACTAGATCAGTTGAGACTTGGAGCTGTTGAGATGCAGGAGAGCAGTAACTGCTGCATCAGCTGCAGTGGTGACTGTTACTTCTCAGTCCTACAGCAGAACCTCTCTTTGAATGACACCTCTTTAGAGTTTGGCAAATGCCTTTTTTTATGCCAAAAGGATTAATGCACTGTCTACATCTTTCTTCCACATCCACATGTGCATGGCAGGAGGGAGCACAAGATCCTGCTATTAGGTCTCAGGACTGATTTCTAAAGGTCTTTATGTAGACGCTCCTCTAGAGAAGTAGGCATCAGAAGTGAGGACCTGAGAAGAACTAAATTTCAGGGTTTTTTTGATCTAAAGCAGCTGTTTAGAAAGATATTCATTTAGCCTGTAATGAAGTAAGTAGTTCCTAAAACTTAGTAAATTTGAAGTTAATGAATTCCATGTAAATTATATTTTGTTGTTCATCTTTATTTTAAGAGGGGAAATAATTTCCATACTAGGTCATGAAGGCTATTGTCTTTCCAAATCTTTCTGAGCTAGGAATTTCCTGACCTCTTTGAGGCCACCTTCTCTACCTGTAATCCGCTGGAGCAGGTTTTCTGTCACTTTATGGTAATAACCTCCTTTTCTCAGCAGGCAGTGTTAAATATTTCATCATTGTTTAAGGATAGTAGTTACTTTGCTTACATAGTGACTAACAGTATTGGGTGTGTTCATTTCCATGAAGAAAACGCAGAGACAGAACTCACCTTTTTTGATTTTTAAAAACAAAAAAAAAAAACCCAACCAAAAAAAGTCTTCCTAATTGAAAATCCCCAAATTCTCTCTGGTTTAAAAGATCACTTAATTTTGAGTGAGGCACACAACATGGTTTTGGTGTGACAGAGCTCTTTGTGTTGTCATAGGGTACCATATCTGTAAAGAAGGGAAGTTGTGTTCACATAAACGTTTTTGCTTCCCTTAAGTGAGGAGGTGCAATGGGAGGAAAGAACAGTAGCTGGTCTCACAAAACGAGTTGCTTTTGGTGGGTGATCACCCCCGATTGCTAGTCTGGGAGTCATATTCCCTCTCAGAGAAACGGTGAAGTTAATGCCAGGGGCGTGGTGGGGAAGGTGAGGTCCCATGGTCCGGCCTGTCTCAGACATCAGGTGGGACAGAGTCTTGGTGGTAACAAGTGCCACTTTCATGTGTCATGCAGTGTAAACAAAGCAGCCCCCAGAATAGAAGGACCAAACTGGAAGAGTGTATGGGACAGAAGCAAACTCTTTGCTCATCCATCTCCTGTTAGCACTAATGCTGGTCTACTATCAGTTGTGAGACTGGGATATTTATACTTCTCGATTTGAGCCTCCATTTTATAAATAAAATATGACAGCCTGCTCTCTGCCTGAGTGTATAAACTTGCCTTGCTGTATATACCTGGTTGGGCTGGCAGAATTTGGGGTTGAAAGAAGATGCAAAAATGCTTTGGAGTAACTGGAGTTAAAATGTGGGATCTTGAGCCTGATGAGATGTAGTCTGTTTTACACAGGGAAGGTCTTGTGGCACATACAAACCAGAGATTCATGTAAAATGTTATGACAATATAGAATGGCCAACCTAGCTAATTTACAGCCAGGGTGAATTCGTAATTGTTTGTGGCATTGATTTATTATTGTCTTGTTTGTGACTAAATGAATAATATAAAAATAGATGTCCTGTTCAATTCCAAGTATAAGGATAATAATTTTTGAACATGACATGCAGTTAAAAATAATTACCCAAAATAAACTAAAAAGCCCCAAACCTTGCTTTTTGAAAATCATACTTCTGTTCTTCCCAGCAGTTGCTTTTCTCTGTGTGTGTGCGCGCTGTTCCTCCTCTACCTTGTTCAGCTTCATGGTTTTTCTTCCAGTTGGAGGAAGACTGCAGTGACTGCCTCAGTGTTTGCTGCACGGCGTGTGGGGGGAAAAGCAAAAGAGCTGGAGAGGCTTTTTTTTCTTCCTGCTCTCATCCCGGTACAAGGGAAGGGTGGAAGAGCTGATGTGGCAGTGCTGGCTTCAGCTGCCCTGGGATGTGTCCCAGCGCCTGGCTGCTGGGATGTGTCCCGGCGCCTGGCTGGGGACCCCCGTGCTCCTGTTTTTCAGGCAGCATCTTCTCTGTGCTGCGCACAGAAGGCAATTTGATGACATAATCTAAAAATCTAGTGGAACAGGTGGAAAATGTCATAATACTTTTTTTTTTTTCTGCTGAACTCTGTTGCTTCTCTGGCTTCATCTTCCTGGCCTGGCAGGCATTTGGAGGGGGGCGGGGGGAAAGCGTTCCTTGAGGATTTAGCTGCTGCTCTAGATCATTTTCACAGAAGATAACTCCGGTGAAGACAGAGTTGTTTGCAGAGGTGCTTGTATGAATATTTGTACAGAGAAGACTTAGTGGAAAATGAGCTGAGGGCAGTTACTACTGGGGCCTAGATCAGAAAACGTTTTGGGTGCTTGATGAGAAACTCCAGGGCCTGGTGCTACCAGAGCAGTTGGGTAGGGGAAGAGACTGTAGCTATCTACAAAGGGCCTAGACATTTTAAGGCATCTTCCTCAAAACTTAATTGAACAGCTACAGTTTGCCGCTAAGGTTGGTGAGCGGTTTGAAAGGGTACAGAAATGCTGTGTGGCTGGAGGGAGCCACTAGGCCTCTCTTCAGCTGAAGCCCGTGCAGCACCCTGGTCCCGTGCCATGCCCAGGGCCTTGGCCATCGAACACAGTGAAAAATGTGCAGGGGTCACTTTTTCCAAAACACAGTCATGGGAGGGGGGGGAGAGGGATTTGGGGTGGTGCCCATCTTTCCTGTAATTGCCTCTTAATTAGAGCCCTCATGCTGACTTGTCACTCTTGAAATGCCAGTTCAAGTTTTCAAAGGGTTCAAACCACTGACCATTACCCTAAGCACTGGGCGGCAGCGTAGGGTGAGATGTGGCCCGCTCCTGACATACTGCGTGGCAACAAAATGTGCCAGGAAGAGCGTGAGGGGCCAGAGAGCATTGAGGGCATTTCTTAATAAGTCAGGCAAATCCCAACACGTTCTGGGGGAGAGAGCATTTTTGTAAGCTTTTCTGCACTTGAGATGTACTGCTTGATGACAGTGTCTAAGGCTTAAGGTCAAAAAAAAAAAGGAGTTAAGAAGCTTGTCCATCTGCTGAAGCTGACATTGAGACATCAATACCAAAACTTAGTGCTGAAAGATGCTGGTCCAAGCTGAGGAGCAGACTTGCAGTGAGCCCCCCCCCCCCCCCCCCCCCCCCAAAAGACATTTTAAGGTCATCAATCAAGAGCTAGAGAAAAGGAGTGTTGCTCTCCCATTCCCTCCCAAAAATAAACCAACCAAAACAAACCCTTGCATTGCTGGTAGTAGCAACCATCTGGCCACCACCCCTAGAATCATAGAATCATTGAGGTTGGAAAAGACCTCTAAGATCA
>NW_008795671.1:1138608-1146566 GCF_000699145.1 Aptenodytes forsteri | reverse complement strand
GCCCCAGTACTGAGCCCTGGGGAACACCGCTCGTGACCGGCCGCCAACTGGATTGAACTCCATTCACCACAACTCTCTGGGCCCGGCCGTCCAGCCAGTTTTTGACCCAGCGCAGAGTCCACCTGTCTAAGCCGTGAGCCGCCAGCTTCTCTAGGAGAATGCTGTGGGAGACGGTGTCAAAGGCCTTGCTGAAGTCCAGGTAGACCACCCCTGTTGATGGTTGCAAGAATGTAGCATTATCATGATAAACAGCCGTTGTGTTGCAAGGGGGGCTGGCCTGTGCACGGGGAAAGGTCTGATAAATTTTTGAACAAAAGCCCACTACAGGGAAAAGAGGGATTTCATTGCTGTGATTGTTTACCCCAGATGAGAGAATGATCCTGAAGTTTGTCAGTATCACAGTCCAAATAATTGAGATGTCTAGAAAGAAGGGGAGCTTAGGGCTGTATATAGAGGGGAATTATGTCACCACATAGATAATGATGGATTCTTTTGACAAGAAATTGAGTCCATGTTTGCCTGGAGGAAACATGGGGGATATGTTTGGAGAGCTGTTTCCTCGGTTTGCCTGGTGCTGTCAGTGGGTGCTGAGCTCTGATGCAGGGTATGCACAGTACAGAGTGTGTTAGCTCAGGCATGGTGGTGTTCTGGGATTGAGGTGGCAAGTGTGCTTGTAGGGGCATTACGCAGGGTTATCCTGGTCAAATGCCTCCTAGCTTTATGATCTCTGCTTTGCGTTCATTTATATGGTGTAGTCAATCACATGAAGTGAACGATGTGGCATGCTGTGGTTGGCACGGTTGAGGTCTGATTCTTGGTGACATCTGGGTGAAGTTGCTGTCATTTGGGGCTCCTGAATTCCCACAGGAATCACATGTGGTGTGCGTTGTGTCTGTAAGTGCAGCTGAGGAAGGTACCTGCCCCACAGAGGAATGTGAGTGTGGTACTTCTGCTCCAGGGCACTTTCACATTGCAGTAGCTCCTGCTTCTTGCAGCTACTTTAATGTTGCTCTTGAAACTGTCTCTCACTGGTTCACTTGATGCTACACCTAAATTAGGGGTTACTGGGTTAGGTCAGGGATCACTCTAGCATGTAATGCCCACTTCTGAGGCAGAATAAATTTTCTTCAACAGGAACTGGGGTGGAGGATGAAGAGGAGCACGTAATACCTGGTGGATCCCATAGTTTGTGGCTTTATGAATAGAGAACATAATTCAATGCCAATGCATTTGTGGTGGTCTGGACAAAATATCACATGTGATGTAGTGGTTTCTTTGTCTATTAACTGGGCAGGGTGCCTTTAGCACTGAGGAAACTGGCATGAAAACAGTGAAGGGTCCCAGAAACCCTGACCTGTTGTAGGCATGTCATACTTGCTATTACTCTCTGTCTCTATCCAATATGATGTTGAAGAGGGCTTGGGCTGTTGTATTCATCCTTAAAGGATTCAATGGCCTTGGTATAGGCGATTAAATTTAGTTTCAGGATGAAGTCTGTGGTTGACAGTGAAGTCCTCTCTGAACTAGTCCAAATCTGTTGAATAGCCTTTGGAGAAAATAAGATCCACTGCAAATCTCGCCACTGGAGCTGGCTAGGAAAAAGTAATTCATGATGGGTAATGTACTTGCATGGAGGTTTTGGTTCTAGTGTGATTTGGGCAGAGAAAATGAAAGCTTGGCATTTGCTGCCGATTGTTGCCGTGGAAGTCCTGATGCGTCCTTTCTTCCACAGCACTGCCCTGCTGCTGTTGGACAGGGGGAGCAGGGATGGAGCAGAAACCATTAGCCAGGTAGTGAAAATGGACTATGTCTATATAATGTTCAGATAAATTGACTATGGGAAATGAAGACTGCTTAGAAATGTTTTGCTGACTTATTTATTTTCCATGCTAGTTCTTGCCACCTTTTGTTATGGCTTCTTATTTTGGCCCTGCAGTCTCTGGCTTAAACTTATACTTGAGTCCCCATATTATAAAAATACATTAAAATGTAATGTTCAGTTGAACTCCATTTTGCTGCTTGGGGAAAGAAGGAAGGGGATAAAGAACATGAGTTCTCCTGATGTACTGTGCTGTTGAAAGATGCTAACGTACCGTAGTGGTCATCTGAAACAAAAATTTATGTGGCCTAGGACTAGCGCAACCTGATTATGAAAGTATTCTGCGTAATTTCTGTAGGTATGGGAGGGAGGAGAGAAATTGAGACGTGAATTGTAACTCTTTATACTTGTTTCTTACAGTTTGAAAAGTCTGTTATCTTATGGATTTGGGTCCTTATGTGCACTAAACTGACACTTTTTTCCCTTTATACCAAAATGCACACAATTGTTTTTCTCCTCCTGGTGATTTGAGGACAGGAGGCAGAAAAACGTTTTTTGTTCCTCATAGATACTATGTCTGCCTGGTATTCTCATCTGCAATAATGCTCCTTTCATACTATTCCAGCACTCAAAAAGGACTTTAACTCGCTATCCTATTAAGAACCTCTTGTGCTGCCAGAAAAATGTAAAGAGGTTGTAGACATTTGAGGCTCAACTCTCATCTACAGTACAATGAAAAAAAGGAAATAATACATTCTTGGCTCTCGTGAATTTAGCAGAGCCAAAAGGTTATCAGCTGACAGAGTAGATGAGTTGTAATTATGATAACTAATGTTACTGGAAGTCTTTAAAAAGCAATTGAATTAATTATGTTTGATCTTTGTGAGAATCTGTGGCTGTGTTGGGATGGATTTTGATCTGGATCTATTATCTGGGATGCAGTGTGGTATAAGTGGGGGGAAAAATGTGTACGAATTGTGTGGGACTCGTCTTTTTATCTACTTTGTCTGTATTGTGGCACACTTAACAGAGAATATATTATTTTTTTCCCCTTTTTATTCCTCTCCTTTTTGGATGAATAAATCAAACTGCCACAGTTTGGAATCTGCAAGGTATCGTGAAAGCCTCTTTTGAAAGTCTGGCAAATTGTAAAATATAATTTCAGTGAGAATTAGTGTATGATATAGAGTTTGCCCCTTCTGTGTAAGGTGGATATAGTTAAGAGCTATAAAACCTATTTTGCAGACTGTTATTTTTAGACATAAGTATTCAATTAATGCACAAAACAGGAACAAAAGAGAATTTCTGGTTAAATTACTATTTTTTAACTAAGGTATCCTTTGACTATCTTAATCAAGGGGGACAAGATGAAGTTTTTATTATATATAGAATTCCTTCCTTAACAGTCTTTAGACATTTTTTTTTCTACCCCCTTCTGCAGGACTTGGAATGATGAGAGTACAGCTGAGGAGTGGGTGGGTCAGCCAGGTCATGTCTTTCAGTTTCATCCAGCTTGTTACAAGTAATCATCTGCTGTCTATTTACCTATTTATGCTACCAATATTTAACCTGCTGCTCTACCATTCAAGTGCAAAAATAGTGCTCTGCACTTTTTGCAAAGTAAGAGCAAGCAGGTTTAATTAAATTTCAGTAATGAAGGGTGGTGTATTAATACAAGGTGAGTGAATTTTTCTTTGCTAAAAACTTGTCAAGAGCTGATCCAATGATTATAATTTGTCTTTTTTCATAATAAGCAGAACTAGTTAAACAAGTCCTCTCAGCTTTAAGTAATTTCGTAAAGTCCTATTTCAAATTTCCTTCTGTAGAATAAGCAACTAAATTAAATATGAATAACCACATATTTAATCTTGAAAAAGATAATTTATTTTAAATTCCTGTTCAAGTAAGAATACATATGCAAGAGAGACTACTTTTAAAATGACATCCTCAAGGAAAATACCTAATGTAAAGCTAGGTGAAATAGTGGTGCAAAATATCACCTTGGCCTTGAGTTCTTTGTTTTTTAATCTCTAAAATGAGAAGATTTGCCTCTTGACAACGGATGAAAAATGTGAACAAAACGGCATCTGATCTTACAGTTTTTTTCCTTCATGCCTACTCCTGTCTCCCAGACTCTGTGTTTAGTGTAAAACAAGCCTGTCCGTTTCCGAACTTATTTTAGCTTTGAGCTGCTGTGTGTATAGTGCTTGACCTGGTCATCAGCTGTGGAAGATGTGAATGGCTGTCTTTAGCCTTGCTTAGCTTCCCTGCTTAGCTGGGATGTCACATCGTAAGCTCTTGTGACAGTATTTTGGTGTTTTTGTCAGTACTTGAGGGATTCTTGAAGTATAGGGTGGTCACCTTTCCGTCTGTTCCCTTGCAACTATTCATATAGAAACTCATCCTGGCGTGAATTTTTCAGGTCTGTCTTTGGATTATTGGGTGAAAAAATGTAGAAGCAGTAGCCAAAGGGAGCTTTATGCTCCATCTACAAGGAAAATTTTGGGGTTCCTGCTTTACTCTAGGCAGCTAAATAACAAGGGATAAAATGTCCTGGGGTGACTAACATCACTTGTTTTTTCTTGGGATTTTTTTTTTTTCCTGTCTTAGTGAAACTTTGTCGAATTCTCAGAAAAATTTGTGAAATGCGACCTTGCATTTCCATCCCAGAGCAGAGCGTTAGTGCAGTGAGCTAAGCACGGATGTGGCCATGTAGCTAGAGAAGAGGGTGTTCTCTTATGGCAGTTACTCAAGAAATCTTTGAATATTTATATGGTGAATTAACACTGTAGTGTAGAGGAGGTTTGGCAGAAAATCTTTCAGGATCTTGCAAGCTGCTCCATGCAAAGCTAGTGTTTTTTTTGCAAAAGCACATATTAAAAAAAAAAAAAGCACATATAAAATGTGCTGAATAAGGATGTTGAGAGTTGAATCTGGCAACGTGTGATTCTGCAAAGGCGTCTTGTGTTATGGATTGCTGTTTATTTGATCAGATCTTATTTTAAAAACTGCTTATATAGGGGAAAAGCTTTGTACACCCTCCAATGGATATGTTTCACTGAAATTCAAGTAGTTGTATTTTGTAGACCTTATTAAAGGTTTTTCATAAATTGCAAGTTGACCTCAGCTTTGATAAATCTGTTGGTCTGTTCTGAGTTGTTAGTGGCATTAATGTCCTGTAGAAGGAAAGGTTCTCGCTTTCCAGTTGAAGTGAAATTATTCATTTCATGGAGAGACTTGAAGAGCGCTTGCTTCCTTTCCTTAATTTTTCCGAGCTGACTTTCCTCTTAGAATGGCCTTGTTCTCCCGTGGCAACCTGCCCGGGTTGGAGGGGGGGCCTGCGTTGGGGATGAGGAATAATTCACTTTGAAGAACAAAGTTTGACAAATCTAGAAGAGCAATGGAGATCGTAAAAGTCAGAGCAACGGGGCTGGCTGTTAGAAATGACTTGATTTACAGCAGCCATGGTGTTGCCAGGTGGAATTCTTCAACTGGGTAAGGGCAGAGTAATTCTAGCTTAGCACCCACCTTGGCTCCTCTGTGCGTGGGTCACACCTGACCCACTGCTCCACTTCACCCACCGCAGGATGTGTGGCAAGTAACTCATGGGCACGGCAGTGTGCTCAATGAAATGCCAGCTGCGCTATGTAAGGTTGAGGGAGAAATTATCTGTGCAGATCTTTTCAAGTGGGAAGGTAGGGCTAAGCTTAACTGCCTGTAAGCAATTAAAATTCATGACAGAAAGTCAGGATATTATACCCTCCATCAGTCATTTCTTCATTAACCAGACCTATGCAAATATAACATGGTCTGTTAAAATTTAACCCCAAGAGGTGACTTCTCAGCAAGCTTTCTAGCCCACGAGGATCAGTGTTGATGCATAAAAATGAGGAGTAGGTGGAAATGCTTGAAATGCCTTAGAAGCCTCTTTCAACTTAATATAAAAGCACAATGGCTGAAAGAAAAAAAAAAAGGCAGTTTCTACATATAACATACGAAGTGTTTAGTAAGCAGTTGTGTCTAGCAGGTATTGGGAGATGGAACTGGCTGATAGATGCTGTCCGCTAGTAGTGTGTTTAAAATACCTGCTAATGAATTTGGATCCACTTTATTTAAGAATCACCTTGTTTTGTTTCGTAGTTAAATCTAATCTAGGTACTGAATTTTAGTATGGCTAGGGTTTGTTTTTTTTTTTCCCCCCTTGAGTGTGGTGTTACTCCATCCCTCTACTACTTTGCCCTTCCCCCCACCTTGTTATTTCTGCTGAGAGGTGGTAAGAGTGAAGAAGCAGCTGTAACTTTCCTTGTGTTTAGTTTTCTTGAACTTGATTCCCAGTTGGTGGAATTTCCTGGACCGCTGAATTGCTTTAAAAACCTCCTGAAGTCAGTTGGGTGCAATCTGTCAGTGGAGCCAACTGCTTGCAATAGTTCCTCTCTCCCGTTACCAGTCTGAGTGCTGTGTCTTGGGTTCCTTCAGTGAATGACCCTGTATATTTCAAAGGTTTAACTTTTTTCTTGACTATGTTTTTCAACCTATGCAGCTCCTAACATCAGAGCCGCCTTATCAAACAGATCTTTTTATCCTGTTAAGGGAGGGTGTTCCTTAGGATGTGCATCCAGCTGAAGTTTGAAGTGCTAAAGACCTCTTTATGCTATAATTATAACTTTGGGTCACCATATCACAATGGTAGCTATTGATTTTTAAGGAATTGTTTTCTCTGCACAAGGCCTGTTTATACTGCAGAATAGTGGGGTTTTTTTTCCTTCTCTCTTAATCAGAAGGGAAAACTGTAAAATTGGTGTCGTCTTCGCCTCTTCTGCACTATTGATTGTCACAGACCTTGGGTTTGACAGATGCATGTAACGTTCAGGTTATCCATAACTCAGATCTGTGCCTTTGTCATGGGAAATATCAAGAACATCCAGGTAGATCAGCCTTGATCTTTAGCACTATAGCCTAGTCTTCTTCAAGAAAACAAACAAATCATAAAAGAAAACAAACAAATTGTAAAAGAAAACAAACAAAAAAAGCTTACCCTGACTTCCTGCTCCTTTCTCTGTTTTTCTCACTGCAGATGTGGACTAATGCCTTCAAAATTGAAAGAAAGTAGAGCTTTAAAGATTAGTATGTTCCTGTAACTTGTTTTTTGTTATAACTAGTAACTGGGTGTGCAGGTGTCACCCGTGACTAACTTTGAGAGAAAGGCAACAAGATTTCTGCTAAGTGGCAGAAATGGCTCAAATAAAATACTGAATACTACATATGTTAGTCTGGGATAAGCAAGCTGATGGGTTGTACCCACTGAAGTTATTGTAAGGGTTGGGGAACACAGAGGAGAGAGTTCCAGGGAAGAAAAGACTGCTTCTGAAAAAACATGTTTCATGAGTTTCAGCCCTCAGGGAATGACATATTTTAAAAAACGCTCCTGTTCCTACCCCTCCTCCTCATAAAATGAATGGTAAAGTAAATAAAAATGTAATTACGCACCTCTAGCTTGGATGTTTCTTCCTGATGTACAAAAGCACAGCCACAAAATAAGGCAGTGTTTTTAAGTGCTGGAACAAGATGCAATGGGGCTGGGTTTTTGTCATCTTTGTTGTGTATGCTTAAAGATGAGAGACAGAGGTATATGTAGATGTATATGCCTGTGCACAGATACATATATATACACAGGCCTATATATATTTTCCCTTCTGGGACTTCCATTTGGAAATGTTAAAATTCCTGAGAAATTAGGCAGCCCTTTCAAGTTCAGAATAATTATACAGCGATGTGCGGACCTGAGTTTGTTAGAAGTCTGTCTTTAATGAGGTGTTTCCAGCTGGTTGCTTGGGAGGATGGTAAATCCTAAGTTTGTAGTAAAGCATGTCTGTGCTGCTTCTATCACATGCTGGGGTGGGAGTTCTTGCAGCCTGTCCTTACACCCCCCACCCCCACACCCACCCCCAACACACACCAGCTGGTGGCAGAGGCAACTTTTCCACCTTCAGCCCGAGTTGTCCCCAGTTAGCAAGGGTGACTTGGAGGCAGCCAGCAGCAAGGGCGTGTGTGCATGCTCAGGAATGCATCATTGACGTGGCTGGACCACTCTTAGGGGATGGATTTACCTCCTTGTCGCATCCAGACTGTGCGGGGGGGG
>NW_008795671.1:1108159-1136512 GCF_000699145.1 Aptenodytes forsteri | reverse complement strand
ACCCCCCCCCAAGCTTACCTTTGGACTTGAATGGTCGTTTTCTAGGTTGTGACTGGAATATTTTCCTCCAGAATGAAAGAATGCCGTGTGGAGAATATGTATTCTTGCTTATTCACTTATTTTTAAAAAGTAATGCTGTAACTGAGCTAAAGGTAAATCTTCTGAGTCATCCAGAGAAAGGCTCGTAAGGGGGGAGAGAGATTCAGAACAAAAGTGGCAGACAGAGGACGTTCTTGCTGCTGAATGCTAGCTTCATGTGGTCAGAGACTTCATGTAGTGGGTACAGACGAGAAAGAGTGCGTCTCGGGCAAACAACTGAAGGAATTCAGATATCCTGCCTCCATGGGATAGTATTTATTGCCACTTCTTTCCTGCTTCCCCTCCACCCCCAACCCACCCCCCTTTCCTGGCCAGCTCTGATATCTCAAATGAAAAACAATCTCAAATGCTTCTTAAAACTATCTATGGATGTTGAGTTCAGCTACTCTGCATGCTTGGTAAGGTTAATTCCCAAGGTTTCTCATGGGTGTCTTCATTTTCTGACATCCGTCAATTTCTCTTTTATATATGCAATGTCTGGACACTGGCATCTGGACTCTGGAGATGCAAGTACATTTGCCGCTTCCTTCTGACTCTGCTGGAGAAAAGCTGGTAGTTGTTTTTCTACTTGGTCCAAGATATACTATGTCTCTTCTGGTGGTCAGGGTCTGAATTTGGAAATTCCTAGCTATATTTTCCTGTCCTTCTGTATGTTTCTGTCTCCTTCCTTGTCTGTGTACTTTCTTACTTGTCTATGCGAGTGTGAAAGTTGTGCTTGAATTGCTCGACTGAATGAGCAGGGATAGTGGTGATTTCATGAACTTGCTGGAAAATCTTAGCTTCACTCTCAGCAAGAGGTCCCCAGACAGCTGGGGAGGCTTGTGCAGTTCTGTGCTGGTGGCTGCTCTGGGCTTGCTCCTGTGAGCTTGGGTTTGTTGAAATCAAAACTTAACTCAGCCTTTAAGCATCATGTATGTGGCTTCCTTGTGGTTTCTGTTTGTACTCTGTTGCAAATTCACCACCACGTGCCCAGCTTTTTAGACAAGAGATAATTGCTTTATGATTTTTTTTCTTCCATTTCCTGCATGCATCGTTCATAAATCCTAGTCAAAGGTCTGGCAATAACTTGTTAATGCAAACATGAGAGACACAGTTGTTCTAGTCTGCTTAGCTTCCACTTTCATAATGGATTTTGTATATAGACACAAGGGTTGTATATGTGTGGTGATCCATCCCTCCTCCTCCTTCCCTGTGTATCATTTGCTGCTGTTGGCACTGTTCCAGCGCCAGAAAGGGAGGAGAGACTGACTCTAGAGAGCTAAACTCTCTGCAGCGCTTAGTTGGAAGGTATTTGGATATTACAGTGATGCTGTCTAGAAGATTTTTTGCTGAAGGGGATCTTGGCAATGCATGTTTTAAAACCTGGGTTAAGTTAAAAGACACTTGGCTTATTCCAAAACAACTTTGGAGAACTTCTGTTCAGGCCAACAGCGCTGATTCTGCCGCATTTCTGTGAAGTTGTTGTGGATGGGATCGCTGTTTTGTACTTGCAATGTTTACCAAGCCTTTCTAACATTATCCTGATTTTTTTTTCTTTTTCTAGGATGATACAGCACTCTTTAGAGTGGAATTTAATGTCTGTTAATTTTTTTTTACAGATAGTGAAGAAAGCCTGTTGCAGCTGGCCATGATTATAGACTACTGCCAGCATGCTGGAATGGGAACTTCTAGGGTAGAGCAAGTTGAAGCAAATGAAATGGAAATTTCCTTATTTTTATAGTGGTATTAGCCATGAAGCTTAATTATAAAGTTTGACCTTTTTACCTTCCGAAAAAAGTTTGGCTGAAGCTGTGAACTTCGGATTCCCGCAGGAGCCCTGCATAATTTCTGTAAGCAGTGGGCTGGATTGGAAGCGCTCACCTTCTCCTCCATTTCCACCTCCCAAGCCCCACATGGTTTTGGGATTGCTGCTGCTGCTTGAACCTTCCTGCTCCCCAGCAGCAGCAGAACCTGACCAGGCCTTGTATCCTCCCAAATCGTAACAAATCTCTTAGCTGTTCTGTAACAAAAAGTAGGATTTAGGGGAGAGGAGAACATACAAATAAGCTCTGTGATCTGCTCACTGTGTCTGTGATCCATCCTTGGCCTTTGAGGAACGGGTGGGCCATAGCATCGGTCGCAGCCAGATGCTGTGGCTCAGAAGCAAGATGTGAGGAATTCCCTCCTGTCGTCACCCCTGCCCCGGCACGGCTTCCCAGCAGACTTCCTGGTTGTAGCAGTGGTTTTAGTCTGGAAGTAAGCTGTTGTTGAGACTGGTTTTCTGAAGCAGTGGAACAAATGGCAAACCAACTACATCATTAGATGCCCTTGGTGTTTTTGGCCGAAACTGGCTGTAGAGGGCGTGGGGGATTGAATGAATGGTCATGGTAGTAACTGAAAGGAGCTCGGCTGTTTCCATAGTAGTCACAAAGTTCTTGCTGTCTACAGCTGGACACATACCCTTGTACTGTCCTCCTCCTTCTCTACCAAATACTGAAATACAGGGTTTGTAATGTGTTGGAGCAATTCCACCCAATTCTTGGCGGAGGCAGCGAGGGCTAGGACAGGCCCTGGGTGCTTCTCCAGACTTGTTTGTCAGATGGAGCTGGCAAAGCTCTCTGAGGCCAAGCTGGGCTTAGCCAGAAACCTTGTGTTTGGGGTGGCTATGAGTCATGGTCTAGCTGGCTGCTGAAATGCCATTGTAGGGACACATACAGGTTAGATTTATTGTGACAGTGTTCTCCCCCCTCATGTTTGCCTGTACCTGCTCTTGTGTGCTGGTGGGAGGAGTTCAGTGGTGCTGACCCCAGGCATGTCCTGTTCTCTTCTGCTTCTTCATCCCAACTGCCTGATCTTGCATGCAAGAGACAAAACAGGGGGCATGCAGTGTTTATTTTCAGTATTGGTAGGGATTTATACTCACTTCACTGGGATTGTACTTGGATGCAATGAACTGGCCTGCCTCATTGATTTTGACCCTCCTGATGGAGGGTCAAAAAACTGATTAACAGCTATATAGCTTGGGTAGAACAAGGCAAGGAAGATGAAGTTAATTATGGTGGAATGGGAGGTACAAGATCGTTAGTGTGACAGCACCTGATGATCATGTGGGAGTGAGAAGACTGAAAGAACTGTCTTGTGATTTGCTTTGAGAGCTGATTTTTTTTTTTTTCTTTCCTTAACAGTAGTGAGGTTTTTGTTGTTTGCAGGAGGAGTAATTTGGTATATGGAGGCAAATGGGGAGAAAGACAGGTGGTGGAAAACGGCAGGGCTGGGGGCAGTTAGTTGGATGTAAAGGATTTAGGGTCGAAGTAGATTTCTAAAAACTGCTGGATAATGTAGCTTCTTGACTCTTTGTGGTCATTTGGCTGCATCTACACTAGAGCTGCTTTTCAATGACCGAGGGCCTCGCGTACACTCAGTAGCACAAGTTTTACCAAAGGTAGATAGCTGCTGGTTTTTTGTTATTAAGTAACATCTCAAACAATTTAATTGCATCTGTATGAAGTTCTGTTTCTGAACCTTGCCACCCTTCTCCTAAACTGCCTTGCTTATCTTGCAATCTAAGCTGTAAAGGTCTTTACTGGGGGGATCCCCCTTTTTTTTTCCCTGACATATTTATGAAGATAATATGTAATGGAGGTTTGACTCTTTTCTGTGGCTGACCTGAAGTACTTTTGTGACTAGAAAGTGAATTTTTTGAGACAAACTTTGTTATAGGGAGTGGAATGTGTCAGCTCAAAGTGATTTTAAAATCAAACAAACAAAAGCACCTACAAGCAGATTAAAGAAACAAACAAAAAGGATTAATTCTATGATCATGCTACAAAGTTAAAAAAAAAAAAAAGCACAGCAGCAATGAAGTTTTATAATGCTTCATTCATACAGCTGTCTTAAATTAGTACAGTTAGAATGAGGGAACTGTGCATAAATAATAGAAATGTTTATATGACAGTATAATTGTCTGTGGGAATACTAGTTAGATATTAAATTATTGGTAATGAACACAGTCTGACGTCTGGTTGAATACAGGTATTGGAGAACTGCTCAAATCTAGGGCAAGCTGAAGGCAGAGTAACAAACAGCCCAGAGGCCTCACACTTATGTTTGAGTGAATTACAACTGCCATACAACTTGTTTCTGTGTTTTGTTGTTCTCCTCCTCCTCCTCCTTTATTTACTGGAGTTTTACCAACCTATAAAGACTTTTTTTTTTTTTAAAAGTAAACCTCTAAACAAGCTTAATACAACTTGCCTCAGTATTAGCTTTGTGAAGTTAAAGTGGCTTTTGCCTGTACATGTTGACAGGCCTGCAGAGAGAAATGAGGCATGCTTTTCAGTAGCACCCTGTTGCTGCTCCAGAATGAGAACTTAAGCCAGTAAGAAAATAACCGTATGAGAACCTACGCAGTGCTTGGTAGTAGCAACAAAAGCAAGCAGGGTAGTAGGAAAGACAAAACAAAGTAAGGAACAAACCTGCAAACATGGTGTGCCATTTGGAGCACTTGGCTTCACGTGCTAGGGAGATTGTGGGGTTATAAAAGCCCGTCTGCTGAATGGAGTGAGGGTCCTGAACACACAGGATGGTGCGTGGTGTTTCAGAATCTCAATCTATCCAGTTTGGTGTAAAAACTTCAAAGTTATATTACATACTCATGTACTCATTCGTAATCGTGAATGTACTCACTATATATATATTTTTGAAATACGTGAAAGCAGTAATTGTTTAGTCAAACGGGAGGAATAAGACACTTAAGAATTTGCTTTTTTCCCTGTGAATTTAAAGGCTTCAGCTTTAAAATGTTTTTGTAGAAGTAATGTGAAATTTTATTGAGCCTGTTGTAGGGTTGTTGCAGTAAATGTCACATGGCTTCATAAACAATAGTACAAAATGGGTGAGTGAGGGGGAATGAATAGCAGAAAAGCTGCTGTTCAGACCGTGGATGAGACTGTGTGCCTGCTCATATGTCAAGTTTAAGGTGTGATGCTTCAGTAAGGTGACCAATAATGTGGTTAGTATAGTGTGTGCATCCATTTTTAACCCTCAAACTGCTTGAAAATCAGCTAGTAAACATGTATATCACTGACATTAAATATTTATGCGGGAATGCTGTGCTGCATGTGTTGCATCACAGTAATTGTGAAGCAGGAATTGTGTTTTCGGACTTCATTTTTTTCTGGCTTGGGAACGCATGTGATCTGCCAGTCAGTCTTGGCAGATCACTGGAAGACTTCTTGGAACTTACTGTACCTGTGGCCTCTATCTCAACCTTCACATGATTTAAGCTTTAAATTCAACTAACACTCGGCTTTTGTCACCAACGTAACCATACTGGTGGTGGCAGCCGTAGCGGAGTTCATCATTGTACCATAGTAGTTCGAGAGGTACAGATGGAGTTTTTGAGACGGGTACTGTGTGATTGCAGGCTAACTTCTGCACAGTGCGTGCTGGCTTTGCTTAGAAGGTTTCTGGGAGTTTTATTATGGTATCTTGGTGGGTGGTGGCATTTGAAGAATAAAAGAATGCAATCCTTCTGTCCAGTGGAGCTTTGGTAATTACTCCTCCGCACACTTGAGCTTAAATAACTAAGCCTAGTGTTTTCCATTTGACCTGGCAGAAGCTTGCAAAGGATATGCACAGAAAGCTCGCTCAAGATTTCTTGAAAACAAGTGAGGGTGTAAACATGCAACCTTTTGCTGGCTTGCAAAATTGAATCAGTTACTGCCCCTCAGCTGCTTGCTGCTGCCTAGTTCTCCTTCCACTACGTCTCCACTGATGGTACACACTGGTGGTTTGTGTGAGCTTTCCTTAGCTAGTGCAGAGCTGAGCGAGGTGCCTGCTAACCCAGCTATTACTTAACCTCTTCAGCTGATGTGTGGGCTGGGCTGGTCCCCAGCCTCTGCTTGGGAACCTGGGCAGGTGGCTTGAGATGGTGCGCTTTATTTGGGAAAGGATGTGCACCTGTCTCTTCACTGCTGTTGGATCTCTGCTTATGAGTGTGTGTGTACAGTTACTTTTGGAGAGGCTTGGGGCTTTTTTTTGTGTTTAGTTGTGTGGGTCTTTTCTCCCTCTAGGTAACAGTTCAGTTGTGTCATGTGCTTTGTCTCTTTTCCATACTCCTCTCCTTCCCTAGTCCCTTGATACACAGAAATGCTGTGCTAAACTGAAGAGCCCTCCCTCCGAGAGCTTTAATTCTGCTTCTGTGGCCCTAAGAAAGCAGGTTGATGCTGTTTGTTGCTTTGCTCTTTGTTCTTACCTGATTCCCATTGCTAGTTGGCAGTGCAGCGTGATGGCTCTGTGTTGCCATAGCTGCTGCATGATGGTCCTCTGTGAACTGACCTCAGACTAGTTTAATAATCAGTTATTTTGCAGGTTCCAGTAGGTTCAATATTTAACAAAGGACATGGTTTTACCTCACTCTTTTTCTTGCCATGCTAATTGTTCAGGGAGGGGAGAAAGAAGGCCATTAATTTTAACAGTAGTTTTAATGATGCACTTCTAGGATCTAACTGTGATGCAACAATTTTTTTTTAATACCATCTTTGTAGAGTGTTATACCTACCAAAACGTCTGATGTTGGATTATCTATTGAAATATACTCTCTGGCCTTGTTGCAGTCTTGGCAACCTTAAACACACAATGATTTGCAATTTGTAGCTGTTAAAAGGAGATCAGTGGTTAAAGGTTGTGAATTGGTGTGTAAGCTTTCAGCAGTGAGTGCAATTTAATTATTGGGACAAAAGAGGTATAGTAAGTCTGCAGTTAGCTGGAGGCTTTAAACAGGATTGAGCTGGAGCATATGTTTTTGTGTTGGTGTTTTTTGGGTGGTTTTTTCTTTTGGTAAAGGGGTGTTTCATGAAAGTAAAGCCTCATACTGTGGCAGCAGAGTAGGTAATTTTAAGATGGGTTTTCTGTAGTTTGAAAAATTTTGAGGTGTGGCTCTGGCATCGTGCAGGAGAAGGAACAGTGTGGCACCCACCCTCATCAGGCTGGGCAGCACGTGGTCCCCAGGGGCCGTGGTGCTGCTCCGGGACCCTGGGCTGGCTGCATGCACCCGGTCTCTGTGCTGCGTTGCTGTGCCGGGTCCCACACACAGCGCAGCCTTCCCGTGCCGAGCTGAGTAGGCTTTTTTTTTTGACTCTGATAACAGCAATGCTATTTTGGAAAGAGGGATGCTTGCCTTGGGTCCTTGTCAGGAGACAGGTTTATCCTCTGGGGAGTGGAGTTTAACTGGAGGTGTGTTCGTGTTGGATGTGTAACTCTGTCCTCTCTCTGTAATTGCTGTATTTATTCTGAAAAGACTAACTCCAGTCAGCACAAACGAGTCGAACTTCTCGTGTGTATTTGTCAAAATGTGCTAATGGACAAGAAGCTGCTTGCAGGAAGGCTGTCCCTGAGCCACCTACGGCCAGCTATATAATCGTAGGAAACAGGCTTTTTTCTTTTTTTTTGGCTTAGTTTTAGGATGCCTCTAATAGTTTCTTACTGACTTTTAGCTTTCTGGACTAGGAAAAGACAGCCTGTTTAGCTTAGGGAGCTCTCTACAGTAGTCTTGCTGTTCAAGGAAGGAATGGGGAGACTTGGGGCTCCTACTGCAGGCTTTCTGTGGATCCCTTTTTTCCTGGTGAGCAAAACTCCCCACCCCCGGCATGGTGACTGTGGGAAGTCCAAAGGACTCTGGTAACAGCTCCTGCAGAAGGCAGAGCAGCTCTGCACAATGCTGTCCCTCTCTTTGCCCTCTGTGGCTTTTCGTTTTGGAAAAGGATGAATAAAATACATTGTTGCAAATGGGAAGGGAAGTAGACTGTCTGGGTGGGAGAAATTTAATGCTAATTTTAAAAAGACTGGTAATAAATACGTATACTTGTGACAGCTCAGTGGCAGTACACAAATAAATAGTGTGCTCTAAATGGTACGGCTGAAGAGTTAATGTCTTGGGTGCTACCTGATCACCCATGCATCTTTGCAGGGCATTAAAAAAGAAAAGCAAACTTCTAGATGTTTGAAGCTGCAGTTGTTGGTGGCACTCTGCTAACCACTAACGCCTCAGTCATCGCTCTGACTGCACCACTGTTGAAATGCGCCTGTGATAAATTTAACTGTGATTATCTCCCCTCTTTCTCCCCCAGCGGTAGGACGTGAGGATTTTAGCTTTCAGGATGAAGGCCGTGGTTGCAGCACTAGCTGGTAGAGGTGTCCTCAGCGAAGGCCTGAAGGCTTTGGCAAGCAGAGGGCCATGTGCCTGCTCCAGAGCTGCTCTCCAGGCTTCCTTGTGCGCTGTCCTTCCTCTCCGCCCAGTCTGAGGCAAACCCCAATGCCTCCGCACAGCCCTGCTTGGTTTGTGTGCGAAGAGCTGGGAGGGTAGGCTGCTCCTGTCAGCTTAGTAAAGTCTGTTGCTGTTCAGAGTGTGTGTATATATAGCATCTGTGTATATATGTGTATAGGGAGTGGATAGGAGGGTTGCATCTAGAGCTTTTAGCCTCTCCTTCGTCCCATTTTGTGGTACCTAAAGTTAGAAGGTTGTTAGTAGGTTGCTGCTGTAGCTTGTGGACAGGGAGGAAGAGGCTCCTTCCACGCAGGAGCTGTCTCCTGTGGGGCTCCGAGTATTTGTATATTGATATACAGGCTTTCGAGTGCTCTGGGTTGCTCTTCTGCTGTTGACAGGACCATTCTTATTCTTATTAGTGTGTACCTTGGCCAGAGATTGTTAGCGGAAGTACGTTTAACATAAGCCAGAATGAATACCTATGGAAGTGTGCTCAAAATTAAATCAAACTACATAACTGCAATTAAGAATGAAATCCTATAGGTTTCCCATTCCTCCCACCTACATCTTCTTGTTTGAAAAGAATGTAGCAGAAGACTCTTTCTAAGGAAAAATCCCTGTGCAATTTGGAAGGAAGCTTTGAGATGTTTCTGTTCTTGAAGGCACAAACTGACATTTACAAAATGAGTGACAGGAAAAGCTACAAGTAAATTGTATTATTCATATGCTTGCCTAAGCCGTTCCTTCCCAAGCTTTGGACTGCATCCTGGCACGTGGAGGGCAGGTGAATGAGATGTGTTTTGGAGGCAGCGCCTTTTCCTGCAGCAGTTCCCGATGCTGCAGGGTGTGCAGAGGGCAGTGCTCTGTCCTGGGTGGAGTTGCCCAACAGCAGCTCTCACAGCTGCTTGGCCGCTGGGCTGAGCCCAGGCTTCCCAGTCTGTCCCATTGCAGCAATGCCTGCTGCCAGGGCAAGTGGTATTGAGAACTGTAAACCACCAGGATGGCTGCTTGGAGGGGCCAGGGTAGCAGAAGTGATAGTCCCTCTCCTGTGCTTGGGCTTGCATGCTGCCATTCGGGGCTCAGCGCAGGGCTCCTGCTGAAATACATGTTACATCCCAGCATACAAGCACACAAGCGTTGAGCTGTGCATCGGTCATAGATTGATCAGGATTTGTTTTATAAAGGTGCTCATGAATGGGCAGGAACCTTGTTTCAGAAGGTGTGCTCAGCATCTTAAACGAGAAGCAAAATGCAGAAGGCTCCTACATCTCCTGTGGACCTGCTGTCACTCCTCTGGGCTACTGGAAACAGGTGGCCCAGGATGTTTTGTGAAAGGAGGGGTGCTGGTTGTGTGTCGTGGTTGGGTTTCACAGGTACGACTATAATGTAAACATCACTTTTGGAAGAATAATGTGCCCCACAGGCTTTCTCAGTATTTACATTCAAAATATTCCCTTCAGTATCTATACAAGAGAAAAAGGGATCCCGCCCCTACGCGCTCCCCGCCTCCCTCCCAAAGATAAAAGAGGAATTTTGAAAAAGTAACTAAAACTGTGGAGATTCTTGAAAGTTGTCAATTTGTTATCTACAGTTGCTGCTGTTATTTCTTTTGCAGGATGAGTCAGTTGGTTATTTGCAGCAGCCACAGACATGCTGTTTTACAAGAAACGTGTGTCAAGTGCAGCATGGCTGAAGCGCTGCATGCTGGAAGGGTTTGGTGTTGGAGTTGCCTGTGTGAGCACTGAGAGAGTATCTGTGTGTTATCCGTACTGCAGTGCTCCAACAGCTGCCATACTCAAAACTGTTCCTCTTCCACAGTAGTGAGGGCAGTTACTCTACTGCTAATTCCTTTTTCAGGAGAAAGCTTTATGCTGATATGAACGTGCTGTGTGAAAGGAGGTTTCAACAGCAATGCTAAAAACTGTTATCTGTCTGAAGTTGCTGTTGCTGTGGGTTTCCCGACCAGTTTCCATCAAAATGCAACAGGCACTTGAAACACTACTTTCTGTTTAAGTTCCTGTCGTTGCCTTTTCAGCATCCTTCTCCTTAGCATTGCCCTCTAAGCTCTCTTGTTTGCTTGCTCAAGCAAGCATTGTGTGGTCTGCTAATTCAAAACACGTTTGTCAGGCCAGCAAAAAAAAGTTCTGTCATGTTGTTGTGGTGAAATAAAACATCCTGAACAAAATTATGGGGTGTTAATGTCCCACAGCATGAGAAGCGCTTAACTAGAAGCTCATTGTAGCAGCGTTATAAAGGGTAGGGCTAGAGAGGTAGTGCAGGAAGCCTGCAGAAGAGTATGCTCCTCTAGGAAGGAGAAGGCTCTTGGCTCGTGCGTGATGGAGAAGAAAGGTGAAGGAGGAACTCTTTATCTCCTTGTTCTGTTCCCATAAGAAATCCTCCAGGTTGGCTTTTTCCTTCTCCATAACACAAGTCTTTCTCTGTGGACTTGTCTGGAAGAGTGGAAGTTCAGAGCGGGGTTAACCAGGGCCTACTTGGAACAAAGCTAGAAGGAGGGAGGCTGTGAAAAAGAAGCCAGTTTCCTCTTCTCAGAGTCAAGGCATTCAAGGCTCTTGGAAGGCTCCCAGAAGGCAAAGAAGAAATGGAAACCAATCTCATTCTAGACTGCCTTGCATACAGGGGATTTTTATAATTAAAGGATGTTGCTCTCTGTTCCCATTGTTGTTTGCCTCTGTGAACTTTAATTTTACTTTGAACCCGGTGCTGACTTCATATGTGCTGGGGCTGCGATAGAGAAGTGATCTTAAGTATTTATGAGCTCACCTTCAAATGAACGGATACAGTTGTCTTGTTCTTTTTTTTCCCCCTCTTTTTTTCCTTTTTCCCCTACCTCTCTGCTTTTTCATTTTCCTGTTCCCTGCTGCCTGGACTGAGCTATTGATGGGTAGTGTTTCATGTATGAAGTGTGGCATTCAGACCTTCTTTCCTACAAGGACTGCGTTGCCATCTAAGCTCCAGTCCTTCTGAAAACTTAAAGCAAGCTTGTCATATGTTGAGCCTAGCCTTGTTCTTCTCTATGCTTTGTAATACATGGGCAAGCACAAAAACGTGATTTCTACTTACTAGACTTCTACGTAGGCTTCACTCTACTTCTGTCTTCCCACTGTGGTTTCAGCTGGTCTGTTTGGCTGGTCTTTTTTATCTTATATGATGATAAGAAGACTAGGCAGGCAGCCAGCTGCTGTTGAACTATAATAGAGCCAGTGGTATGTACAAAATTTGATTACTGCTGTCAACACCAGAGTGAATAAAAGAGAGCACATACTTCAGTCAGAGAGCTGCTAAATAAATGGCCTATTGAATTCAGTAGTAGTAGGAATAAGACTATCTTCTTCTCCTAATGAATGAAGTGGTTTATGGGTAGAGAGTGTGCTAGTGTGTTGAACTCTTGAGTTTGTTTAAAAAAGCAAAAAAAATCCTTTTTGCCTTCTTCGAAGATTACTTTCCCAAAAAGCTTCCATTTCTCTCTTTCTTATCAGCTCTTGTAGTTAATGCATGGATTTCACACCCAGTACTTCGGATTTTGACAGAGGCCATAGCTTAACTTTTTAAAGTTTAGCTTAAAAAAAAAAAGTATTCCTGCCATCCTAAAGCTAACTTCTTTGCAGATAGGTTCTGACATGAAACTAATGTTAGCAATTCTATCAACAAACAAAAAAACCCTCTTTATTAAGTTAATAAATATTCTCAGTGTATATTCTTACTGAAATGTTGGATTTTCAAAGTAAAACTTGCTGTTAGGTAAAAGCGGTTTCTCTAATGTACGTGATGTAGTTGCTGATGGCAGGCAGAGCTTGACAGCTGAGGTTCTCTGGAAGCTCTCTGGTGAATGAGTGGTTTCCCTCAGCCCCTCTAATACCTTAATGTTGAAGTTCAAGAGACTGATGGAGGCTCAGAGAGATTGGTGTTTCTCTAACTGCTCTCGCTGACCCCGTGCCCTTTATTGAGGAGTGGGAAACCCAGAAGTGTTGTAACAAACTAGCCAACTCCTGAAGCTTGTAGGTATCCTTCAGTCTTGGAAAGTGTCTGATGGAGAGAGTCTTAATTCACTTGTGTATGGGCCTTATCTTGGAGTGGCAGGGACCAAGGTGAGATGAGGTATTGGATCAACAGGGGAGTGCTCTTAGGGAATGCAGACAAGTCTTGTTAAGACCTGAAAAAAGGGAGTTCATGTGCTGTTGGGAAGACTTCTGGTGTACGTGCATGGCTGCCCGCTAATTGTCATCGTATGCTTGGTAAAGTTGGCAGCATCTTTTTGCCTTGTGGTTGTGAAGTGCTTGACACAGTAAGGTTTATGTTTGTATTTGCTATGGCAAAATACATCATTGTTGTTTGTTTCTAAAATAGGAATCCTAGCTTTAAAACTTTATTACCTTTCCCTATTGCTCTTGCTTGCGTGGTCCACAGAAATGTTTGGATACAAATGTCTGATTTAGCCCCCTGAATGTATGGCTGTCTTTATTCACGGAAATAAAACTCCTTTTGTGTGTGTCTTTCAGGCTTCAACTTTGAGGAATTCTTAAAATTGGAAAAAAACCCAACCCACAAAACAAAGTAAGACCAACTCCCGCCCCCAATAAAATTTTAGGAAAAATCTTATCTTGACACGCCCCCACCCCCCCGCAATAGTGCCTGTCTGGTATGTGACACAGTAAACTGTCCCAACTGAATATTACTGAAGACATGAGAGCTGTATTTAGAACAGTTGTCTGATAGCGTAATACAATGAGACAAATCAAATAGCATCTGTCTTTCTGCTTTTGAAACCAATTATCCCATGTACAGCTCCTCTCTGGCTGTAGTGCTTGTACTTGTGTGTTATAGTTAGTCTCCTCTTGCATTACTTTTTTGTGACTATTGGAATTCTGTACAGTTCAATATCCTTAAATGTGTAATCTGGAATCGCATGTCTTTCATAACTACCGAATTCGGAGTCCTCTTAATTTGATTATAAAGTTGGCAACAGGATGTTGAAGGCTGAGTGATTGGGTTTGCCTTCTGTATTGGTGGTAAATACAGTTTAAAGGCCCACTTGTAAAATAACTCTATCATAGCCTTGTATTATTAACCTTCTGCTTTACTGGGCTGTGGTCTGTCTTGTTTGGAATTACTGCACAGTGGAAATGGCATGCCTAATCAGAGTTTGTGATTTTTGACGTGGAGGTTTATTTGTAGAACTTCCTTTTTATGCTGAAATCTTGTGTTTAAAATTTTCTTGTGCTCTTTTGAAAGGCCATTAAAAGATGTGGATGCTCACCTTGAAGAGTTGTTCTGGTTTCACGTTCTATTGAATGTGTGGAAAAAGTGTTATGGTAATACTGCAAGCTTTTTGCAAAATAAATGCTAAAGATATTTAGGTGTCTTTTAAAATGAGTATGGTATTTGACCAGAGGGGTTGACTTGAACAGCAAAGGAAAATTGCCACCTTCTTTCCTGTTTTCTGTACGTAGAACTTAACTTGCCGGTGCTTTGAAAGCTGGAGTGTCCTTATGTTTTCATAAGGAGTAGCAAAGCAGCATATTAATCTATTTTTAAAGGGGGGGGGGAGGGGGGGAATCTCAGTTGGCTTGAAGTCTGTTACTTGTTTACCTGCAGTCTTTTAAAAGGTTTGTTTCCTGAATGGTTTTGTCAGTTCACTGCGTGGCTGAATGTGTCGAACCCTCTGAGGAAAACCACTGCTTCCCTCCCCCTCGAATCCCGGCATGCAGTTCTTGTGCGGGTACTAGCGTGTACTTCCTCTTCATCTTCACTTTCCTGTTTTTCAAAGAGTGAGCTTGATCATGAGTGTTCAAACAGCCAAAAAAGTTGTGTGGAAAAAGTACAAGGTTGCTGTGCCTCGGGATACTGACAGGCAGACCTGTTACCCTCCACCGGGTGAGTGCACGCTTACCTATATTTTCAAGGTTATGGTGGATAAAAGGATCCAGCCATGTGGGTCTGCTCTTATCTTCTACACCTCATGCAAGCTGCTTTTCTTAACTCTGTTCAAGTTTGCTGACTCTTAACAGGAGCAGGTTGTGGAAGGCATGGCAGGAAACAGCCCAGGGGAAAGGCTGTTTTCTGTGGTGCTGCTCCATTGCAAGTGCTGTGTGAGCCCTGGCTGTGTGACACCTGCAGCCGCAAGATCCTCTTGGTAATGCTTGTGTCATGGCTTGCCTTTCACCTATAACATGTTAACTTTTTCATGGCGTAAGTTTTGTTGCTGTTCTGTCTGATCAAAAGTCTTAATGCCTCCAATTTTCTTAAACTACACATTAAGTTATGGTGATTTCAGTGTTTAATTGTTTTTATTCTCTGCAGTTCTGCTTACTGTGTCTTCTGCGACTTTTGAATGTACATACTTATAACTGCCTTCACCCCTCACACTTTTTTTTTCCATTTTGGTGGTATCTCCAGGGAGCTCCTGTAATTTGGAAAGAATATTTTTTGGGGAGGGGCGCTTTGGAGGAGGAGAAATTGGGGATGTTTCTCTTTCCTTTTCTTTCTGCCATCCTTTCCCACCCGTCCCAATTGACATTTCACAGATCGACTATTCTGCTGTTTTGTGACCAGGGCCAAATAAGCTAGATTGGCATGGTAAAGGCAATTTGAGGTTTCCTAGTACCTGTAAATATGCTGTTTAGATACAGTAATTGACAGATGGGGCTGATTATTTTGTGAATTGGTGTCAGAACTTCATGGATGCAGAACCTGCTGATCAATAGAGAATTTGGTCCATTTGACTAGACTTTTGATGTGGGTTTTTTTGGTATAAAGCTGGAGTCCAAATATGGGTTTTTAGAAAGAGAAACGAAAATCCTCTTAGGACATAGCAGCGTAATGGCTAACTTTAGAATAAAATGATGGGCTGGGACTCTGGTCTCACGAATGTTTGCTTCTAGAACAATGAGGTGGATTTGGATATACGCCAGTGTAGTTGAGAGCAGAAACTTTCCTGCCCAGTCTGAACTTTGTTGAAACTGACAAAAATGTCAAGAAAACTCAGTAATGTGAGTGGTGTTGCTTTTGACTGACTCTGGAAAGCTCACTAAATTACATGTTGGAGAGATCTGGTGTTCTTCAAAATCTGCATGTATTCAACCTGCTAATGAGGTACAGCTGCAGTTGATCACTCTTGGAAAGTTAGAAGTAGGAGAAAGTCAGTTTGCTTGGTTTTTAACCTGGGCCATTGTTCAGGGACAATGTTTGTTCTGGCTCTGTGTGTATTGGTGTGGGGTTTTTTTGGGACTATTTCTCGGATTTTTTTCCTTTCTTCTTTTATCGTTGTATTTTTAGAAGACCATAAACTTGGGGAAAGTGTTATAACCAGCCATGCAATTAACTAATGAACACTGCAGTTGTGAAACCTCAAAAATGTTCATCTGTGGGATAATAGGGGGTTCAATCTCTTTGAGGTTTTCTGTCTCAGTCCTTCAGGTATTTTTAATGTGTAAGTGCCAGTGTGTGTACACGGATAATATTTGGTGATGTTCATGTGTCTGGATGATTTCTCTGATGGTGCCTGCCCTAACTGAGGCTAGGCTGAGGTGTAAATCTCCTAGCTGAGTAGCAGCTACTTGGTTGCTCAGGTGCTTTATATGATTGAGCAGAGAGTGCTTGGTGACTGTTTCTTAAGTCCTGTTTAACTCCCTATGAGCTTAGAGCCCTCTGTTTTTAAAAGCATGTATATCATGGCTGGTATATTGCAATTATAATTTTTCTTAATCAAGCAGCAGGATTTTTCCAGGAAATTCCTTGCATTATAATGTTCCTAACTTCATAAAGTGTAGGACTGTAGACTTGCTTTCCAGGAGAGTGACAGTCTCAAATTCACTGTCATCTGCTCACTCTCTCAGAGCAAAAAAATCTGAAAAAAGGTAGGTGAGAGACATGGAAGGGAAAAACAAGAGAAAGAAAAACTGAACATAAAAGAAATTAAATCTGGGGGGGGAAGCCTTTCTCTGATTGAGAGGACAGAATTTTCAATGATGCAGTACTGGCAGTATTCAAGCAGGAAAAAATGGGCGGAAAAGTTGGGAGGGGTATATGTGTGTAATCGTTTCTTTTTCCCGTCCTTCGCTTTTCACACATTCAGAATGTAAATAACAGGGAGGCTTTTGAGAAGCTTAGGAAGCACCTTGTGTGCAGCTCTCTGGCTGGAAGGTTTAGGGGTGATTTATTTGCCTGTAAACGCTGCAGTGTCGGCAGAGGTACAGTTTTGGTTTTGTTGGTTGGCTGCTTCTTGTGAGAACTGTTGGGGGCTGGAGGAAGGGAGGTTAAAGTTCATATCTGATAAAGTATGTGAATGTAAATGAATTAGTTTAGGTGATGCCAGAATGGATAAGACACTTCTGTCCTCTGAAGCCTAAACAACATGAGCGTGTTTGGTCAGAGATTGGTTTATGGCCTAAAATATACTAATTTGGTTCGTCTAGTGGGATGTCCTTCTTTATAAATGTCTAATCTCTCTTAATAACCTTTTAAGCTCTCAAGTCAGTGGCAGGTGCTGGGAGTGTGGTGGCACTGGTAGGCTGTGTGGTGCCTAACTGGAGCCAAAGCTGGATCTTTATCTGGGAGGGGAAAAAAGAAGGGATCTCATACTTTCTTCACCTGTTCAAACAAATGTGCTCTCTTGTTCGTTGCTGTTCATGGGAGTCATGGGAGATAATTTATATTCTTACAGGAAAACTTCTGAAACTGTTCCAGGAAAACTATTGGGCTATTTTGTATTTATATTTATATATACACATACCCTACCAGTGTAGCAGCATTTGATGTGATTATTTTTTAAATTACTTTTTTTCTACTTCAATTGCCTCATTACCCAGATTGATGTCGCCCTGTCATTTGAGGGGAGGCTACTTACCCTATATTAAGGAGGTAGAAAAAGACGCCGGTTCTGTGAAACCTCCTGAAAGGGGTTGCCCTGTGGTACTATAAAATGTCAACTCTTGAAGCCAATAAAGCACTCTGCAGTAATTGAATAATCTATGTTAGCATCTTACCAATATGCCACTACATATTATTTTGTTATTTTTTTCATACAGTTGTCAACAAAAGCAAAAGAGATCAATTTACATTTTATTGTGTGAGCTAACTGTTGTGCAGCCCCCAGCCCAGTGATTAAAAGGAGTGGTGGTTTTTTTAATAGCAGTAGGAAATAATCCAATGACACGACTGAGGCATTTTACAAACCGATAGTTTGACAGCGTATCTTTTGAAACCCTGTGTTTAGCTTCTGTTCCCATTTGGGTCTCCCTCCTTGCTCTGATAGCCTTCCTTTGGAAATCCCAGGACCGCTCGCCTACAAATGAAAAGCTTCCTTTCAGGTAGGAAGGAATTTTTATCTTGTGTTCCCACAAGATATATGCACTGATAGCAGCTTGAAACTATTTAATCATGAGACCACAAGCTGTTACAATAGTAAAAAATAATATTTACTGTTTTGTTCATGTTACTGTAAGTAGTTGTGAAGCCCTGGGTTTGGTTAGTTTGCTTAGTAGAGCTGTGCTGGACCTCAAATCTGTTTGATTTGAAACAGCTCTGGCTTTTAAACACATGAAAATGGTGTATTTCCGTTTTGGCAGCAGATGATGAAGGATGTGTTCTAAAATACAGCATAGTTGTAGATGAAATGGATAAGAACAGTAATTACATTGTATTACATAGTTACCTTTTGAGTCTTCACGTGAACTGTTTCTCAGGTTCTGAAGGACTTTTTTTTTTTTTTAAACTCTTCCTATGTATATTAAATGTACATGCATACTGAGAAAGTGGAAAATATTTTTCTGTTGTCTTGTAGTACAGTCCCTGTGGTAAATTGCAGGGCAGTTTTTTGCTGCTGGATGCAGGCTGTGCCCCTCTGCATTGTGTCACACGGAGTGGTGCCTGTGACTCACTTCAGCCATGTGGAGAAACCATGTTCCCTCTGGCCGGTGAATAATCTGTTGCTGGTTCACTTTTATGTTTTCACTGAAATGTTCTGACCCTTAACTGGAGAGCTCCATATGCTTCCTGCCCTCGTCCCTGATGAATAGGGCAGGAATTGGCAGGAGTATGGTCTGCTCTGTGACCTAATTTGTGTGGCGTCTGGGTGGAGCGCGCTCTAATCTTCGCTAAGCAAGTGGCTGAGAAAGCGAATTGCGGTAATTCCCTGGCTGATCCTTCCAGCGGGTAAAAAGAATGCTTGTGCTGCAGGGGAAGGAGATGCCTTGTACTCTGACGCTTGTTAGGTGCTGAGATGAATTTCTATCTAAGCATTCAGAAAAGCAGCGAACAAACAGTTCAAGGATTCTCTGCAGAGATTTGGAAATGTGATGGCTGACTTCTGTGCTGTGCGGGGTGACAGTCAACAGCTTTCCCCTTGTGTCTGCCCAGATCAAACCTGGCATGCAGAAGTGTACACTGACAGCTTTCCATAATATCTGACAGTTAAAAGAGCATTTAGTGTCACTTGTGCAGATGGAAGCAGGATGGTTGTATCTGTCTTGTTAAATTTTACTACAGTGTGGATTTCATACTGCAGTTATAAAATAGCTCCTTCTTATTGAGATAAAATATTGTTCAGGCTTGCTTAACTGTTCAGGGTCTGATTAACTTGAGTTATGGCCTGAGACACACTAACTTATATAGTTAGTGTGTATATATGTACTTAAGTATATAGATGCAGTGTTCAGTTGTATGTCTGGAATACAAAGAGGTCTGGGCAGATACTGAAACTGTGACCATGTCGAAGATCACGTTTTCCCTATTGTTCTGGTAAACTGGCTAACAGGGGGAGTGCATCAAGTTTTTTAGCTACGAGGCTAACTTCATAAAGAAATAGCATGTGATGACCAGGCAGGTCCCCATTCCTGCCTGTCCCCTCTTAGGCTGGTGACTGGTTCCAGCCCAGCGCTTTTGCGGGGCTGACCCTGAGCTGCGCATCTGTCCCCCTACACCCAGGCTTCAGTACTGCCTGCCTCAGGCCGAAAGAGAGCTGTGCTGGGTTTCCTGAGCTGGTGGATTCCTTAATATCACTTCTTTTTCTCTCAGCTATACTTTTCCCCTACTAGAATTGTACAGCTCAATCATTTTAAGCTTCAGATTATTTTAAAAGGTTCTTAGCTAGTTTAATACCTTGTAACACAAAATATTTTTAAAGCAATTCATAAGCCACTCTGTGCAGTCCACTGAAATTAACTTCTGCTCCCAGCTCAGCTATAGTAGAATCAATATTTACTTGGCCTGTGTGACCTAAGTCTTTTTATATATGGAAAACATTTATTTCTACTGCTGCTTTTAAGGTAGCAAAGAGATAGTAAAGTCGATACTTTCAGAAAAAGTAGGACAATAGATCCTCTCTAAATAAAGCTACTTTGTCTCTTGTACATACAGTCCATATATAGGTTTTTGTCAAATTTCTGTCAGGCATACCCCTTTCTAAAAAGTTAGTTGCTGTTTCTCCACTTCTAATCCAGAAAGCAAAAGAATAAGATGATGATCTTTTTAGTTGCTGAAATAAATATAAACGTGGAATTGAATATTTGAAAGGTAATCTGTATAACTAAATAACATTCATTTCATTTTCTCTGATTTTCTATAATGTAGGTCTTGCATTATATTTGTTTGACTGAGTAATTTGTTACTAATTCTTGTTGTAGTTTTCAGTGAATAAGTTTTAAGCTTCAGCTTGTTGATGGCAAATTGAGTTTGAAGGTTATACACTGGGATTCTTAGCACTCTGTAAAAGAAAAGCAGAAAATGTTGTCACCTGATGTCTCACCGTCATTCCTGTATCTGTTGCCTTGAAATCTCGTGTAAGCATTCCTTATCTAATCTACAAGAAGTAACTCCAGCAGCTTAAAAAAAAAAGTTCCAAATGTGGGTTACACAGATAACTTTCTTGTGGGGACGTGCCTCAACCTTTGGTTTAGTAATCTTGAATGTGTGTAGGGACTCCCACAATGATTAAGCTCATTTCTCAGCTTAATAAAAAAGAGATATAATGTTGTTGAAGAAGTTCAGTATCAAATGATGACTTACTGATAGCGTACTTTGCTGTAGTAAGCAAGTAGTTAAATGGAAACAAGTATTTTATCCTTTTTGGTTTTGACCTGTGGACAGAACTCATATGAAAGTTAATGTTAGCAGCAAGAGTTGCAAGTGCTAATACCTAGACAGGATTAAACCAGTTGCAGTATACCGCTTATATTTTTTTAGTTAATTCTGATGTAGCTTCATTCCTGTCTTTAATATAGTCAAGTGGTATATTCTTGAAAATAAACAGTTTGCTCTTCCTGTTTCCAATAGGAAACACCTCCAATAGGAGGCATTTTCATTTGAGTAATTTATCCATCAGTGACTAAGGGGAAAAAAAAGTGCTTGTCTTAACCAAGTCACTTTTTTGCTTTTGTGATTGAAAGAGAAACCAAGATATTGCTGACAATGCAAGATATGTTATCCTTCTGAGATATTTTGTTTTGGCAATGGATGAATATCAGAAAACACTGCTGTTTAATTCATTGTTAGAATCAAATGATTTATATGAGTGATAATGTGCAATGCTATAATACTCTTTTCTTGTATGTAGAGCATCTATCTTGTTTCTCTGATTTGTTTTTTTTTCTGTTTGGTGGTTTGGGTTTTTTGCGTTTTTTTTTTTTATAGCAATAAAAATAGCTTCAAGAGTGTTGCCCTCAGGAGTTGAGCTGAAATGATTTTATGGCCAGGTAAACTAGTTTGCTATCTTATCTGACATTCTTCCCTGCGCTGTGGGGAAACACTTTTCCAGTAAGTATGCCTTATTGCAGTTAATATTGTCTTTATTGACTCTGTAAAACAGTTTTGCTGTTCAGCCTCTGTGGTTGGTTGACCTTGGCTGGCTGCCAGTTGCCCACCCAGCTGCTCCGTCACTCCCCTTCCTCAACAGGACAGGAGGAGAAAGTAAGATGGAAAAGCTCATGGGTTGAGATAAGGACAGGGATATCGCTCACCAATTACAATCATGGGCAAAGCAGACTTGACTGAGGGAAAATGGTTTTAATTTATTGACAATTAAAATAGAATAGGATGTGAGAAACAAAGACAAAAACTAAAACACCTTTTCCCTACCTCTCCCCTTCTTCCCAGACTCAGCTTTACTCCTGAATCGTTGCCCTCCTCCCCCAGTGGGAATGAAAAAGCCTGCTTATTTAAATTATGTCTTCAGATAGAACTGGTTTTTTATTTGTGAGAAAAGCTGGCTTTTCTTGGCAGATGTGTGCAGTCAGCCCTCAGCATGAGCTGAAAAACCTATGGTCCAAAAATTTCCATATGGTAAAAATGGACTCTTGGTCTGAAACAAACTTTATATCTGAAAATAATTCAAAATATGATTTAGCAAATATGCTAATGCTTGTGGGAGCAAGGTTTGGCTGACAGTACCTCCTTGTACCTTCCTTTACGGTGTATGACTCTAAAACCAACACAAACAAAACCCATGTTGAGGCAAGCAGACTTGCATTAAATATTTGCAGTATCTTGGAAACAGTCCTGATCAGCTGCTAAGCAAGTGCAATGTTCTGCTGTTCTGTGTGTAAACACTACTGTTTTTAATGGCATCAACAGCCAGCATAAGCAGAAGTAGTGGATGTTTTCCAGCCCTTTTTGCTGATGTCTTGGCGTGGCATTCCTTATTCCTGCTCGCTGCCCTGTCTCCTGTCCCTTCTGCAGCACGCACAAAACTGCATGTCTCGAAACTGGAGCTTTCCGGAGTGATAGGGGGTGAGTCAGGTCACAGTGGCAAAACTTACATGTCCTAATAACATTGTCCTAGTGAATATCCTTGAATGTTATACATGGCAGAGTCATCATAGGTAAATAATTAGCTATTGTTTTGACAGTGTTAAGGCGCTCTTTATCTGTAAGGTAGGAGACTGTTTGGCTAGCCTAAAAAAATTCACTCTAGCCATTTGAAAAAGAAAAAAAAAAAACCACAAAAACCCCAACAATCCCAAAACCAAACCAAAACCCACCACCAAAACCAAACAGAACCAAACATATCCAAGTGTGTACACAAATTATCTGTGTCTGGAGGAATTTAGAAAAATAAGTTTTCTTTATCAGTTCAGTAGCGTAGCATGCAGTCCTGCTGCAGCCACTGATTGTAGTTCAATTAAATGAACTATTAGTATGTGGCACTGTGGATAAGTCTGTAGCCATTTTATTTTTCATAGTGTAGTCCATGGGAGCAGAGCAAAGTTGATGCTAGAGTTGGTAGAAGTCCCTGTAAAATGGCTCAGACAGCCTGCAAACCAACAGGTGCTGTGGGAAACGTTTTACTGGCTTAGCAGTAGCTCTTGAAGACTTTTGAGGCAACTAGATCATCTCTGATTGACTTGTTTTATTATTGACTGCTTTACAGTAGAAGAGTGCTCTCATGTCTAATAAATCATGGAAGCTTTTTTCTTGTTTCTCTGTCTTTGTGTATTCATTCTCCTGTCGTGTTCTTGTACCAGTATAAGTGAATTATTGAGCCTTCACCTTTGCAAGAAACAAACCAAATATGCAGTGGAGGAAGAGTTAAAACATAAAGATCCAAAATGCTAACTTATGTTGTCAGTAAATATTTTTTTGGGGGGAAGGGTCCTTGATATAGGTAAGTGATGTGGTCTGTGTTTTTAACTTTTGCTCAAGTATGATATTGCTAATAGTGTGGTGGGTTTTTTGTGTGTGATCTTCATCTTTCCTCTTCTGTTACGCTTAAGTACCTCTTTGAAGTCCTTTGATAAGTCTCTTCAATTTCTCAGGATCTTGTTTCATCCACTCCTTCCTGGTGTTATTATAATATGACATCTCTGTATTTATCTCAACTCTAAAATTTTTGTATTGCAATTCGCATCTGGTTTCTGTCTCCATCTTTCTCCCTCCCCAAATTCCTTTCTGCTGTCCTGTCGTTTGGAGATTGACATGATCTGGATGATGAACTTGTGTCACAGGGTTGGAGATGATATGATAAATACAGACATCCATGTTTCATCCTTGCTCACTCTTAATCTTTCGTAATTCTTTTTCCTCTCCCAAGAATGAGTGTCTTCACATACTGCTCTCTCATGGCTTTTTTCCCCCTGCTAAAAGTAGAGAACAAAAGGTAGAAATTAATTCTTTTCTGGAAGATCTCCACGTTTTTTCCATAATGTTCATGTCCAGGAGGTCCAGGTAGTACAGCTTGGCAGCCGGAGTTCTGGGTCATCTTCTAATGCTCCCTTACTGAGCTCAAATGACATTCTTCATTTGAAGGGTGAGAAGACTGGTAGTCACCCTTCATTGCTGTTCCTTTCTATAGCTATGTAAAGACTTGAGGAATAATAGTGAAGCATTGTGACATGGATAGAAAGAGTGGAACAATGTGACTCTGACTATAGACAAGGCTAAACCTTCTGAGCTTTTATTTGTGTAGTCTTTGGCAAGTTATTTTTTTCCATTGTACACTTATCTCTGTAGGACTGGAGACAAGCCTCTTGCATGTAGAAGGTTGTAATCAAACGCACCAAAATTCGAAGTAGCATAATAGGTTGCTAAGTCAGCTCTTAGTCATGCTAATTCTTTTCAGAGCAAAAATCTTCACATATATTCCTTTTTCTAGCCTCCTTAGATGTCTTCTCTTTGGCACTCTGGTGATCCCTCCTTTACACTCTTTGCCTTCACTCAGTTTTCACTTGACATCTAAAAAATTTGGAGATTCTGTTTCCGAATAAACAGAAGTCTGCATGACCAGCTTCACAAGAAGACTTTTGCCAGTCTATAGCTGGACCGAAAAGATGCTGGAGGATAAAGCCAGGAAGCAGTATTCCAGTCCATACTGCCTTTTTAGCACTTCCAGAGCCCTTGTTAGCTGGACTGTGTAACTTTGAGGGGGATGATAGCAACGTTTAGTAGAATAACTGTATAAAGAAGGGAAGACTGTGTAGCATCTGGCCACTTGAGTTACCCTTCAAATGTGAATTTTCATTTCCAAGCATATTGGACAGTGATAACGTTTCTTGTGCTGTTTGAGCAAATAGCAGATAGGTAGGTGACTGTGATATTCAAAATGTGTTTGGCCCTGCTACACCAGCTTGCAGATGTGTGTGTGGTTGCAGGAATTCTTTCCTTGCCACTTTGATGTGGTAGGCTTCATGAATACTTGGGTTTTGTAAATGATCCTACTTCTGCCACAGTTTGGTTGTATGTGTCAGCAGTGGACAGTCTGAACTATGAACAGTTATTGCAGCTTGCTCCGTGATGCTTCAGACAGCTGTGTGCATGAGTTCATATGCCCTTTCATACCTTGCTACTACTGTTTCCCACTTCCCTGCTCCTTTGCAGCTTAAAAAAATGTTATTTCCTTTTTTGTACTGTTGCTTTGCTTGTGTTCTGGTTGACAAAATATTCCAACTTTTAAAGAGTAGCCTTATTATAGCAGTAGTGTGGAAAATCAGACGTGGTAGGCGGCATCAAATTAAACTAGATCTTCAGATATGAAGATTTAATCCATGTTATGTGAGTTAAACTACTTATATCATTGCTTTGTGGATGAAAATGTTTGTGTTGTTTCTTAAAAAAATAAGTGGTTTTGTGATTTAGTTTTTGGGACTGTTGTCCAAAGGAACAAACAGTTGTAGAAAAATCTTGGAATAGCTGTTTAATATTAAGTTGTTTAAGGTTTTCAACTGTATTCATATTACAATGGTTTAAGATGAGATGTTAAAGTGGAGCAGCTTAAAAGACCTGTGTAGGTGGGAAATGGAATCTGACTGAACTGCAGGCATGGTAACATTGTTGTGTCACAAGTATTTGGCAGTTACAAAGCAGTCAGACACTAGCTGACTTTTTGAACATCTCGTGTCGTATCGTTCCTCTCTGCTTGTCTTTGAAGGCAAAAGTACTAACTATCCCCAGCCAGTTTAATCACCTAATTTTTGCCCAATGTATACATCTGTGTATCGCTGCAAATTCACATTGCTGTGAACTTGAGTAGGATCAAGAAAAAATGCCTGCCAAGGAACTAAAGTCACAGAGTATTCCAAATTCATTGTGCTGCCCTTCTGAATTTAGGTGAGGGAAGGAGAAACCTTGGTGAAAGGCTAATTCAGGGCTAATATGTACTTCGTCAAGGTTCTCTGACCTCTTGCTGCAGTAAGAACGTGTGGAGAATGACCAGAGCTGCTATAAGTCGCTTTTTTTTTTTTTAAAATCAAGATGGCACTGGGTGGTGCTCTTGGAATTGATCAGGTGGTAACTCAGCGTGCATCTGCAAAATAAAAAGTGAAATGTCACAGCTTCTAGCAGATTTTATCAACCTTATTGCTCTTAGTTTTCCCTTGTGTGATGCAGATAAGACTGGCAGGAGTACTGAAGTTACTTGTGATAGTTAAGAATGCAGAATGTTGAAAGTAAACCTTTTTTTTTTTTTTTGCTTTTACATTTGTAGAAAAGGATCTAAAATTGAGTTAAAAGTACTTTCTAGATGCACTTCCGCACTTTCCCCCACACCTAGTTTGTAGTATACAAAACTAAAGATTCAAAGGCAAATCATGTGAGGACTACAGTGTCTTTAGGAGATCATCTGTGACTTCTGTTTTGTAGTTGTATTTCACCCTGGTCATGCCACTTGTTCGTTCTGTGATGGTAATGTTATTTTAATGTTTCAGAAATAATAATCTTCCTTTTATTGCTTCCATTAAGGTGTTACTTCTATTTGCATAACCTGAAGAGTGTGAAATGCATTGTTGGTTTTTTGTTTTGTTTTTTTTTTTTTACTACCGAGCTTTGTAGTCTGCTATAAGTTAAGTGCATCATTTTATTGAGAATTTGAAATTCTTGTAAATGTGTATGAAGTTAATTTGTTATAGTAGTTTTCTCACTTGGAGAAGTGCAAATACATGTTAAATAGAAAGCAAGTTTCTCTTACCCCCATCGGGGAACCACGTAAGAGTTTTGCTTTTCTTTGATAAAGAGCCAGTCTTTTTGCGTGCTTCTGGGATTGCATCCCTGCCTTATCCCCATGTCCTTTCTATCCCTCATTTGACCCTTCATGTCTGGACAATTACACTTTAATCCAGACCCTTCGCAACCTGCTCAAATGTGTTGGAGCAATTGGGCTTTGCTTCATCAGAGCTGGCTGGTACTTGGGCATATTTACATGGGCAACTCTGAAGAAACTAATGTGTGGCTGGCTCTTGGGAGAGCTGGGGATGTGCAGATAAGGTGCTAACAGCCAACCTCAGACTGGGATGTCATACTGAACCGTGCCGTTAAACACAACTCTTGTTCTAGCTGTGCTAGACTTTGGAAATACTCGTTCAGTACTAATCGTTTATAGTAAGAAACATTATTTGATGCTACTCGTAAATAATTTTTCTTTCTGGGGTGGGGTGAGGGTGGGGGTGTGAAAGCCGTGGAATATATTCCCCCTTGCATTATGTGACACAGCAATGGTGATCTTGTCCTGGCTTTTTCTGGGGTGGGGGTTAAGTGCTGATCTTACTTTTAATCAAGTATGACACTGGAAAGGCGTAAGTATTTTTATTGATTAAAATATCTCAGACCAAATGCTCTGAGTTTCAAGATAAACCTTTGAACTGAGGAAACAATTGTTTTGTATTGCATCAAATGTTTTTGTCTGCTACAGAGGTTGTACTTCGTATTTTGCTTTTTGCTCTGCTATACAGCCTCCCTTTCTTACTGGCAGAAAGAGTTGCTCTGCTATGCAGTTATACTCTTTTCCTCAAAATTAGTGAATTAAGGCAGGAAAAGCTCTTCTTTGACACAGCTTTGGCTATGCCAGAAGAGGTTTTGTTATTAGTGATGTCCATGTGCTTTTCTTCATATACCAAGCCGATGTAGTTGTGCCAGCAAAACTCAATAGTGTATGTCTGTGTTTAGATGCTGACTTATGTCCATTGGTGGTAAAAACTTTTTTCAGACTAAACCTCACAGTGTTTCTTCCTATGTTGCAAGCTAGTTTTCATTTTAGAGGTCATTCAAAGATACAGAGGCCTTCTGTATGGGGGTAAATTCCTAAGCGCTTGAGTTTAAAACATTGCTATCTAGTTAAGTCAAAGTTGCATCACAGGTCTGGTTTCAAAAGGTCTTGAACACTGTTACCTAACTAGTCTCTTAATCTTCTGTGCTGGATTTTTTCAACATTGAAATTGGTCTGATGAACCGGTTTATGCTACTTACATCTCTTCAACCTGGGTGCTTGGATTCACAGTTACTGTTGGATTAGCAGTGGTTGCTCAGGGGAGTGAGTTACCGTAAGGAGGGCTGTGCTGGGATTAGCCTGGTGTGGTACCTGTGGTGGTGTCCACAGCTAGATACCATGAGGTTATACTTCTTCCATAAGCACATCTTCAGTAGTGCTTCCTCTAATATACCTTACTTTCCAGTGGTCTGCAGTTCAGGGATTTCTTCAGCCACAAATTATATCCATTTTTTTGTGGACTCTGAATTCCATTACCCCATTTATAGAATCATAGAATCATTAAGGTTGGAAAAGACCTCTAAGATCTTCGAGTCCAACCATCAACCCAACATCACCATGCCCACTAAACCATGTCCCTAAGCGCCTCATCCACACATCTTTTAAATACCTCCAGGGATGGGGACTCAACCACTGCCCTGGGAAGCCTGTTCCAATGTTTAACCACTCTTTCAGTAAAGAAATTTTTCCTCATGGCCAATCTAAACCTCCCCTGGCGCAACTTGAGGCCATTTCCTCTCATCCTATCACTTGTTACTTGGGAGAAGAGACCGTCCTGGGCCCTGTTCCTGGGCCCGTCACTACAAGAAGGACGTTGAGGTGCGGGAGCGTGTCCAGAGAAGGGCAACGAGGCTGGTCAGGGGTCTGGAGAACAAGTCTTCTGAGGAGCGGCTGAGGGAACTGGGGTTATTTAGCCTGGAGAAAAGGAGGTTCAGGGGAGACCTTATCGCTCTCTACAACTACCTGAAAGGAGGTTGTAGCGAGGTGGGGGTCGGTCTCTTCTCCCAAGTAACAAGCGATAGGACGA
>NW_008795671.1:1103396-1105898 GCF_000699145.1 Aptenodytes forsteri | reverse complement strand
AACCTAGTTTAAAGCCCTCTCGATGAGCCCTGCCAGTTCATGAGCGTGAATCCTTTTCCCACTGTGAGACAGCTGAACTCCATCTGTCACCAGCAGGCCTGGTGCTGTGTAAACCTCCTCATGATCAAAAAAGCCAAAATTCCTCCGATGGCACCAGCCCCTGAGCCACGTGCTGATCAGGTGTGTTTTCCTGCTCCTTTCAGTATTCTTTCCTGCCACTGTAGGGATTGAGGAAAACACTACCTGTGCTCCTGATCCTTCAACCAGTCGCCCCAGTGCCCTGAAGTCCCTTTGATTGCCTCAGGACTTCTCTCTGCAACCTCATCACTGCCAGCCTGTATAACCAACAGTGGGCAGTAGTCAGAAGGCCCTGTTATGCTAGTACCCTCATTTGTCTTGCTTTCATTGGTGGTTACCATCATTAATTTTGGTACTCAGGCTAGCAATATTCAGGCTGCAAACTCCAGCCTCACTGAGGCATAGATACCACCTGCTCTGCTGCAGGGACATTGACCTTCTGCTGAAGGTCAGGGCAGAAAGTTAGGGACTTGAAACTCTTGAGCTGCCTCAGCTGGGCAGCTGCCTGCTGGGCAAGGGCTGTGAATCCTGAGCCTATGTGGTGCCTGACTCCTTAGCACCAGGAAGGCATGTAAGAACCCTTTCTGAAAATGCACCCGGGACAGGATTACACCTGTGAGTATGACTGATCTACTGGAGTTGTTGCCGGAGGCAGCAGTAATAATCTGACTTGTAATTATCTGCTTTCATTAGGTGATCTTTCTTCTTGTACAGCCAGTTTCTAGGAAGGTAAAGGTGATGTGTCTGTTCCGAATTTCACATGCCCTCACAAAAACATTTGATATGTTAGAGTGGCAGTACTCAAACCCCACATTTGCACAGGTTTCATCACAGTCCTCCCAGAAGTTGGTCATTAAATAATAAAAGCACGGGGATTGGGATGTATATATGTAATCCTTTGCCTAAACAATTGGCTGCTGAAATCCCTTGGCTCAGGTTCTGCCAAAGTCTTGATGGGCTTTGAACTTTGGTTGCTCTCCTTTTGACTGTTCTGTTCCTGTATCTTCTCTGGTTTTGGTCACACTGTTTGGAGTGGTATGTCCTGAAGGAGCTTTCTGTACTGAAGTGGGAAGTCTTCTGTGGGCTCACACTGATGGTGATCGGTGGCTTGCTTGATTGCATAAATACCTATTTTAATGTATTCCAGATATTTATCCTGCAATTGTCAAACAGAATTTATGTACTTCCAGAGCAGTTAATCAGGGAGGGGGTTGAACTTTGGGGCCTAATTAATGACTAAGCCAGGGAAGGAAAAGTGACTTTAATTAGGATATAGGACTAGTAGTGCCTCGACCTACTGCTGTTGTGATCAAATGACAAAAGAAAATTCTCATGTTTGCCAGAAGCCATAAGAAGGGACCATTCATAACACTTGACTCCAATTTCTTTTATTCTTTCCTCATTAAGGTGTCTCACTAAAACAAGAATTGGATAAGACACCTTTATGACTGTGCTTCTTCTTGCCTCTAGAGAAAGAATAGTAATTTCTTCATAGATGGAGTGCCTAAAGCTTTGCTTAGCATCATGTTTTTCTGCACAAAGGTTCCCCCTTCCCCAGTGGTGCAATATTTCTTTTCCTTGGCCAGCAAAGGAATGTGGCTAGGAAATGAAATACTCAATTTATCTCAAGAAATGGACTTGCCTTTCGCTTAATCTTCCTCACTAGGGATGGGTGACAGTACAAAACACTTAACATGCTTTGGGTCGGTCGTGTGAAGCTAAGAGCGCGCTAACTTATGGTGGTCGTTTCTATAGTGAACTTGCTGGAGTATTTTAGAGATAGAAATGAGAGTATTTGGTGTGGTTTGCACTAACAAATATTTTGGATCTAAATTCTTTGGTCATCCTATTCATTCTTTTTGCTTCCTTCTCCTTTATGTTTAGAGCAACACTACACCGAATGAATTTTAGGGGCTTCCTTTAAACCTTCTACATTTTAGGTTTCATCCTGGTAATTACAAAGGTTAATAGGCTGAGGTAAATAATTTACAGGCATCAGCATGATTCTGATCCTTGACAAAATAATGGAATAACTTATGAAGCTCAGACTTAGCCTGTCTGGAAACAAAATAAACAATTTATGCTTTTTTAAACCTTATTTGCCTATTTGATTTCTGTGAAGGCTGGGCTCAACTTTGTTGCTGAGGCCAGTATGCAACAGTTTGAGTTGAGGAATACTTTGTATTTGGGGTTTACTTCCCCCCTGCTTCTGTCTTCCAAGCATTGCCTGACCAGGGATTTGTAAGAGTAACATGACTTGGTGTGAGTCTTGGTTGTGAGGAATTGAAATGTGTTGGTCTATGGTTATAAGTTGGCCACAGAAAAGTGTAGAAGCTTTCCAGTACTACACCACCTGGATGCTCACAAGTCTATGGGGCCAGATGGGATCCACCCAAGAGTGCTGAGGGAGCTGGTGGAGGAGCT
>NW_008795671.1:1085583-1102112 GCF_000699145.1 Aptenodytes forsteri | reverse complement strand
CCATCCCTGGAGGTATTTAAAAGACGAGTAGATGAGGCGCTTAGGGACATGGTTTAGTAGGCGTGGTGGTGTTGGGTTGACGGTTGGACTCGATGATCTTAGAGGTCTTTTCCAACCTCAATGATTCTATGATTCTAAGTGACTTGATGCGCTTTAGGTGCTGGCAAGTTTGTGAAACAGGAGCTTTCCTCCTTTATCTTTTATTCATTTTCTTTACCATTAGCATGCTGCACGTTCTTGGATGTGCTCCCCTCTACTCAGTGCTGGTGAGGCCACACCTGGAGTACTTGGTCCAGTTCTGGACTCCCCAGTACAGGAGAGATGTGAACATACTGGAGTGAGGCCAGTGGAGGGCCACTAAGATGGTGAAGGGACTGGAGCGTGTCTCCTATGAGGAAAGGCTGAGAGAGCTGGGAGGGGTCAGCCTGGAGAAGAGAAGGATCAGGATCAGGGGGATGCTATCAAAGTTTATAAATACCTGAAGGGAGGGTGCAAAGAGGATGGAGCCAGGCTCTTCTGAGCAGTGCCCAATGACAGTACAAGAGGCAGTGGGCACAAACTGAAACACGGGTGATTCCACTTAAAACACTGGCACAGGTTGCCCAGAGAGGTTGTGGCATCTCTTTCCTTGCAGATGTTCAAAGCCTGACCGGACATGGCACTGGGCAACCTGCTCTGACTGGGGGCGTTGGCCATAGGTGCCTTCTGACCTCTGCCATGCTGTACTTCCTGTGGAAACATTTTAATGCAAAAGTTTACTGAACTTTTTGGGAGCAATGCGAAGAGTGGGGGATTCATACGGGTGGTGAAGCTTGCTTAATGCTTGTAAGATGGCTTGAGGCATTTGTATGAAAGTGCTAGAAGACTTTTATTGATATTGCAGTGATTATAGCAGTTATGAAATTGCAACAGGTATATAAACTCTACATGTTCATTGTGTTTGGGGTTTTTTGGGGGTCTAGAAATCTTGTTCCAAGTGACAAAGAGAGTATTATGGCTTTTTAAAGACACTTCTTTACTGTTCTCTTTTCTTAATTTCTGAGTTAGTTAGCACTTAGTGGAAAGTTTAAATGATTTTTTTTTTTAATTACCTTCCATGGATGAAATACAATTGTACGTGTGCTATTTCTTCTTTTAAGACTAGATTTCTAAATACCATCAGAAATTTGAGGCGATCAAACCTAGAAAACTAATACCTTGACTTTGTATAACTCAACTGCTGAAGTTGCTATGTTATGAATGTCTTATATTCTGGACTGCTAGGAAAGACTTAAATTCCATGGGGTTATAAACTCCATTTGTTTTTAGATAACTCTAGTCTGCACGCTGCTGTCACTGAAATGGGACCTCTATGGGCTGTATTGGGAGGTACTTAGTTAACTTGCTTGCAGAAATATTTAAATAGCATTTATGTAATTTTTAAGTATGTTAACAGTGTACACTTCTTTGAAGTCTGATTAATCTATTTTCACAAGGAAAGTGGGATACTCTGATTATGCTTGTCTTTCCATTATTTTTTTCCCCTGCAAAACTGGTCCAATTTGGAGTAACTAGTGGGAATTTTAATCCAGTTTTCATGTCGTAAAGCTAATTAAATAGCTACAGGCTGTGTGAAAATCAGTGGCTGGAGGAAGAAGAGGCCCCACCACTAAAGAAGAAATTAAAAAAAAAAAAGTATAGATGTCTTTCCTGCTGCCTGGTGGATGGCCAGTCAGCATCTGCATGTGAGGTACCATCTGGTGCATACCCAACTACCTATGGCTTGTACCTTGTGTGCTGGGATGGGGTGGGAGCTTGCAGTGAGAGGCCAAAGAAGTTGTGGGGAGGAGCTGGCACTGGTGGGGCATATACTAATATAAAGGAAGCCAAGCATTATTAATCTAATTCTTAGGAAATTGGAGCATGTAGTAATATGTAGGAGCCAGGTATTGTTAGTTTATGTCTCAGGAATTGGATTCTATTTGTGTAGGGAAAAGCTGTTGACCTAGAGAGGTTTAGAGCAGGAATGATGATGGACTGTGATGGAAGGAGATTTGGTACAGGGTGGGGAGAGATGGATGGAGGAGCCTGGGAGAAAGACGGGCAGCTCTGAAGGGATGGATCAGGAAATATTTGGGAGTGAAAAGACAGAGAATAGGGGATGAGGAGGACTTCGGATTGCAGCCTTTGGGTTTTTGGAAAGGAAGATAGGAAAACCTCTGGCTGAACAGAGTTGGGATAAAAGAGAGTCTGGAATATGAGGGGGCAGAAGTTCAGCGTTGTGAATAAGAACTTCGTAGAGTGCTACTGTCTTTACCTGCCTGTCACAGAGAACAAAATAATCTCTCCAGTGTGGTGGTTTTTTAATTATCTGAAATGCGGCCGCTTGTCCTTATTGCATATAGCAAGTCAGCCTTCTCAGTCTGACACAAACGTGGGGTTCTGGTCAGAGCAACGCATGGAATATGTTGCATCTCTAACAGTATCTGTGAAAAGTTGTCTCTGGGATATTACTGCATTTCCTTCTGACACATTGGGTCTGCTTTTCCAGTCAGTTATGAAAACTTTAGAAAAAGTTTACTCCTATGTGTAAGATTTTTTTTTTAAGGAAGTTTGCCACAGAGTATGACAGTCATATGTGGAAAATGTTGTTACATCTTTTGTACTGTGACCATTGTTTCCTGAATATGTTCAAACAAGGTTGTTTGTGATGTCTGCCTGATTTGAAACTCTGCCATAACTAGCTGAGAGAGATACTTGCATATATACAGTTTATGGCTTGGCTTCCTTCTCTGCCCAAGCAATGTTGCTTGCTTGGGCCTGCGCGGGTTCTCTGACATCTGTTGTGTGTCTGCTTCCTTCTGGTATGCAGATGGGCTTTTTGTGGGGACGGCTCCTCTGTTATGCAGGAGATTACGCTAGATGATCACAATGATCCCTCTGACCTTATATCCCGTGAATCACCTCCACAAATGCAAGTGAGCCTAATAATGGTTCTAATTTGGGCAGAGAAAAAAGAGCAGATGGCTAACACCAACTTGTGGAAAGCAATTCTGTTTTCTTTGTAACCACTCAGAAATGCAAAGACCTAATCTGTGTTCGTAACAAAAGGAGCTGTAGTAAATCTACCTTGTGATTCCTACCTTTTATTTGTGTCTGTAAACTTACTCTGTCTCTTTCAGTGCCCTCCTGTTTGTGTACTTAGACACATCTTAATTGCCAGATTTTGGGCAGGAGTTATCCACCTTTCTCTTCTCTTTCCATGTGCCAGTCGTGCTGGTTGGGACCTCAGGGAGATGGAGAAGGCATCTTCCTCTCCCTGTGGGTGAAGTTTGTCCTTTGATATCTAGGGGACGCATATAATCCAATACACTCTATCATCAGAGGTATTTGTGATACCTTTATTTAAGTTTGTTTTTTTTCTCCACAGATAGCTGAAACCCTTTGCTCTAATCAAAGATTTTGGCAGAAACTTTTCCGGCCTCAAACCTTAGTGCGTGATCACTGGCAGTTTGTGAAATATGTGCCCATATGTATTTGTATCGCACACAAAGGCTTCCCAGGGCTGTCTTGCACTGGGAACTGATGCTGCTTGGTTTGACCAAATGTTAGGGAGCCATTGCAGGCTGTTGGACTGAAATGTGGGGTTGCTGGGCCCTGGCGACCCCCCGGAGCAGCCCTGTGTAGGTGTCGGGACACTTTGCCTCCAATTCTTGCTTTTGCATTGTTGCCCTGTGAAAACAGTGGGGTCACTGGCTGACCAGCATGGGTCTTCAGGCCTGGTGCATGGTGCAACAGCATTATTTCTGTCTCCTGAGAGCTTGCTGTTCTTTCTAGCTTCCTTTTAAACTTCATTCCAATGTGCCGAGACCGGCAGTGTGGCGTGTTAGATTGCTTTTGCTGGGAGGTATGGAAACAGCTATTTTAATATTGCTTCAGCTGTGAGGATGCCTTCATCTAAGTTATTAGTTGCTGGGGGATTTTTTTTATTGTGAAGTAAATACAATCTAGCTTAGACTCACAACACACTTCAGTGAGAACCGGGAGGGGTTGTCCTCATTGCTCATCTGTGGTGTCTTGTTTTTGATGGTGTCTGCTGTTGGGAAACACTAGGGAGTGAGGTACAGCTTTTTTTTTTTTTTTATTTCTGTTTTTTTTTTTTGTAATGCTTGTATTTCATAGTTTGGTCTATACAGAGAATTTGCAATTTGGGCAACTGCATTTTGTGCAGCAGTTGCTATAGGCAGGCATCAGTACTTTTTTTTGTTAGAGACACTATTAACATAACTGTTTTTGCTCAACTGCTGAAGTCTGATGGAGAGGGAAGGAGAAGGAATAAAGGAAAACTTTGTGCTTGCCACTGATTGCAGAAATTAAAATTGCAGTGTAAAGGTGAAAGCTTACAAGCAAATTACTTGCTGCTGGAGCCATTTGTTCTACCATGGTGTTGCAAGAGAAGAGGGGATCTGCAGAACAATCTTAACCTTTGCTTTCTGTTTCTTTAAAAAAAACCCCAACACCCTCCCCCCTAAAAAAAAGTCCACTTCAAAACCTCAGGGCTGCCGATAAAGATTATTCTGTGTTAATGAAGTCAGGGTCCAGTAGTCCTGATGAGCATCAGAGGTTCTTCTGTGAGCTCGGTGGTCACGAATTCTGGTGTTTTGTGGCTTGCTTGGCTTTTTGCCTCTTGCTAGTGGTGATAAAAACCATGCTGGTTTCCATCCTCAAATTTTAGATGCTTATTTTGTGTCTTTATATGTGAATTAATCTGAGTGAGTTTGACAAAAAGATAGTTACTTTCAAAATGCTTTTTCTATCCAGAAATTCCTGCACCCAAGAATACAAAACTTTCCCCTCTTTTTGTTAATGTTGTCATGGTTTGATGCGTGCTAGTCCTGGGTGGGGTGGTATCTGTGATAGATACTCTTGCTTGCCTAAAGGCTTAGGCAAAAAGATGTTTCTCACTTCGTTACATTCCAACTGTCTTGATTGAAACCCACAGGCTAATTCCTTCTTTTATTTCTAAATTCCTTTGCTGAGAACTTAAATAATGAGGTGGGGAAGGCATATTTAAGTCTTAAAATGTGAGATGACCCTTGGTAACTCACGCTGGAATGGTTGGGCAATTTCTGTACTTTATTTGCCAATCTAGTCTGTAGGCTTCTCCAGGGCACTTTCATTGTAGTGCTGCTCTGCCAGCTGTTTTGGGTGTGATAACTTTTGTCTTTCAAAAACTGAGTAACACAGTTCTGTCATGTAGGCATGTAATGCGTTTTAGGGGAATAAGAAAGCTGGCTCTCAGTGTGAAGCAGAGGTTGAGTAAAGGGCAAACCACAATCTGGTGAGGTTTTTGTTATTACTTCTATTTTTAGATCATTTAGATTCCTTTTTGCTCCTGAACATGATATTCACAAGGTAATAGATTGGACTTGAACTGAGGTTTCAAAGTGCCCCAATACAATTAAGGGACAACGTTGAGGGTGGAGGAGGTATGTAAGGCTATAAAAGCAGCTCCTGGGGGCAACTGAATGCCAGATCACAGGCTGGGCATCTGATCACAAGAGCCGGTTGTTTTGAGCATACTCCAGTTGCATGGACATACATCATGCTGTATAACAGAAACAGGCTTCAGCAAACAAGCATCCGGGATAGGAAGCTTTTCTTCTCTCTGTCATCACAAGAGTTTAATTCTGTGTGCGCGCGTGTGTTTAGGTTTCTTTTTATTTCCTCTTAAAGGAACAAACTGTTCTGACATGGGCCATTACAAGTCCATTAAGTGACTGGAGGGCAGGCAGAGCTGTGTTGGCCAGAGGAAACAGTCGGTAGGTGATGAAGCAGAATTTGGCCCCCAGTCAGTCCTTGGCTTTTATTGTCAGGTTGCAGCAGTGTGAAAGGAAACACAAATGTTTTAGCGACTTGGTGAATTTGTTTCTCACTGCACTGTGACCTGCTGATATTTTAATGTCTCGTGTGAGAAGCTTGACTGGCTGGAGTACCGCGTGCTTTGCTGAATGGCAATATTGGTTTTTTGACTGAATGTAGCTAATTTGTTATCCAAATCATAATGTCAGCCTCCGGAGGTTAGCTTTACAGACTCACAAGAATCTAAAGAAAATTAATTTGAGGGATAAAATAACTTGTCACTGTTGTTAACAAAGCACCAGCATTTCAGTTACGAGTTTATTTCCAGGGATTTATAGCAGAAAGCTTGACGCTTTTCCCTCTATAATGGCCAATTACAAAAATCCTGGTTTCAGAGGCTTTTATAAAGCAAACATGAAAGCATAGCCTGACTGGGCAAGTGTCATCGATGGGTTTTATAACTGAGCAGAATGTTTTGGGAAGATGGGGAGTCATGGGGGTTCTGATTCCTTGCTTAACTGAAGTAGAAAGGATGCTCTGATACTGAAGAGATAGTAGGGGTGTATACATTCATATTCTTTTTGTCTCCATTAAAGACTAAGTCATTCGTGTTTATTGAAGTCATGTTTGGTTTTTTTTTTTCCCCTCCCTAGGAAACCCTCTTTTTGAAAAGAGGGGAAAGAGGCTGGATTTTTAGTAAATGTCATGTATGCTACTGCAGCACATACAGCATGAGCACTTACACAACCTGGACCTGAGGTCTGGGGGGAGCAGCTGTAGGCTCAAGGTCTGCTGATAGAGTCCTGGCAGGCTGAAGCTGGTGTAATGCTGAGAAGAGCTGTCACCTCCTGCCATGCGTGTGCTTGTGAAGGGGCTGAGCCCCCCAAGACTGGGGTGTGTAGAGCTCCGAGCACACAGGATTCATAAATCCATGACCCTTCTCATAACTGTTGTTATCCTTTTACACAGTCAATACAACTATTTTTGACCTCTCTTCATTCTTTGCCTTTATCATCTTAAGGAGCGAGCACACTAAAAGAACATGAGACCTCAAACTTTGGGGTTAATCTTCTTGATTCTCACATAGGGAAGCTTAGGGAAGGAAAAAGGCAGACCGAGCCTTAGGAAAGTGTCCTGGTACATAGGTGTATACTTGGGGGTGCTGACAGAAAAGGGACAAAGGTTATTGAATGACGTTTAAAGAGAGAGAAGGATGTTTAAATCTCAATACATTCAATACAAATAGTATTTGCAATTAATGTAAATGGAAAACATTATCAAGAGGTGGACAGTCTGGGATTGAGTTTTATATAAAGCTGCTTTTTGGCCCAACAGTGGCAGTTAATAATCTGGTCTGTTCCTGTCTCCTAAAAAAAAAAAAAACAAAAAACATTTGGAAGGAAAAAATGGAGTAAATACATTCAGTATATTTGGAGTTTAAATCTTGACCCTGTCAGTCTCCTGTGAGATGGGTACTTGGCACCGAGTATCCTGCTGGTAGATCCTATCTCTCTTTGATGGCGAGACACCCTATTTCACTGAGGGAAGAGAGCAGGGTTAATGAGGTCTCTTAGGTAATTGTATTCCCCCAGAATAATACCTTGAATTTCAATGAGATGTTTTAAGCATGGCCTGCTGTGCATACACTGTAGGTATCTAAGCTCTTTGAGAAAAATCTTCTTCTGCATTGGGCTATCTGATTTCTGGTTGAGCTCGAGGTGCGACTGAGGAGTAGGCTATGTTGGATCAGCTTTAGATGGCAAAGAGGAGAAGCACAGGAGGGTGAAATAATGGCTGCTGGCTGCCACGTTGCAGCAGTTGTGCACTCTTTGGCATGATGTAAGCAGGCTTTTCAGCTGTAGCCTAAAAGGAGCCCAGAACTGAGGTTTTATTTTAAATTGACATGAACGTTTTCATAAAGCTTAAGTCTTAACTGTTGTGACATCTCATTTCTTACCAATGTGACTTCTCTTGTCGGGACTGAGCCTTAGGCACTGTTATTCCTTGTTCATGTCTGTTCGGTAAAAAACACCTGGTGGTGTTTACTGGTACTCCTCCAGTAGCCCATGTGTAACAGATCCGTGGCTAGATATATTAGACATGGATGGCATCAGGTTCAGACGTGTGTTGGGCAAGAAAGAGAAAATTTTGAGGTCATCTACCTAAGGAATCTTCTGGTAATATTCTGTGACTTCTTTTAATAAACTTCTGGAGTTTGTAGGTAAAACTTAAATGTACAACAGTCTCAATTGCTGCTGTCTGAGGCATATGATCTTTTCAGTGGTGCCTTTTAATCATAATCTGATTTCTCTTCAGACTATAATTTTTTTCCTTTTCATGATTTCCTGAAGTGGAACACTTGAGTTTCAGTCCAGTTTTCTTTATGGCTTCATCCCACTGCAGGGACAGATGGTCTGAGCACCATGGTGGTATGCTTTGTTGTGATAAGGGGCTTGAAAAAAGCAGTGCCAGCTGCCACCGAGAGGTTCTGCAGGAAAGCATCCCAGGCAGCGGTGTGCTGTGGGTGTCTGAAGCATATCTCTGGGCTGGTCTGTCAAGAAGCTCGTGGAGTCTTGAAGGCCTCTTGGAGATGATGATCTGGGCTGCAGCTGTCAAACTGAGTTTGCCCAGTGGAAGGAACTGCCTGCCTTGGCGGTGGTCTGCTGCATGGATTTGGAGGTTAAAGCCTTTCATGGGCTGCATGTGTATGTTTTCTTCTTGGCTGCAGCAATCAGGCCTGAAAATCCATGGTGGGGCAACTTCCTTTGCCTGGTCTGTTGTCAGCAGGTAATTCACTGTGATTTAAGTGCAGGTGGTGAGGCATAGTTTTGCCCTTAGCACTGCTCAGTGCAATTTACCCAAGAGGTGTCCTGTGATATGGGCGGAGCTGTGCTGGAGGTGACTCAGCCTGGTTTAGTGGGACAGACTGTAAAATTGCAGGTGACTCCCAAATGGCTTCCTTAACTGACCTGGGAAGCTATCTTCTCTCTGCACAGAGCTGGAGGCCACTACTCTCCCTCTGCTTTGACCTGTAGGTGCTTGCCTGTCCTTCCTCCTTGTCCTGCCGGGTCCTTCCAGCTGTCTCCTGGACCCTAGGTAGTGGTACTTCGGTGCCACACCAGTAGGGGCATCTAAAGGGAAGGGCTGCTGACCCCTTCCCACACTTTAGCTGAACTTGACTGTGACTGATCACTAACATGGTTCCTAACCCAGGTGTGAAACCAGGCTGAGGGTGGGTAAGGATGCGAGTGCTTCAAGGGTTATTTCAGCAGCTTTGCTATTGCAGTTGCTGTGCTGTGTACTGAAGGAGGCTATTATCTGCATTAGAAGCTTGAATAAAGACCTCAGCAGCTTTTGGAGTAATGCATCCAGGCAAAAAGATGTTGACAAAGTCTGTTGATTAAAAGCCCATGGTTTCATAGGTTGCTTTTCACCAAATGGGAAGACTGAATTTAATGCATTGGTATCCTGCCCAGGAGGTGCTGTGAAGCTGATTCTAATGCAAAGGAGCTGCTGTGGTTGCTAGCAAAGTTGAAACATTTGTGTGACTCTCCAAGTACCAAAGTCTTGTAGAGGTTTGAACAGCTGCTTTGACAGATTAGGCAAAAAATTCTCCCACTGAGTCAGGATAGTGTTTATATGACCTGTTTTGAGCAATCTAGGATTAAGAAGAATGCGTTTTCACTCATTGTTTTCTTCTTCTTTTCTCTCTGCAGATGAACACAATGATGTACAGAAAAAGACCTTTACAAAATGGATAAATGCTCGGTTTTCCAAGGTAATGTTGGGTTGAAAGTACTACTTTATTTTTTTTGATTCACTGTTTAGAACAATATTGGTTAAATATACTTTGCTCTTATTCTTGTAGAATGCTCCTAATAAAATTTGTCAAAATGTGTAATGAAAACAGATAAAATACTGTAATGTTTGTTCCCTCTGTTTCCCCATGCACATAAACATTTGATACTACGTCTTGTTTAAGAAAAAATGAAAGATTCTATCTGTTAATATATTAAAATACAGTCTTTTGCATGATGTCTGTTTGGGTTTTGGTCCTCTTACTTTATACAGTTTATTTCTACATGCAGTTTTCTGAGTGCATTACAGCAGATTTTGAACCTTAGTCGCTGTGTTTACTCTCAGTGCGGCTGAGTCAGCTTTACTCATCCAAAATACTTGCAAACTTCCAGTTGAAGCCACCTGATGTTGCTACTTGAGTCTTGACTGAAATTTTGTATAATTACTTGCTCATTTTGAATTTTCCTTGGCGCTCATGCTGTATGTTTCTTGTTTTAATTCTCTTTATTGACTTGAAACTTACTGAGGATCTTGTTTTGTGTTTTGGGATGAGAAAGGAAGTGGTGGTTGCTTTGGGATGCTATTTAAAGCCTACTTTTTATGCTGTTCCGCTGATAGTGGAAAAATGACACTTTGCCCAGGAGTGTGGTGGCTGTGGGAAGTTTTCCTACTTCATAGTTTGAATGTGTGAAGGAACCTGGGCTATTACCAGAGAAAACTCATGTGTTATTTTCTAGCCAGTATGGTGCTGGAAGTGGGATAACTAGTAGTTTTCACTCTGTTAATGGAAAGGGGCGTGCATATGAAATCCTGAAAGTAGATATAAATATAGAAGGGAAGGGTGTGCGTGTGTGGATTTGGTTTGTTTTCTTTTTTAAATAAAGCAATGACAGTGCTATAGCAATGAATGGCTGCCTCTGGAGCGCTGCCCTTCTGAAGTTCTTGGTCAGCAGAGTAAGAAATTCTTCCCTTCCTTCCCTTCCTGTGCAACAGGACACTGGATGATGCCAGGCTTGTGGCCTTGGTTGATTCACTTTGGCTTAAGTTTGTTTTGGTTGAAAGCTGATATCCTGCACTCTCCATCCAACGCATTCTTGGCTAGTTTGCTCTTTAGGGGAGGAGTGCGTATGCGTAACTGGTTGCTCTACACTCTGCTTTTGACTGCTGCCGAGAGGAAAGATGGTCCTGCGGGAGGAGGGTCAGGCAGGGCAGGATCATGTAAGGAGTGAAGATGTGGTGAGAAAGGAAGGCCTGTTTGTAGAGACTTACCCTGGCATACAGATGGCATGAACACAGAAATGACAGTGATACTGAGAATGTGCTATGTGACTTGTTTGTATGTTATGGATGTTGTATTGAAACAGGTAAAATGGTTTTCAGTCCTTATACTTGTACACCCATGGATATATTTTTATAAAGTGGCTTTTCCTTTTATACTATGTATTCATGACAGATCCTGCTTAGCTCCTGGATTTTCCTGCCACAGGGTATAGTCAGACACTCGTTGGATTTGAAGTAACTCTGTAACTTCATGGCCCATTAAACTACCCAAAGCTATGAAAGCCATATTAATGTTTAAAGAGACTTGTATAAAAGGACATACTCCTGACTACTGCGCGTCCAATTCAAACTTGAGCATGGCTACTTTGCCATGACAATATGCAGATTTATGAAGACTGGCATGTTCAGATTGCAAGGAAATTGCTGGTGTTAAGCAGAAATCACCTCATGTAAGAAAGTCTATTTTCAACTGTGCCTTGAAAACGTAAAGAGGCAGATTTCAGTCTTATTGACGTTTTTGCATTTACCAAGTCATTTGGGTTGTTTAAAATTCCTTTTCCGTGAACTAGATTGATTCAACTGCTTAGTAGGCTAGAGAGATTTTAAAGGCTGGGTAAATGTAATCTGACTTACATTGCAGAAAACAAAATGGTAACTGTTCTGGTTTCAGCTGGGATAGAGTTAATTTCCTTCCTAGTAGCTGGTACAGTGCTGTGGTTTGGATTTAGGGTGAGAACAAAGTTGATAACACACCGATGTTTTAGTTGTTGCTGAACAGTGCTTACACTAAGTCAAGGACTTTTCAGCTTCCCATGCTCCACCGACTGAGAAGGCTGGAGGTGCCCAAGAAGCTGGGAGGGGGCACAGCCAGGACAGCTGACCCAAACTGGCCAAAAGGATATTCCATACCATGTGACGTCATGCTCAGTAAATAAACTGGGGGGAGTTGGCTGGGGAGCACTGCTGCTCAGGGACTGGCTGGGTATCAGTTGGCGGGTGGTGAGCGGTTCCATCAATTTTTTTCCTGGTTTTTGGTCCTCTCTTTCTCTCTCTTGTTGTTTTCCTTTTCATTACAATTTATTATTATTATTTTATTTCAATTATTAAACTGTTCTTATCTCAATCCATGAGTTTTCTTGCTTTTGCTAGTCTGATTCTCTCCCCCACTGGGGGGCGGGGAGGAGGGTGAGTGAGTGGCTGTGTGGTGCTTGGTTGCCGACTGAGGTTATACCATGACAGTAACTGAAGAATTTTGTATGGAATTGCAAAGTTCACTCCAAGAATTTTATTTGTCCTTCCACGTTAATTGTATTGTAGTTGCCCTTCATTTAAACACGTAAATAAAAAGTAAGCAGCTGAGCCTCTATAAACTAGTTTGGCATACAAAAAAATCCTAAAATTGCAGTTGCATAATGTACTTAAAATCACTGAACTTGATTTAAATCAATTCAATAGGGTTTTACAAAGGATCTAGAAAGAGAGCCCTTCTCTCATCAGAGAATAGGTAGATGAGCGAAACACAGTAAGTCTCTTAAGTATGCTGTGAGGTTCCCATATCTGCTTCAGGCACCCATTCAGTGAGATGTAAGTTCTTGCTCTAGTTTGCAGTACAGTAACTTGTGTTCGTGCTCTTCATTTGAACTGTGCTAGAACAAAATGCATCTTATTTGCACGTATTTTTTTGAAATGATGGCACAAGCACATTTAAAGTGGATTGAGTCTTAAGGTCAATAAATGTACTCAGCCAAAAGCCTCAGTGCTTGCTGTAGAAATCTTTACCTTAGCAGAGCCATACGCACTACAACTCACAAGCCTATGATGGTTGTGTAGTAAGGATATTTTGTTAAAATTAAAGGGAATAAAAATTGTTAGATAAATAGTCTAGTTTACCAAACTTTAACAAATAGGGAAGTTTGCATTCAAATAAATATTGATACAGAGCATTTAAGTGTTTCTTTATATTAAGCCATGTGATGTTTTTCCTTATTGTATGTTTTTCCATTCCTCTGTCCAGTCTAATTTCAAAAGTCAGGTTTAGCTGTTTCCCTGTGGTATAGCCCACCAATTAAGGCATCTGGTTGTATGGATAGTTAATGAATGCTCTTCAAACACTGTAAAATTGTTTTCTATCCTTTTTATCATTAATACTTACCAGTTTGCAAGTATTAATGGATATATTTTCAGAACACCTTTCTGCAATGCAAGAGTACTATCTTCTGTGTTTACAGCCACTACAAATAAAGGTAAATATCGGAAGTAGCTACTAATTTTGAGTGCCCAATCTGAGACTTTGGTTAGATTATCCCGGAGGATTTGACATTTCTGTAATATCTTCATATAAACCAGAGCTCTTGTTGAGTCTTATGACAGAGCTCAGAGGGTTCATCTCTTCTGCAAACTCAAGCAAACCATCTAAAATACCTAGTAGGTTTTCAGGTGGAGCTTGATCAGCATAGAGGAGGGACTTCAAGAAGATGATGCCTGTGTCAGCAAGGGCTGGGCTTAATGACCTAGGGAGGTCTCTTAATCTGGTACACAGTGATTACCTGTAAAATTCTGGTTTAAATGATTCTGATTAGTTACAGGCGAACTCTTGGCTAAAAGTAGAGTTTAAATTCAGGTCCGTAGGATAACTTACTGCTGCATTAACCATACGTTATCTGTTACGCATAGGTAAAAGGGGAGTGAACAAAGATTTTTGCAATCAACCTTAGTTTTGACTTTTCCAAACTAATAAATAGTTTCAGTCTGTATCTATTTGCATGGCATATCAGCAGGCCTGGGACTTTTAGATCCATCATACAGACCTCTGACACTTCAGCTGATAATTACATAGCATAGTGGCTAGATACTCACACTCACAACTTTAGAAGGTTTCTAGACAGCTCGATAAGCATGTTGAGGGATTCAGGAGTCTTGTGTCCCACTTTAGACTCTGCAAGTACAGTTTTTCTGCCCTGGTTTCCTTACTTTCTTTACTCCTAGTTTCTGACCCTGTTCCCTGCCCCCCACCACTTACTATTACACCCTCTCATGTCAGAAAGTTTGCCTGCCCAGCAAATCTGGAGTTTTGATTGCCCTGCTTATTTCATTCCCACTTCTGTCTTTGTCACTTAGTTGCTTATCCAGCAAGACCCAGTTTTTCTTGTTAAAGCTCCAGACCTGCTCTGTCTGTCCTTCCTTTCCTCTTCTTCCTGTCTACATCTCTTCACAGGATTTGACACTCGTGTGGTTAGTCCTATTTTTGCATCTCTCTTTGCCTAAGCAGTCCTAGCCTTGCCCGCTCTTTGTCTCCTTGCAGGAGTCAGTCTTTGCTGGCTTTCGTGTTCCCATTTTCCAAGGTACTCCTTTTCCAAGTTTGTTTTCAGATTGGTTACTCTCCTCTTCCGCTATTCCTGAAATTGGCAGGTAGGACCCAGAGTCAGCACAAGAAACATGATGCCCTAACTCTTAATTTAGACCCATGGAGTCAGATCTGTCACAGCCTGTCAGAGCTTAGTGCTGTCACTCTAGAGGAAATTCACAGATCCAGCATGGGCAAACTGAGACTCTTCCTTTTCCACAAAGAATCGTATTTTCATTACATTTGATAAGTTTTCCCACAGGGATGGCAGAAACACTTTATTGCTCGGAAGGCTGTGCTCTGCAAAAAGAACATAAAATGCCAGAGATGCTTGTGGTATTCAGTGAAAAGGACACTGGACTTCCCTCCCCCTGCCCCCAGGTCATAAGTCTTGGGTATGGATGGCTGTTGAATGGGAGCCAGCTGGGGGCATTGTTCCAAGGTGTTGGGAGCTGCTTTCAAAACCCTCGTATGCCTGAGAGCTGTGCCTCCCTTCCCTTTTTGTCATGTACTCCCATCTCTTTCCAATCTAAGCTCTCAATTTCATTCTTCTTATATACAGAAGACTGTATGTCTTATTTCTGCATTTGCAGCATTCTTGTTGCATGTATTTCTGTCATCCTGATCTTCCAGGTCGCGTGCTGGTGCCCTGACCATCTGCATTGACCAGCAGCTGCAGCGCTGGCAGGGCTTGGAGCTAGGACCTGCCAGTGTGGGTAAAGCCAGACCTCCCATACTTTTACAGCATCTTAAGCTCTCTCCTGCTCTGTGGTCTTCCAAAACGCATTTCAGTTTAGGGTTAAAGAGCAAAGAAGAGGCTGAGGTGCAGCTTGGGAGCAGACTGTGTTCTCCAGGGCTGAGCTCCAGGTTAGCCTGCGAGAGGGCAAATACTTGGTGCTGGGGCTCCTGTGCATTTCCTCTCCTGGGCTCTGATGGGTCCCTTCCCCTGGAAGGACACCAAATAAAGTAAGGATGAGAGAAGACAGGGCAGTAGGTAAACTGGTGAGCTGTACTTGGAGTGCTTTGTGATGTGATGGCTTTATATGCATCTTAAAATTAAAACAGTCCCTCCCCTATTATACCAGGCATTAATTCATTTGCTAACTGCAAAGTCTTATCTAACTTTCTGGGTGGTGTGCTGTATAGATCTTTTCCACCATTTTTGCTCCTTAATTTTCTCCTTTCCTCTAAGGGTTGTTTTACCATAATAGTAAATGTCAGACCCCATACTTCTGAAGACGCTTTGCTGCTCCACTGCTGACTCTTAGAAAATGTGATATATCTTTTTAAAGACGAAAGCATACCTATTCAAGATAATTAATTTCACATGACCTGAGATACCTGAGGCCAAAGACAATTCAGCAGGGATTTTTTTTTGGGAAGGAGAATTATGGAGTTTAAGGTATTAGTCATGCAAGAAGAGAGATCAAAAAGATTGATTAGGCAATTTTATCTGTCCAAGGAGACATCACCTGAAATGGTCTGTTATTGTCCTTTTTCCAGTTTTTGTGGCGCAAGCAAGGAAATACTTGACTACTGGTAAAGTATCCTCCAGTCTAATTGCTCCTGCTGTTTTCCGCTGCTGAATTAAACTGTAAGACATAACTCACTCAAAGATAGCCAAAGCTTATAAAAAATTTGGCCTTAACCTGAGGAACAACCTGGGTGGAAAAGAATTAGCGTTTGTATGAACTGGCCTTGAAAAATTCAATTTTTAGTCTTACTTTTTTTCTTAACTGGATTACTTAGTCCCTCCTTCTGAGAAGAGGTCAAATAGGATGTGAATAAACCAAGATGCAGGAAAACAAATCTTTTCTCTAATAGGTTGTGAGATATGGTAAGGTTGACTAATTTATAGCATAAAAGCAATAATACAAAGCATTTCACGATCTCTGCCAGATTTAGCTACAGCGTGAGAATTGCCAGTTTTCTGCCCTCCTCTCAACTGCTGCTGTTTTCTGCTCTAAGAACAGGGTGCTGGCAGCATCTCCCTTACTGGACTTCAAAGCTTGGTGTAGTAATATGGACTGTAATTACTGCTGATTTTGGTTAATACTCTGGGCTTTGGGATAGAGTTTGACCCTGATTCATGGTCTTGGTTATCATCCCAGTTGTTGGAGTGTTTGTGTGACCTTCTCAGGCACTAGAGCTGAACCTGGTAGAGGCACTGAAGCAAATCTGTCCCTTTACCTGCTAATCATTGATGAGAACAATAGTCAATCTGGTCAGCAGGATTTTTTTTTTTAAGGAACCAAGTTAAAATCTG
>NW_008795671.1:1079877-1085571 GCF_000699145.1 Aptenodytes forsteri | reverse complement strand
GGGGGGAGGAAGAATAAGCTTCCAGTCTTACAGGAGAAATAACTGACAGTGATAAGACGTATGGTCCCAACTGCCCCTACTGGTAATGATACATAATGAGGCTTAATTGCAAGCTGAGGTTAGTACTTTTACATTAAACATATAATAATGTAAGCTTATGTAAATGCATTCATAGATGTACTGGGGAGAAAAAAGACCCACAGAGTTGCTGATGCCTTGTGTTTGTTTTGCTGCCTTGCTATGTCTAATATTTGCTTTTATGTTTTCCCTCCTTCTATCATGTTGTCAATCAAGTATTTCAGGTGTTCTGTGGATTGAGTTATCTTTAGGTTTTCAGCTTTGCTGCTACTTAAACTCATGTCTGTCGTCTAGTAGAATCAAACTTTCCAGCATATCTCAGTGATGAGTTACAAGTTGCTTGTAACTATTTTATTTTTAAGCACCAGTAGTGATATATAATTCGGTCTGTAAGGTGTTTTCCTCCTGTGATTGTAACTTTATTTATTTATTTATTTATTACTTGGTATTTGAAGTCATCATTTTGGTACTAGTGTTGCGTAGAGATGCCACAACTACTCAGGCATATTCAGCATAGAGTAAAGCATACTCCACTAAAATACATTTGTCTCAGTACAGCTAGTAGTTATGTATGCTGTCCTATAACTCCTGCATGTCAGTGGAAGGAGAATGGAAAAAAAGTATCATGTTTTAATAAAAATACTTCTGTAAACAATGGCTATGGTCTTAAATTAGAAATTGGCAAGATTATTTGTTGACATAGTTGTTTACTTTTTGCAATGACCTTTTTGCTTTCTGAATTGTTTCCCACATTGAGTTCCCATGTACTTGCCTTATGATGTAGCAGCACTTGACATGTTTCTTACTCTGTATTGGTCATGATAAAGTGTAATTCTTGCTTGTGTTGTTTGTAATCGAGTTTAAACTCAAAGTAGGTGGTTACCATGAGTTCCCTAGGAATGTACTTGAACATTACGAATAGCTCATGTTCTAGTTTAAGCGCTCGACCTGTTCAATATTTCCCCCTTCTCAAGAAAAAGGGGAAAGGGGTCCTTGCAGCTCTACTACTATTTTGACCTATTTACTGAGCATCTTATTAGATGTTAAAAATAGTCATCTGTTGGTTAAAAATAATTAACAAAAAACAACTCTGACCTTCATATAAGTGACACTGGAAGATCAGAAGAATCTGATGGAAAAATCAAGATGTACTGCTTCCTATATCCTTTCAGGGTGTTTTGGTGTTTCTGAGGTGCCAGATGATCTAAACGGCAACTAGGGCTTTTCCCAGCACTGCTCTGAGCCACCAGAACTTGTCTGCTGGATTCCCTTGGTGGCTGGTGAAGGTCATACGTATGCTTTTACAATATGTGTTACTTCCCTGGTGACAGCCAGCATGCATTACTGTGAAACTGAGAGGACCTTTCATCCTGGTTTTAATGTCGTCACTTGGAGGTCTGAATCAGTATCACTGAGGAGGATGTGAAATAGAGGTGGCTTATCTCTAACTCTCAAATATCTTTGGCATTCATTTATTGGAAAAGAGTTAGGTGTAATAATGTACCTTCAATAATTATTGATTTAAAGAACATGTAAATCCTCTGCTGCAGGTAACTATGGTGACATAAGAGAAAACTGCATGTTTCTAGTTAAACTACTAGATAGACATTAAAACTTCTTTAATGGTTAACTTTGCATATAATTTCATGTTCAAGAACAATATACAAAGAGCATAAATAGTTGTGATAAAATGATAAATAATAGCTTGTGTTTAAAAAAAGATGAGGCTTTGTCTTACTCCCTTTAATTCTCTATAACTTGGCTCAATTTGATGCAGTTCCCCATTAGTAACAAGGGTACAGTTAAAAATGTTCTACTGTAAAATATATATTCAAGGAAGATTGCTGCCTTGCAGCTGTGTGTGGCTTCAGTAGAATGAACTGTAAATATTGATGGCTTGTCTTTCTACTGTCAATAGCATTGGATGACTCTTAAAAAATCTGGTCCGGATTTTGTTTATATCTTCCTCTATTTCCTGGGAAAACTTTCTGGCAAAGAGAAGGAATGATTTCTGCACAGTCATATTGGCTGGCCTGGATGATGCTTCTTTGCAAGTAATCCTAGGTGCACACGAGGAAGTGTGAGTCACCCTTTTAAACCTGATCCAGGTAGAGGGGCTGAAAGACGGCCAATGGGCATGTGAGGGCTGCTGCTGCTGCTGCGAGGAGATCACTGTGCGTGGGCTCTCCTTCCCAAGTGGTGCTCGTGTCTCGCTGGAACAGGCAGAGCCGATGCCCATAGTGACTGCTCTTGCCACGTATGGCTAGCATCTGGTCTCCAGCTCAAAGATCATTCAGAAACTGCTGCTGCCCCATGAGAGATGAATCAGCAGAAAAAGTGTTTTCTGCTGTGGATAACTAGCGAAAGTTCTTTCTTTGTCTCCCCCCGGCCTCGTGTTAGCACAAAGGCTGGCACCAAAATGTTCGTTGGAATAAATGTATATGGGGTGGATCTGGTTCTGATCCTTATGCATGAGTCCCGTGGTGGATAACGAATGTGCCACCGTGCAAAGTTTATAAGAGCACAAGCAGGCCTGGCCTCAGATTACGTGCTGTCTCCAGCTTTTATTTCTCTTACTTTGCTTTCTCTTGCTCTGCCTTCCTTTCCCTTTTCCCTCTTCCTCTTTCCCTTAAGTCTGTTTCAATGAATCAGCTGCTTTCCTGCTGTCAGTGCCAGTTTAAAGCATTGGGGAACCAATGTGGCCTCTTTCTAAGTTAAGTCTGTTAATTACCTTCTTTCGTCTGTCTTATCAAGCCCTTGTCTCTACTACAGCAACTCTGTGTGTACAGCTCTGCTGGCAAAGCCCTCTTGGGCAGGCTGAGGGAAAGACGTTTCTGCCAGTGCTTTTAAGCAAAGCTGAGAAAAACTACCTTCTGTTAACTGATAAAAGTGTTCAGCGAGGGGGACGTGAATGTTTTACACCCTGAACCGGCACAGTTCTCCTGGTATGCACTGTGTCCCTGCCTGTCCTTTATACTATCTTTGTAGTGTAAACTGAACCCTATTTTGTCTTTGAGAAAGGACCCATTATCTGCCTCATATTTGTACAGTGCTTAGCACAATGTAGGCTGCTCCCTAAGTACTTACCAACGCAACCGTGACTAGCAATTTGCCCTTGCTGAAGGGCTCAGTGTGGTTTGTCACTGTCACTCTTATAAGGCAAATACTTAAATTTCTTGATCCATTATGCTCAGTGGTGGACTGCTTCTCCATACGGGATGCTGGCCGAGGCTGAATTGCAGCCTTTAAGTATGTAGAAAGTGAGTAAAATATTGTCAGTTCTGAAAAGGAGAAATTTAGATTGGCTTAGCATACTGCATATCAGGCAGGACTCTACAGAGATATATGCTTTTTATATACTGCAGATATGTATAGTTATTTGTGTGTGTGTATATATATATCTGTGCATACAGACTTTTTCAGAAGGCAGGATTGCTTTCTGGAGGTTAGGAGTGAGTAGTATGGGTGTGGGCAGGGATGGTGGGGGGGAGCAATCTGCAGAGCCCCATGCCTTACCCTCTAGGGTGGGAGAGGACTTCTGCCCTCCCCCAGAACCCTAGCTCTTGCTGCAGCCTGCCAGTCTGCCCCAGCACAGAGCTGGTCCCAGGGCCGCCTGCTCCACCCCAGTGTGGCTTGGGGCAGTGCTGTCTGCACGGGGCCTGTCCTGTGCCCTGTGGTGGGTCAGAGCCAGGGCTTGGAGTGCTCCTGGCCCTGCGGGTTTAGATTAGGCTTCCTGACTAGAAGCACAGGTCCAGCCTTAGTGGTTGTGTTGTGGCTCCCAGATTGCCTCTGCGCTGTCACAGCAGCCTCCCCCAGTAGGTTCAGTGGTGAGTCCTATGTGCAAAGAGATGGGGCTCTACATCTGTTTTCTCACAAGGAGATAGTGGTGATGGCAGCAGCCTGGCCTGGCTCTGGACTGGCCCGTGCCTGGCATAGGAAGGCATGCATAGCTGTCCTGCCAGCATTGCCCTACAGCTATTCCTTGTTTTCTCTTGGGAAATGGACGTAGGGGACCATCCCTTAGGCTGCCATTTTATAAAACTATTTTCTGGATCCTTTCTAAGCTTAAACTTTACGAGTCATACAACTGTCAGAAGTTGGGATATGTAGCAGTTCTTTCTGAAGAAGGGAAGTAGAAGACTTTCTGAAGCACAGCACGTTGCTATCCAACTGCATCCCAGGAAAGCCAGGCAGGATCTAGCAGCGCTGTGCACTGGAGGACAGAGCAGTGGTGTTCTCGATTGCAGACCATGTGGCTCAGACAGCAGATCCTGTGTGGAAATATGTGTCTCGGTGTGTGGAAAATGCACAAGTGGGAAGAGGCAGTGTGAGCAGAGGAGGGTGCAGCATGCACAGTCTCCGCTCCTGTTGCGACAGCAGTGCTGTGGGCTGGCTCTGTGCCCTGATGGGACAGCTGGAGCTGCCTGGGTGGCCGTTGCCACCAGGTACTTGCGTGTCCCTCAGGTGGGTGTGGGAAGCTGGAGGAGCAGGTTTCCAGCCTTCCTGTCAGGTGTGCTGCAGTGGAGGTGGCGATGGGCTTGGCGGGGTGTGTGCTGCAGCCCCTTCTTAGCCAACTTCAGTCACCCTGCACTTGTAGAAGTGCTTCTTGTGAACTAACTTCCTTCCCATAGAGAGCGTTTTGCTAGACTTCACTAAATACAGAGGCTTTGCATGTTGCTGTGTCTCTGTTTTGAGGATAGTGGATACTTTAATAAACCAGGAAGGAGTAGCTTAGATTTGCAGAAATAATTTAATACTCTTCTGCTGACTCTTTAAACTGACAGCAAGACGTGGTGCTCTGATGGCCAGTGAAATGGAAAAACCATTCTCCTGAGAAAGTGAATCTGAATTATTTCCACCATGACAGCAGGGTGCATTGCGTAGGGCTGGTATGTACCATGACCTGTTGAAATGAATGACTGAAAGCAGGAAGTCATTCAGCTTGCTTTCATGCATGTGAAATGAGGGGATGGGAAACAAAGAGAGAAGCCTGTATGCTCTCGACACCCTCGTTGCACTGTATTAAATGAGGCATCTTTCTGCTTTTTCAGAAGATCCAGATCCTTCTTTTTTTTAACTTCTGGACCTAAGGCAACAAATTTATTGAAGATATATAGCTATAGGATTCTCAGTTTTGGTGTTCTCAGTCTGTTATACATGTGTGCATTGTTTTAATTGTATAATTATAATTAATTATAATTATAATTAGTTATACAATTATAAAGGCCTTACTTCTGTAAGGCCTTTGACACTGTCTCCCACAACATCCTTGTCACTAAATTGGAGAGATACGCGTTTGATGAATGGACTGTTAGATGGATAAGGAATAGGCTGGATGGCTGCATCCAAAGAGTTGCAGTCAACTGCTCAATGTCCAAATGGAGGTCAGTAACAAGTGGTGTCCCTCAGGGGTCTGTATTATGACCCGTAGTGTTCAATATCTTCATTAGTGACATGCAGTGGGTTTGAGTGTGCCCTCAGCAAGTTTGCAGATGACACCATGCTGAGCGGTGCAGTTGATTCGCAGGTTGATTGTGCCAGGGGAGGTTTAGATTGGACATGAGGAAAAATTTCTTACTGAAAGAGTGGTTAAACATTGGAACAGGCTGCCCAGGG
>NW_008795671.1:1058310-1079660 GCF_000699145.1 Aptenodytes forsteri | reverse complement strand
CTTGGGGATATTGGTGGATGAAAAAATTGGACATGAGATGACAGTGTGCGCTTGCAGCCCAGAAAGCCAGCTGTATCCTGGCTGCATAAAAAGAAGTGTGGCCAGCAGGTTGAGGGAGGTTATTCTCCCCCTCTACTCCACTCTTGTGAGACCCCACACTTCACTGGCTAACAGGTATTTGCTTTCACAACAAGCATCTGAGTCGTATTGCATCCAGTGAGACCTCTGTTAGCTCCTTCTGTCTGCTCTTCTGGACACATGAATAATTTCCTCGTGCCCTTACCAACCTACTTTTAGTATCTTCCATGTGGCGATGCAAACCAAATTTAAGCCAAATTTTGCTGGCATCTGGGGTAATTGCACTGTGGATCATCTCCTCCCATTACACAACATAAACTGTACAAGAGGCTTCCCTGCAGCTACTCTTAGGTATTCCTGTTCTCCTGCTCCAGCATGCTTTAAAGGTTTGGTTAAGTTGCTACACGGCAGCAAAGCATCTGAATCATCTGTGAGAAGTGCATGCGCTAGGAGGAAAGCCTTGTCTCTTGCTGTGCTAGCAGGGGTATAGTTGAGCTCAGGAAGTGGCAATATGTAATGGCGGAATGTTATCAAACGCTGATATTTCACATATACTCCTATTTGGTATTGGTCTGACAGCTACATAGCTTTCTACACCCTTTACCTAAGTTATGTGTCAACATGTGTATATACACATTTTTAAGCATGACTTGTAGAAGTAATTGGAGAATAAATTTACTAGAAAAATTCATTGCAAAACTAATTTAATATCAGACACTGGGGCTAGCATCTGTGTATTTTAAGAAGTGAACTTAGTTATACGATCATTCTCACCACTGTTTAGCTGGTTGATACTATGAGTTACATTTAGGTATGTTTCTGTACAGGAGATTAAAATATGGCTCTGCAGCTATTCAACTCCGATTTCTTGTGAATAGCTTTAGTAGTATGAAATCTAATTGAAGTGGACATTTAAGAAAAACCCTTATGAATTTTGGGGAAAACCAGATATTTGCTGGAAAATGGGGTTCAGTGGGCAGTTCAGTGCTCTCCTTCTGATTTGTTAGCCAGCATTTGGCAATTACTAGCAGCTGTCGGGCAGGAGGAGGTAAGTGAAGGTAGAGGAGATCTATGTCAGCTAATTCATGTCATGTAAGATGGGCCTTTGACAGCCTTCTTTCTGAAGAGCAATGTTATAAAGCCAAGGTGATAGAAAAAGGCGATATTGGAGTTTTAGGTACTTTTTAGAAAATATTTTTCTTCTCAAATTGGCACTTCAAAGGGACACTGAAAGCAGTAGCTTAATTGATCTCCTGGCAGCCAGCAGATGAATATTACAAAGCAAATGCACTTACTTAGTTGCTGGCTGCCTGCGTCTTCTCCCCTGCCCTGTAACACTTTCCCACGTTAACTTTCTTAAAGTCCAAGAAGAAATAAGATTAAAAGGGAGCATGGAAAAGGTTAACATGATTCTGCTGTCACCTCCCACCATTCTTGCACAGTGTCTCTCCACCCTCAAAGAAAATGAATATTAGAAATGTATGATTTAGAGTAGCTCTGAGTTTCACATTTTGCTGCTTTTTCCAAGGTAAAGAAAATGATTAATTTGTCTCAATATATATTACACCTTGTGATCTACTAGTCTGTGTAGAAGAGTGGCAGCTCCTTACACAGGGCTCAATTCCAAGTCCTTTTTTATTTTGTCTGTTTTTAAATCTGAGAGAATTTGTCCCAATAGCTTCTTTCTGAAAAGCCCCAGTTTCTTTCCTCCTTTAGATGCAGGCAGACCAAAGCATTCTTTCTCAAATGACTCCTCAAATTTGCCAAGTTTTTTTCTTTGCCATCTTTGCGTGTTAACACATCTACCCTAATGTGAGCCAGGATGCACTGATTTGGTTTCTCAGTACTAGGCTGCTGATGCACAGAACCATAGAGATGGGGAGAAAAAAAACACTGAAGGAGGGTGCCTTCCTGATTATTGTCACAGTCCCCTAGCTTTTATTTACTACATTCAGTACCAAATAAGAATGAAGTGAAAGATAAAAAGGAAAAAGTAACTTTTTCAGGGAGGTTCTGCTTCAACACTGTTCTTATTACTGCTTTTGTTTCTTCTGCAGAGTGGGAAGGCCCCAGTTAAGGACATGTTCACAGATCTGAAAGATGGAAGGAAGCTTTTGGACCTTTTGGAGGGTCTGACGGGAAAACCTCTGGTAAGAGAAATGTGTATGAGTCATATTCCCATTTATTAAAAACAAACAACAAATAAACAAAACACTCAAAAACCAAACTGTAGCATGTGATGTTTTTTATTTTAATTTATTTAAAAACCTATTTTGCTTGTAGTGTGTACTTGCTCTTTACAGTTCCAGTGAAATTCCCATGAACTCCACTCATGGGACATAGGGTCAGGCTGAAGTTAGCTGTGTAACCCTCTCTTGAGGGTTAACATACTGTTTAGCAAAGCACGTAAAACCAGTGATGTTATTCACATAGTGTATATTTTCAATAGAGATCTCTTAAAGGTCTGCTTCTGGATGGTCTGGAAAAGCAGCCTTTAGCGGGATACCTGTGGACTTTTTCTAATAAGCTCATGAAAGATCCCTTAAAGAAAAAAGAAGGAAAAAAAGACAACAGCTAGTAGGCAATGCAAAAAACTGCATCTTCATTGGAAAATCCTTTGTGATGTACAGATGGGAAAGGGCTGAAAACTACTCAAGTCTCGTTTGGGAAAGTGTGTGTGTGGCTGAAAACTCTTCCCCTGCTAATATTGATGCCTCTTCAGAAAGATACGTGACGCATGGTGAAACCTGTGCCATCACTTGGGATTAAATTCTTGATTTCACTGTTTATAATAAATTTCAAATTTGTTTATTTGACCTTATGGGGAACCTTTGGCCATTTAAAATTTCACCTTGCAAGCTTGCCTTGTTTTTTAAACAGATACACTTCACTAGTACTTCCAATGATTTGTGGTCTGATTTGAAGTATACTGAAGACAACAGGAGTTTTCTGTTTTCTAATTCTGTTGATTACCGTGTTCCAAGTTCAGCTCCATGCTCTTGCAGTACGATCACGTTCTGCCACAGGAGTTAAATTGCGGTGATTAAAAGCAAAGAGAGTGGCAGGTATTGTCAAGAGTTGCAGTGGTTTTTTTTCCCCCTGATATTAAAAGGAAGGGAAAGTCAGGAAGCATAACTTCTTCCCAGTATGCAAAGATTTAGCAGGCTTTCAGTGCCAGAAAAACAAATTGCTGCTTGTTCCCTCTTGGGAGCCAAAAAATTTCAACCACTCTGGCAAATGTTCAAAACCCTCAGATTTTCCCCGGGAACTCCCACTTTGCTGTTGTATTGCCAGTTTATAATTCTGCAGATGCTGGGAATAAAAATTCTGGATTTACCGAAACACATTTTGAATCCAAGGCTTGTCCTGTGTCTTGAATTGAGGAATAACGTTCTGATCAGTTTTTATTTTGAAATGGTTGTGAATGATCTTGTTTGGTTTTTGTTCCTACTTTAAAGAAAAAAAAATTTAAAATCTGGAGAAAATTAAGACAAATTTCCTGTTGTTTGCTATATCATTTCTTTTGTTTGGTCTGCCAAGTTAATTCCCATGTGAACAGATTGTAACTTTCTATTTTCAGCCTAAAGAACGAGGTTCTACACGAGTACATGCCTTAAATAATGTCAACCGAGTACTGCAAGTCTTACATCAGAACAACGTGAGCATGTTTTTCCACAACTTTTTTGATAGACTCTTTAATTTATTCCTGTGTGTAAATGAGTTCAAAATACAGAGAATAAAGACTTTTGGTACCTAAAATGAGAATTCAGTGAGATGGGTAAACTGTTATCAGTTTTCCTTTTCTGAGGTAGAATTTCAGTGTCTGGCAACTTTGTGAAATCTTAAAATGCTCACTTAATGATATTAACTAAACTGTGTTTTGTTGAGATGTGTTCAGCTCCCAAAACAAAAGTGACTTGAAGCTCTGCTACGCATAGCTCATGAACCTGGCAGGACAAAAAACTAATTTCCAGTGATGATGCATAACTTGTGCAAAAATCTGTAAGGGTATGACAGGTTTTGTGTCTGTTTTGTGTCCTGCCCTCAAAATCCAGGAGGATCTTTCCATTGACACCCGTCAGCTCTGTGTCAAATCTGTACTGAGTGTTTCTAACTTGGAGCTTTGGTAACCCCAATCCTTCTTTAAGAAAAATGAGATCAATACCTGTTTGTTTTATTTTGTTTTTGTTTTTACTGCCTGGAAGCTAGTAGTGCTGTAGCGAAGTGATTTTATTTTTCCCCTGAAGAACAATTCCTGATAAGCGTACTCTTTATAATTAGAATTTCTATTTGCGAATGTCAGGGCACTAAAATAACTTAAGAATATTCTGGCAATAAAATACATCTAATGCAAAAAGGCACTGACATATTTATATAAACTGCTGATTGAAGAGTGATACGAACAAGCTGTATAATACTGCAATTTCCCCTCCGTATTGGTGGGCTAGTGTCATATTTCTAGGAAGTAGCCAAAGTTAGTGGTGGGTTGTTTGGTTTTTTCTTTTTTGAGGTACTGTAAATATTGATTAACTTTTTTCTAAGGGTAAGTAATGAGTCTTTCCAGCTTGGAATTGATTTATTTTATGAAGATAATAAATGAAACAATATCGAATTACAATAATTAATTAGTTCTTCCTTAAGCTGGCAGGATCTGGATTTCCAGAAGTAAACAGATGGTGTTAGCTGAAGGTTGTTAAGGTCACGTACATGATTTATACCTACTGCTTAACTTCATTAGAAAGTGTGTGTGTGTTAAGATGAAGGGAAAAAGCATCCACTGAGGAGCAGTTGCGTTCTGTTGCCTGAGAGTTTGTGGGCTATACAATATTCATAACTTGTGAAATAATTTATGAAAGTGTTTAATATATATTGCAAGGATCAGACAAGCCTAGGGTGTAGATGTTCAAGTGATCCTGTGAACCTCATCCATCTGATGAGCAGAATGGTTCTAAGTAATGAATTTCAACTTTTTTGATTTGTGGACCAAGTTTTTAAAAATAATAATTAAAAAAATCAGCTGGAAATCATTCCATATAGCCAATATCAGTCTACTGTCAGTAGTACTGGCTGTCTACTGTCAGCTTTCTTTTATTGATTATCTTTGCTTAAGTCTCAGTAGTCCACTCACTGTCCTAGTGGATTGCTGGCTGCATCCTGCAAAGCATTGTTTTAGTCCAGAATCATTAAAATACAAAAATGGACACGTGGAGTATTTTCTTTTATGTATGGTGTAGATAGCAAGAGGAATGCATTATTATTATTGTTGTTGTTGTCGTTGACGTGTAATTAAAAAATGTGAAGTGGGTTTTTTGTTACCCATTCTCAGGAGTGTTTTTCTTCTATTACAGGTGAAAAAAGCTCTTGCAATGTAATTGTTTTATTTTTGTGCCCTTGATCTTTAGTCTTGCTTTCTGCTCTTTGTGTTCTAGAGTGCTTTCCAGTGCGTTGTTTAATGATCCTCACTGGTGATTCTTTTGGCCTGTTTTTGCCTGTTTAATTTACAGTTATCTTAAAATATATGCCTGGTATTTGCAAAGAGTATTGCTGTAAGATTCTCTTCCAGCTGCTGTAAAAATTGGGAGAGGACAATCCACAAATCCACAAGCTTCCTTAGTACTTTGAAGTGTAATTTGAGGTTCCATGTTAATCTTGCAACAGTTTTGATTTGATTCTCCTAACCAAGAGACCTATGGGGAACTGAAAATTGTCAAGATGATATCTGAAAGCGATGAGGCTACAAGTACATTTTGCAGAATTGAAGCTATTCGTGATTGTGTGATAAAAGGAAAAATATTCATGGAATACCATTATATTCTTATATATCAGCAATATCCTCTAGAACAAAATGAAACTTTGTTCTTGTCTATTCTGTCATTGTAGGCTACGTCCACTGAGAGCCAGAGCATGGGCTCCGTTACTGTCCTGTGATTGTCCGTATTGTCTAATTGCTAGCCAGCTCCTTGGTGCAGGTTTTGTCTCTATGACCAGTTCTGATCCCAAGCAATGCCCAGATACAGTTCTCAGAGTTAGCGTAAGCTGGGAGGTGTGGAGCAAGGGTGAGAAAGAGAGAAAAAAGCTTCCCCATTGAGGTGAAATGCACTGTGCCGCTTGCCCCTGGGGCTGCAGGGATGCTCCTCGCTCAGGTTATTTACAAGAATGAAGCCCCACAGTCTCTCCTGTGTGGGAGTGTGTTGCAGCATCTGGTATATGTGTACATAGAACCAGGGAGGTACTTGTCTCCTCTGCCACAGGCAGCTGTTCCTAGCCCAATTTCCATAGGCGCAGTGGTGACTAATGCAGTGTGCTGCTGTTGGTTCCCTCCAAAAGGTGGTTCAGAGCTTGTGCCACTTTCTCTGTGTTGACTGAATGGAAACTTGATGCCCCAATTCAGTTCAGACTCTAAAGTAGCACCGAGTGAGTATCTGGTAGTGTGCTCTAAGCTTTGCTTCTTCTGAGGGCTGAATACTTGATGCAGGGGTGGGTAGCCACTCCTGGCCTCTTGCTTACTAAAATAATCTCCTTGTCTCTCTTTCTGTGTTTTTTATCTTTTTAATGATCTCAGTTAGACCATCACCAAGTCTATATAGGGTCCTATGCATATAGGAAACTTGAAATTTTTTTTTTCTCTTGAGCTTTTGGTCTCCTTGTATAAACTTGTCCCATATGGATGCTGGTTCCTGCAAAGGACAAACCTATTCTTAATTACAGAGTTTTCATGGTTCTGTAATATCTCGGAGTGTGCCTAGGAGCAGGACAGCTTAACTTTTTTTTTATATTAGATCCTTCATATTTGCATTTGTATTGGTCAGTTTTAACTGCTGGTATGTGTCTGTTTATTAGAAGAGAAGGATAAAACTCTTCCAGGGGAGTATCTTCTTTGGTGCCATCTTTTGTCATGTTATTTAAGCAGTTGTCATGACAAATTCAGATAGTACTCTGTCATCTCTGGTTCTCTCTTTCTAACGACTTTTTATTTCAGAGCACTTGATAATACGTGGCTGGACAGCCAGGAATATGGGGTGGGGTTGCGACTTGAAGCTGTGATAACAGTGTTTAATATAGAGTTGATCCGACCTCTCCAGGTGGAGTTGGTGAATATTGGAGGAACTGACATCGTTGATGGAAATCACAAGCTGACGCTGGGGCTGCTGTGGAGTATTATCTTGCACTGGCAGGTGAGAGGCTGCTGCGAGATCTCTTCCTTTCCAGGAATTGCGTGCATCAATCTGCTGGGATTCTCACAAACCTTCCCAGGGTTTTGGTGGCGGAAAATACTGCTTCTATTTTGGGCTGGTAAATAAAGGCAGGCCAGTGTTTGGTTTCTGAGCTCTGTCTATTGGCTGCCTCCTGCAACACGTATTCTCTTATGTGCTCAGTTGTACTCAGTCTCTCAGTTTAGTTCCTGCTGGTGTTAATTGCAGAGAGTCTTTTCAGGCTAGAGCTTTGTATTTATATTCCTTCCTCAAGGCTTTTATGCTCTTCTGTTAGCAGGTGGTTTTTTACTATCTAGGTAGCTGTGTTGGGCTTGCATCTTATATGCTGCTCTGTAGGTTTGTTTCTCAGTCTCATAGATTGAATTGCTCCTGGTTTATCCAGGTACCTGGGAGGATCATTGAATTCACTTGGTGGGACTTTGGCAGATGCTTACGCATAGTACCCAAACAGCAAACCACTTTTGTTGGCTGAGCAGGTATCCTCTTGCAGAAAACCTGTGCAAGCTGTATTTTTGGGGTTTGCTTACTGGTGGAACTGCAGCACAAGGCAGTGACAAATATTATACCCAACATTTAGTGTAGGCAGCACTGAGGAGAGGGGGAGGATTGTAACGTAAGAGTAATGTGCCATTATTAAATGAAGCATTACTGATTCTTGTAAACACTAGAGTGCAAAGATGGCCTGAAGACTCCTATTCCCAAATTTCATGTGAGGTCTTAGTTTGATTCATAGTTTTTCATGGGAAAGACCCTTTCACGATTTGTGAAATAGCTTCATTCAAAGGTTTTGTAAGTAGGAAAAGTGGAGAACATGTCTGTAAGGTGTAGTTGCTGCTGTCTTGCAGGTGAAGGACGTCATGAAGAACATCATGTCAGATTTGCAGCAGACCAACAGTGAGAAGATCTTGCTGAGCTGGGTTCGGCAGTCCACGAGACCTTACAGTCAGGTCAACGTTCTGAACTTCACCACAAGCTGGGCAGATGGACTCGCCTTTAATGCTGTCATCCACAGACACAAGTAAGTAGCAAACAGCTTATCTTAGACCTAGTGAAGTAAGCAGCTTTTTTGCCATGTTTTCATGCTTGAGCATTTCACAGCTTCTAGCCTGTTTCAGTGATTCATTGTTTGGGGTTTTTTTTTTTGTTGTTGTTGTGGTAACAATAACAGTGGATGGACATTGCCAGAGCCTTGCAAAGGATGGAGCCAAGGCAGCAGTGTAACTCTCAGTTCCTGCACATGCATGCACACTTGCTAATTGAAGAGGATTTACATCCTGCTTAGTATGCATTATAGAGCGAATATGCTGAATGGGTCTCTGCAGGGGGGGATGACCACCTCCTTCCCCTGTACTTCCTTCCTCCTGCCCTCCCTCCTCTGCAGAGCGAAACATTCCTTCAGTCAGAGTTTGCCATATCATTTTAGTAGGAAGATACAGAAGCTTCAAAAAGAAGGAGTAAGAAAGGCTCTGTAGCTTTCCTTAGTTTTTGAATGTACGTTGCTTGAAAGAGAATGTATGCGGTTCTTCTGGCAGAACTGTTGAGCAGAAGAATCAAAGGGTAATAGAATACTTCAGGTATCTGTAGTGTATTCATTAGTTTGTTCATTATACTTTATAAGGAATGCTGTTAAAGCTTCTTTGCACAGATCTTTTGTGTTCTTTCTGATTTTTGGAGAACACTTTGGTAGTCTAAAGAAATCATCATTACAGACTCCTATGAAACTTACATACCAGTTCTTTTTTTTTTTAAATTTTCTTTGAGATCTGCTTCTGGGCAATCCATTCTAATCCAGCGTACTTTAATTGCTTTGCAAGGGCTGACTGTTCTTAACCATAAATAACCATTTTAACATGGTAATGGTATGATAATATCTAGAATTTAACCAGACCTCCTGGCCACCAGCTATCTGTCATGGCAGTTCTTTACAAACACCCAGAATATTTATACCCAGCAGATATAAAGTGTTCACAAAAGCGTATGTTCACTTTGAACCTGCTGTTCTCTGCTCTTAAGTGCCCATTTGGCCTGTGGTGACTGAAATCACAGGGTCTGTCACAGGCTCGCTGGCTTCAGGACGGGTCTGCCCTGACACACCTATGTGCCTTGTAGACCAGAGCTAGCTTGTGTTCAGCCTACGTGGATGCATGGGGAGCACCTGCACCACACTGAGGACTCCTGAAAGTTTGGAAGGACTGTTCTGCAAAGGCAGAGCAATACTAGCAAAGGTCTCTGGAGTTTATCAGAAGAATTACCGAGTCCCTTCTCTGGACGGTGTGAGCCGTACCGGTGGTTTTCATACCAGCGTAATTGCCTGTAGTGGTGTGGCTCTGCTGCTGAACGAGTGAAGCTTTGTGATGGAGAGAGTGCCAGCTTTAAACACAAGTGAGACCTAGGTGACCTGAGGGAAGCAGAAGGAGAGAGGTAGCAAAATTGCCTTCAGGTTGTTTGTTGTCCTTACGCATTGTGATTGTGTGCTAGGGCTTTGCAGGATCTGAAGTCTGTGAGCTCTGCCCCTTTCAGAGCACTGTTAAGTAGCAAAAGCCCCTGCTGAAAACTTTAACTGCTTTCCTCTGGCTTCCTAAAATTTCTCAGTTACCTGGCTCTGCTGATCTCTGAGCCTTTTATTCCCTCTTCCTGGGAGCCTGGCAGCCTGGCAGCTGCCAGTGCGTCAGAATTCAGCTCTGCTGTCCCTGGACACCAGTCCTTTAGCCAGGGAAGCACCATTTTCCCCACCCTTCTAAGAAATCTTGAGCTGGGTTTAAGTTTAGGTCGGCTTTGAAAGAGAAGCTTTAAAAGGCAGTTGCAAGGAACAAAGGGATTGGGGAAAGTTGCAGAAGTAGTAGGACAACAAAGCAATTTAGCTTACCCAGACAGTAGTGCTTCCCTGCCTAAGGGGTATTTTCAATATTGCTTTTTTAATTTAGCTTAATATGGCACTTAATATAGGAGAATCTTTGTGGATCCCATTAAGAGGTTTATTAGCTTGCTTTTCACTTTATGTATCTATCAACAATTGTTAGCAGTGCTACCTCTTGGCTATAATATCTAGTATCTTTGTAACACTTGCAGTACTTAATAAAATTGTATGAGGTAATAGGACATTTAAGATTTTACTGTGCTGGTCTCTTTCATTTCCTAATATTAGCTTAGTTCCTCTTTGAATTGAATTCTGCTCTTTGGTACAATTTTCTTGCTCATAGGTAAACACCTAGATTGCATCTTATTAGAATTTGTGTTATCATGGCAGTGTGCAGGTAATGCACATACAGTATACTTACTGCAATGTGTTTTTCAAAGTAAGAGTCTCTGTTAAAACTTTGTGTGAATCTGTGTTGTTATCCTTGTTGCTTCTTGCGTGGAGGTGCAACATTCCACTAGCTTCTGTCAGGATCTTTGTATATCTCTCTTCCCCGCTCACCCCACCTTCCTCTGGCTTTTTGCTTCTCGGACCCCTCTGGCCTTCCTGTTTCACAAAGTGTAATGACTGGGCAGATGTTAAAAGGATACTCTCAGGTCAATTTACAACTGAATTAAGTATTAAAAGAATTAAAGGCAAGCCCATCTCTTCCTCCCCAAGTTCTGTAAAGCACAGAATCAATAGCAGTGTTTTAGTGAGAAGCCGCTATTACAGGGGAATGGAAAGTATTTTAATTGCTCTATAGCCTTACAGCTGTGCTGCTGCAGCATTAGGCTGATCATGCCCTCTTGGTGTAGGTACAACTAGGAGGGGGCCCTGTTTGCTGACCCCGCTTCCTGCTCTGTGCTCTGCTCTTTCCCCTTGAGACCTGCCAGTATGTTTTGGGTGCACAGCTGGACTGGAGATTTGGTTTGGTTAAAGCTGGCACTGTAAATCTATCAGCTCCTTGGTCTGATTCGCATTGTGACTCTCATGAGTACTTGTGATGGGGTGGTTTTTTGTAGGTTTTTTTTTTTAATGGGGGGGAAAAAGACCATGGGGCAGGGTGAGTGAGCAGGGGTGGAGACCGCTGCTGCTCCTGGCTGTGATGGTCTGGGGTGGTCACTGAGCCACATCACAAGTTTGGAATGAGGCTCTCCAGGTACAGAGTGACTTTTGATTACCCAGCAGAGCCTGACACAGAAAGCATGTAGTAACAGTAATGCTGTGAAGGAAACAGTTGAAGAAAACTGGTTCTGGAATAAATTTTAAACACAGAGTTTATATATTTTCTTGTTAGTAGTATTTAATCTCCTGTTGCAGTCAATGAGTATATGTATAGAATACATAGAATGGAAGGTGGATGTTGCTGTGGACGTGTGGTCAGTTAATAGATTTGTGATTGCCAGAGTCTCACTAATAAAAAGAAAGCACGTATTTGTATTTATGCATTTGTGTATATGCACTTACATTTATATTTTGTATGTATGTGTATGTTTATATTACTTATGGATATGAAGGTAGCTACCTAACTTCATATTCTGCATGTATGGAACCTTTTCTTGAGGTAAAATTTACTGCTTGCTTTCCTGTTTCGTCTTTACTTTTAGACCTGAGCTTTTCAGCTGGGATAAAATTACAAAGATGTCCCCAGTTGAGAGACTGGAACATGCTTTCAGCATAGCCAAGAACCACTTGGGAATTGAGAAACTGTTGGATCCTGAAGGTGGGATATAGTTATTTTACTTGACTAGAGGCTTTTTCGAGCTCTCTTGAAAGAAATTTCTTCTATTGTCATTTACTATGAATACAAATTTCAGCAGTTTTGTGCAGTGGTATTTTGTTTCAAGACCTTAAATTTGGGTTTAAAAGAATGTAATTTCTAGGGTAAGGGTATGTCTGTGTGCGTATGTTTTGGCTTCTTGAATGTTAAGGTTCAGATTGACTTACCATTCAGAGATGGTATACAGAAGGTGAAGTTGGTACTTTTTTTTTTTTTTTTTTTAATTTTAGGTAGGAGTTATACCGCAAGGGTCTGTGCTTTTCAGATGAAGTAGAACATTATATAGAATGGGATAGCTCATGATCTTTTGTTCTTTATATATACATTGAGTAGCAGTAACTGCCAGCGCTGTGAGCACTTACTGTGTAGGAATGCTCACCAGGAAACTTTTATGGCTCCTTTTTAAAATCCTGAGCTGTTGCTCTGCTTTGAAGTGAGCCTCCAAAGATTCATTTTTGTAAGACAAGCTCTCAAACTTTATAGATTCAAGCACTACCTTCTTAAAAAAAAAAAAAAGTGTTAACTGAATGGGTAGCACTCGTAAACTGAGACATAAGTGAACCTGAGTCGCTGAAACTCTTTTCCATATGTAAAGTAAGAAAATGAACTGACCAGTGCTGGGAGTGGGGATAGAGCCTAAGTGGAAATGTTTGTTTATGCAGGGTACTGTCCCTGAGCTGCATTTCTGCTTGGGAGATGCTCCAGAATAATTTTCCCCAAACAGCTTTTATTCCTTAGTAACTTCAGGTTTGGGCTCTTGCTTCAAAAAGATCATGCCTTTCAATGTGAATTCACTTCCAAATGTAGAAAACTTATTTTTTTAATTTTTTCTCCTTCATACTGCTTTCAACATATGTCAAACCTGGCCTTTTAACTTAAAGCTTACTAAAGGCTACTTAACAGGAGAACCTGTGATTTACACTACATGTAAAGTCTTACCTGTATTCTAAGTAATGATTTAGAAAAGCAACTTCTTCATTTATTTTTCCCCATATTTTATCTTTTTGATGCAGATGTTGCTGTACAGCTTCCAGACAAAAAGTCTATTATTATGTATTTAACCTCTTTGTTTGAGGTCCTTCCTAAGCAAGTCACTATGGAAGACATCCGGGAGGTGGAGACCCTTCCAAGGAGATACAAGCAGGAATGTGAGGATGGAGAGTTCAACATGCAGCAGGTGTTTGTCATCAAAGTCTGCCTGGCTTTTCCTGAGTTGTAATTTTAGCTGATCTTCAGGCTTGTCAGTTATCTGTGGAACATGCCTTCTATCTTGGGCATCACAATTGGGAAAATATGCAAAATCATAGCATCTTCTTTGTGATTGACTTCAGTTGTTCTATCTTCCTTTTTCTTTTCTGAGTCATGTACAAAATGCTGTGTGAGGTGTAAAGTTGTGTTATGCTGCTTTTGCTTCTCTTTCTCATTTATCTTGGCAAGCAGGAGAGGGTGGCCCAAAATCTTTAACTGAGTTTGCTGCAGGACTTGTGGTGGTGGTGGTAGTGATGGGTTTTTGTTTGGGTGTGAGATCCACTGTTAAATGAGCAAGATTAAAGTTGTCTTTTCTATCCAGGTTCTTTATTTTAAAATGAAAGTTCATTAGTGGTGACTGTGGCCCTTCTCATTAAAATGTACCCGACGATTACTTTTAACATTTTATGAAGGATTAAAAGGGATCTTAGTTGTTCTATTTTCAGTATCATTTGGGACAGCATTTTCTGTGCACTTCTAAGATATCACTTTTTTCTCTTGGCTGCCTAGGTTGTAGCACTTGAAGAGGAGCAGGGCAGTTCTAGAGCAGAGACTCCCAGCACGGTGACAGAGGTGGATATGGACTTGGATAGCTACCAAGTTGCTCTGGAAGAAGTTCTTACATGGTTGTTGTCAGCTGAGGATGCATTTCGGGAACAGGAGGAAATATCTGGTGATGTTGAGGAGGTCAAAGAGCAATTTTCCACCCATGAAGTAAGCTTCTCTTGAAAATTCATTTACTGTTTTTTCATGTGTGTGTGAGCTGCAGAACTTCTATTTCCTAGTCCTTACCCCAAACCTGCCATTCTCTTTCTTTTGTCTTGTTTTTTCTAAATTAAAAGCATCTCTAACTGAATGTGATGTGGGTTTTTCAGTGGTTTTGTGTGGTTTTTTTTTTTTTTTGTTGATAAATAATAGCTTCTTGAAGGTGGAATAGATCTTTTTAGGAGAACTTACAGTGGAACATGCTTTGAAACTTTAATGTATTTTTTTTAATCAGCTTTTGGTGGCTGGCTCACTGGTGTCTATAATACAAAGACAGTCTGATCCAGGCTGATTCGTGCTTCTCTGCTGCCAACTATTAAAAAGCCTGGTCAGCCTTATGTCACTTGCTGTTAAATGAGGGCAATGCTGAAATTGATAATCATTTCAATTTAATTCAGTGGTCTCCCTGTCACGATTAGCATAGTTTATTTCAGAAACATGTGGTGTTGCTTCCAAAGTGGTGTTCCTTCCAAAGTGGTGTGTTTTGCTTCTGTTCCAAGTCTGAACAAATGTTCTAATGTTGCTAAAGTTTCAAGTGTCATGTTAGATGTTTTAGTTTTCTCCTGTGTCAGCTTAATTGAGTAGTATACAATTGAATTTTAAATCTGAAGGCTGATCAACATGAAGAAGTTTTTTTCCTTGTGCTGTAGTTTTAAAGCCATGAACCAAAGGAAGAGGTGTTCTGGATTTATACTAAATATGTGAATTTTTAATGTTATTAACTCATAGGATTCTATTTGCTTTCCTATGATACATTTCAGATCTTGTTTTATGTTGGCTATAGGTAAGTTTCTATTTTATTTTCTTGGTGCATTTGTTCAAAGGCTGTCGTCTTATAAACAGCTTTTTCTTTGAGGTGGTCAGCTTTTTTCCCCCATTAGCTCTATTTTACTGGCTCCAGAATTTTTGTAGCTCATGGAGAATCTTCTATCATAGAGAGGAACAGGTCTGCCATACTTGTGTGTTTGATGGTGCCAGCTCATTCTGCAGCACTGTTTTAAACATGACAATTTATTAGGACATTCACAAATTGATAAACTCCTGTAGGAGCTTGCAGGTCATGGTGATGTCGCTGGTTGTACCGTTTCCAGGGTTTTATGATGGAACTGACTGCGCACCAGAGCAGCGTGGGCAGTGTTCTGCAGGCTGGAAACCAACTGGTAGCCCAGGGAAATCTGTCACCTGAAGAGGAGTTTGAGATCCAGGAGCAAATGCTGCTGCTGAACTCCCGCTGGGAGGAGCTCAGGGTGGAGAGCATGGACAGGCAGTCCCGGTGAGTCATGCCACACAGTCTCTCCTAGAGCTGCAGGACTGACCTCTGGTGCTTACTGCATCTCGGAAGAGTCGGTTTGCATCCATTTGTGATATTTTTTTCAGAATTAACTCTTCAGTTTGTGACATTAAATCCATCTTCTTCATACTTTCCAAGGTGAAACAAAAGAAATGAATATAACTGGGGTGGTTTTTTTGATTCTTATATAAAAGTATTTTGTGACTGTTACGTTATGTAAATGTGCCAGACTAGATATATAGTATCTACATACAGTAGTTACATAAATGTGTTTTTAATATTGTTCCAGTAGTTTAAGTTCCTCAATAAAGCATACGGTAGACATGGATAGCTATGTGTGTTTACACAACTAAAAAGCACTTAGAAGATTTTTTTCCTGCCTGTGGGTTATCAAGCTAAGAGCTGCACATCAACAGAGAAACTGCATTTTGTTGCAACTCTCAGTGGAGGCTCTGTTAGCGGCAAATCCCTGTTGCAAGAAACAATCCCTAATATAAGTTGCATAATTCACTAACTTTTTTTGTTGAGAAAGAAACAGATACGTAAGTGTTCCTTAGATTAACAGTGAAAATTTTATTTGATGATAGCTAGCTGGTTTATGAATGGCCTTGCTTCTTTCCTATAGGAACTAGAACTTAGTCTCTTTCCTTGGGAAAACTGTTTCTGAAATAACTCTGCCTGTGTTTCCCCCTGCAGCCTGCATGACATGCTGATGGAGCTCCAGAAGCAGCAGTTGCAGCAGCTGTCCGACTGGCTGACGGTCACAGAAGAACGCATTCAGAAGATGGAATCCCAGCTCTTAGCGGAAGATTTGGAGTCTCTTCAAAAACAGCTGGAAGAACATAAAGTAAATCTTTTTGTCTGCTATGTAATACGTATGGAAGAAGTATTTGGAAGATGTGTATGTTGGTGGGTTCCTTAGCTGAGAAACTTGATTGTGTCAGAAGTCATATATGGCTGTATGCTGAGGGGCTGCATTTGATGTTTGGAAAAGGATGATGATGGGGTAGAAAGGAATTGGAAGTTTCTGGAAGTGCTTTCTTAACTGGACACTTGAGCACTGATGACTATAGCAGAAACTGTTATATTCGCTACATGTGGGTAGCGAAACCTGTGGGGGAAATTGTGTTACCCTCACTTCGTGCAGCAAATGAGGCCTCTCCAGGTAAATTTTTGGTGTGAGGGACAGTATGAAACGTACTGTGGACAAACTTGCCTTTAATGACTGGCAGGCATTACGAAAGCATGCTTGAGGCTTGCAGATTAAAATAGTGCAGGAGTTAAAACTCTCAGGAAGGGCCTCCCAAGTCACTGATTCCAGTCCCTGCTTTTACAGGGATTGCATCCTAAGGGGGTGCATAGACACTGCTCTCTGGTGTGCACAACATTTTGGAAGTGGTTTGTCTCTTGATTAAGTTTACGGACGGAAGTCCAGCCTTCCTAGCCTGCAGTGTTTTTTTGGAGGAGAAAGATGGCCTTTTGATACTTGTCATGGTTGCAGCTTCGGTTTTCGTATTCAGTGCTGAGGTTTGACCTTCTCCCCAGCATGGGGACATACCTCACAGGGCAAGAACTCCAGAGTATTTTTAGTCTGTGTAATTTCCTGCCCCACATTTGCATTCATTCCTCTGTCTTCAAAGTCTGGGGAGTTTGAGGCGTGTTGTTCACGGAGTAGCTTAGGATATTCTGGGATGAAAAGTGATATTTACAGTACTGTAAAGGCATATTGATCTCGCAGAGATATTTCGGAGGTAGGCTTTAACCATGGAATCTGTTCTTCTAGAAGTTGTATGAATATTTAAATCTACAGATTATTTCAAACTAATCAGAACTGCTTTCTGCGGTTTTCGACTATTGTCTTTGAACATCATGATCAATTATACCACTGTTGATACTTATTATTATTATATTGTCAACTATTAAAAGACGAATGTTCTTAGTGATTTTTCCCTGTTTGGCGTGCCCTATGATACTTGCTTATTAACAATCATAGCTTTTTATAGGAACACTTAAGCTCTCTTACCTATAACAGTAGACATATAGAAAGTCAATGCAGTTGTCATGTGATTCTCCTAGTCAAGTATGGTGCATAGAGTTTAAAGCACTCCTTCATGTTTTCCAACATTTTAACAGAATGGTTTTGGGTTCATTTCTAGCAGTCTTTTGCTTACATTTATTTAAACTGTGCAGTGATTCCCAGTGGTAAAATCTGTGCTTAACTGTTGAATCTGAAGTACTTTGCCACAGCAGTTGTGTTAGTCACTGTGGCCAAAATATAGCAGATTAGCAAATGTATTCAAAGTTGGTAACCTCTGATTTGTTCTTCTAGAGCCTGCAGAGTGACCTAGAGACAGAACAGGTGAAGGTAAACTCCCTAACGCACATGGTCGTCATTGTTGATGAAAGCAGTGGGGAAAGTGCAACAGCTATGCTGGAGGAACAATTGCAGGTAAAATGTTAGAGCCCTCTTTTTTTAACTGTAGTAGCAGGCACTTAAAACCTTTGCATATAATTGTTAATCAACATTTTTGTATTTAAAGACAATTGATCCTAGAAAGTAATTTAAAGTAATATTTTCTTAGAAATAATATTAACGTAAAGAATTTACTAAATTTGCTCAGGGTAAAACCTGCAAAAGTGCTTTGGTGACTTTCAAGCTCAATTCCTGATGAGTCAAACTGTTTGCGTTCCCAGTGACTTAGGCGCTTTTGTAGAGTATCCTTTCAGCAGTTTCATTAAAATGGGAAGATGCACAGTACCACTCTCTATTTCACATAAGTAATTTTCATTAGGAAGTTAAAATCTGATGGGGAAAAATATTTAAAGACATGAGCACAATTTATCTAGGGAATGTTGTGTGAAGTATTTTCCTGTTTTTGTCAGAAGTTAGACTGTAACCTGAAGTATAGGGAGTGTGCAACAGAACGTATTGAAACAGAATTCATGCTACTTTGTTTGCTCCTTTTGAAGTCAATCAAATAGCTCACTGACTTCAGCAAGAGCAGAGATAAGGCCATAGGTGAATGCTCTCGAAAGTTTTAACCTCCAGCTTTGTGCAATACAACAATGGCGATTACTGGCAAGGCGGTAGCTATAATGTAGAAAGAGGTTACTGTGAAGTAGAAATTATACTTTTGAATATCTGATTTTTGAGTTTCCTTGTGAGGCTTGTGAATGTTCATGAGTTTCCTGCTTTTGTAGAGGCTTGGTGAGCGGTGGACAGCAGTTTGTCGTTGGACTGAGGAACGACGGGTCAAGTTGCAAGAAATTCAGCTTTTATGGCAAGAGCTGCTGGAAGAGCAGGTTAGTAGCTCTTCAGTTACCCAGAGTGACTGGTTGATTTGTGGAGGGGGAAAACCAACCAAACACAAAAACCCCAAACCCCTTAGTAGGGTTTAACAGCTCTCAGAAAAAAGCCTTGAAAAACTAGATTTTATGTTATTGTTTGGGTTCCCAGTGTTTCTTGAGGAGTAGAGTAGCTGTGCAGTGCAAGAGAAGTACTTTCCAAAGTTTAGGTAAGAAAGTTTATAACTCCTTATAAAATAATTTCCAAGATAGCTTGCAAAATGTCCAAGAAGTGGGAATATCCATGATAGCAAAATGACAATGAATCACTAAGTATTTGGTGGTTTGGTAATTACAGAAATTTTCCTAATTAAGGTATATGTGCTTACAACATGGATATGTGTACACAATTGTGCAATCAACTAATCAAATGGATACTGTTTTCAAAATCAGTAACAAAACATTTGGTCAATATAGCGAAGCATGCAGCTCGTCTTGTTTTGCTGAGTTTAGGCAAACAGTTGAATTGTGAAAAAGATGGTACTGTGAGGTTTTTTTTCTTGCTTTGATATCACGCATTTTACATATATATTAAACATACAGCGCTAAACGCAAATTAACCGGTGGCATAAAAAAATATGGTAACACAACTACATGTGTTAGGTTTGCATGCCTAGTGCTAGAGCTTGTTTTGTGTCTCAGCTTAAAATATTTGATGGCTTTTCCTTTGAAGGTTTTACTTAAACTGTTTTGTTTTCTTAAATGATGGTATTTATCACTGTAAGCTATTGTTTAAACTCTGCAGTACACACATTGTTTAGACATTTGAAAGAAGTAGACTCGTTTTGCTGAGTTTAGGCAAACAGTTGAATTGTGAAAAAGATGGTACTGTGAGGTTTTTTTTCTTGCTTTGATATCACGCATTTTACATATATATTAAACATACAGCGCTAAACGCAAATTAACCGGTGGCATAAAAAAATATGGTAACACAACTACATGTGTTAGGTGCGCATGCCTAGTGCTAGAGCTTGTTTTGTGTCTCAGCTTAAAATATTTGATCTTTCCCTTTGAAGGTTTTACTTAAACTGTTTTGTTTTCTTAAATGATGGTATTTATCACTGTAACTATTGTTTATTGTGTCTCAGCTTAAAATATTTGATGGCTTTTCCTTTGAAGGTTTTACTTAAACTGTTTTGTTTTCTTAAATGATGGTATTTATCACTGTAAGCTATTGTTTAAACTCTGCAGTACACACATTGTTTAGACATTTGAAAGAAGTAGAACAGTGCTGATGTAGCTGTTGCTATCAGTTACAGCCTGGTTTCTTTGACAGGGATGTTTTGTCTGCATTTTTTGGGGTTGCATATGTGTTTCTCCCTGACCCCTCCCATATCTATTTGCAGTATATTGATAAGTTGAATTTGCAGCTCATGTGAACTTGTTGTTAATATGGACCCGAAATTCAGATTCTGGTTTGCTCATGTGAACTTGTTGTTAATATGGACCCAAAATTCAGATTCTGGTTTATCCAATGCCAAGTATCTATTTATATATATTTATTTAAAGTACTGCGTTGGCTTATGTGTATGTACATACAGAAAATTGTGTGCTAGCATTTTCTGGCAACTCTTGGGCAAGATAAGTCTGAGTTGAGAAATAAGAATTCCTCAAAAATCCTCGTTCTGTATGCCAAGGTACGGGCTTCAAGTGCTCTCAGTTTTGATGACCCTATGTGAACATGTTTCTGTCCTCTTCCACCCTTATATTGTCTGGGGAAAAATGACCACTCTTTGACTACTACAATGCTGTTAAGAGCATCATCTTAATGGAGTTGCTTTGCCTTCAGCTTTTTTAATTTGTATGTAATTATGTTGCTCTGTAAAAGTGAAAAAAATTAATCGGTGTTTGTTTAATGTAGAATGTCAGATAGCAAGTAATGAGGAAATAGAAGCTTATTTTAGGTGGTTTAGATAAGCCTGTGTTTGCATTTGTTCAACTCTGAACAATGCATTTATTACTAACAGGTTTGAATTACAGTTCTCTGTCCTCAAGAATTGTCAAGTGACCTACAAAAATTACATTTTGAAACTAATTAAAAACTTTAATACAAACACTTTGTTAACGCAAAAGTAACTAAAACATTTAGGTACTATAATTTTCCATTTTGCCTAGCCAGACAGAGAGATGAGCAACAGTGATGCATCAGCCTTTTTGTGGCTGCCTAGAAAATTTTTGGAAACCACATTGCCAAGTCAACACAATTCTTACCACTCAGGAAACAAATTCCTCAATCAGTGCCAGATATTTCTTAGCACTGTGATAATTATGTTTCAGTTTTCTAGGGAGAGTTATCTTTGACTGCTGATTTAGCAGAAATTAATTGAATACGTTGAAGGGTTTTTAAGCTCCTCTTATGCATAAAATATGTTGGCTGGGATGCCAGTGTGATTTTGCCAGAGAGTATATGGTGTTATAATTTTGTTTCTCACAGCCGTATGGCATTTCTACCACCATTGTATTTGCTGTCTGTACATTTTGCATATTGGTTTACATTGGCAATGTAAACTGCCTTAACCCTTTGGCCCAAAAGTTGCTGTAGTCAGTTCTGGGACAATGCCAAAAAAATACAGCTAGGCTGAGGAGCCTAGTGGCTGTTGTAGTGTGTTGTTCAAAGAACAAAAAGGTCTGCCTTGCTGTATCATTTTTTTATATATATATTTTATTTATTTTTTTTTTAAGACAGAGGAGTAGCAGTGCGCCAGTGGCTGGGGGGGGGGGGTTTAGTTT
>NW_008795671.1:1049306-1058236 GCF_000699145.1 Aptenodytes forsteri | reverse complement strand
GCTGAACTTGATAGAGAGCTGGGTATTCTAGTCTATGGAGGTGGCTGTGCAGCAGCAGCAGTATGTTGCAACATAATATAAAATGTATAAAATCCTTCCTGATACTTGATGCCAGTTATTGCTGGAGTTTCCGTAGGAGTGCTGTGTGACCGAAGAGAAGTGAGATCCAGGACAGGTTTCCTAGAAAAAAGTGGAAAAAGTTTGAGATCCCTGAGTTAGCACTATCCAGAGCAGACCACTCCAGCTTTCAGCAGTTAATGAGACAGTATTTGCTGAAGTTATTTTGCAATTGGAAGTAGGTACAGTAAACAGGGAAGTGACTAATTAATATCTGAGTCTTTGACCGACTGCCTGGACTAAGAGAGCTCTGAATCAGTGGTGTAGCTTCTGTGAGAAAATGCTTGTAATGGCTGGTTTTGAATCACAGAGGAAGAAGGGTGGAGAATGAAGGAAAGCATACATACCATTTGATATATTTAATTCTAATATAATTTATAAGTCCTACGTCAGCTTTATGGTGGATATCCAGTCACTATAAATAACTTTGGGGGGGTGCGCTCTGATATATTGAGAAATGGTTTTGTTGAAATTGTTTTGCTGGAAAGTATTACTTAGTTCTCTGATCTGATATTTTTTTGTCCCCTTTTATGTGCTATTTTTGTTAATGCCAACTGAAACTCCTGCATATAAAGACTGCAGAACTGTGCTTTGAACGCAAAGATCTTAAAGAAAGAATTGTCAATAGCTGTTTGACAAACCTGGTATTTTCTTGTGCTATTTTTCTTACAATCTGCAGTGCTTATTGAAAGCTTGGTTAACTGAGAAAGAAGAGGCTTTGAGTAAGGTCCAGACAAGCAACTTCAAAGATCAAACAGACCTGAGTGTGAATGTTCGAAAACTAGCAGTGAGTATGGCTATCCTGCTCTATCCTGTCAAGTCTCATAGACTAAATGAATGACAAATTACCAGTGTGACCCCAGTAGGAGCTGTGAATGCATGATACTTTGGAAGCCAGGACAATATTCTCTCCTTGCCAGATTCTTCCACTTGAATTTAAAAAATGTGTACAACTTACTCCGTGGCCATTCCAGGTTGGCATGCCAAACTTTGAAACAGCTATCCTGGGTTTTTGACAGGGTTTGGAGTTTATTGCAGGCTACCAGTCAGCTGTGTTTTCCAAACTGTGGGTTTGTGGTTTGTGTTTTTTGGTTTGTTTTTTTTAATACATTGGTGCAGCCTGAAGCAGAACTAATAATTTGTAACTGTTACTCAAGAGATACTGCTGACTGCTCTAGGAGCTGTTTCAGGGATGTGCTTTTTTTAAGAGTGTCTGTTAGTGCTTTGTTACACAAGAGAGAACTGTTTTGAAACCTATGATGCCTCTGGCTCAGTACATTTTTTTTTTTTTCCCCTCATGGAATTAAAAGCTAAGGGGTGGCAGAATACTTGATGTCATCTTTTAATGTTTTCTTTTAACTTCAGATCTTGAAAGAGGACATGGGTATGAAACGGCAAACACTAGACCAGCTGAATGAGCTAGGTCAGGATGTAGCCCAAATCCTTGGGAATGGCAGAGCATCCAGTAAAATCGATCAGGATCAAGAAGAACTAACTCAGAGGTGGGACAGTTTGGTTCAGAAGCTAGAGGATTACTCTAACCAGGTACTTAACAAGGCTTTATTACTTTTTAGCTGTTTAGATATCTGTATGTATGCAAACCTCATTGATACTGTCAGCAAAACTGCCCAAGCGAGTTCTTGGCATCAGGCTAGAGAGGTAGGTGAGTGCTCTTTCACGTGGGTCTGACTTTATCTGCTGACAAAGCTGTCTGCGTTTTTTGGTCTTCAAAACCCCAAGTTGTTAACCTGACTAGTACTATTACTCCTTTCTCACACAGATTAAGCTTCATTTTTCTGATGAGTAAAGCAGGCTTGCCATGTATTATCAATCAATGCAAATGCCTTTAAACATTATAAGAGTGCTGGGACTGGATTAAATCTGATACTAAAAGAAAACAAAGACAAAACCCAAAACCCAGAATAGATAAATAAATGGGAGTCATACAAGCATTTATGCTCTGTGAGTATGATTTCTCATCTGTTGAAAATAGAGTAGTTGTATGTTTGCTATGTAATGATGATAGCCAAGCTGGATTGTTAAATGTTTATTTTAGTATTTTGAGTGCTTGGTAATATTTTTATTTAGACAGAACTCCCATGGGCTTCTGTGAGAATTTTGTTTGATAGTTTTGACTCATGTGTCCCTTTTTTGTGATTAAAATGTTTTGACTCATGTGTCCCTTTTTTGTGATATTAAAATGTTGTTATGGTGAAGGCTGTGGCACTGATTCATGATCCATTTAGTGTATAGTGAATGAGTTGTGCAGTCTGAGTAAGGGGTCCATTTCAGCCACGTGACTTTAATTTGTTCTTGCATTTGAGTCAAAGCACTGGAGGGTGCCAAATCCTGTCTTCATCCTTTCACTCCCCTAAATATCAAGCACATACTTAGAACTTACAGGTTGATTCCCATGGGACTTACTTTATAACCCGTTAAAGAGTGTGGAAGGTTTCTATTGACTTGAGTGAGTTTTTAGGTCAAATCGACTGTGTATTAGCTCTTTCTGAGATCTAGGCTTGGTTTTATGGGGTATGAGTATAAAATACAGAATTGTGTGTTAATAAACCCAAAGGACCTTGGTTCTTTCTGTGAACCAAGTAATTATAAAAGAAAATAGATATAATGCTTATTTTGTTGATTTTAGTTCACTTGGACGGGCATGAAATTCTAGTTGAACTGAGTTTTGATGTGTGGTTCACATCTGTAAAATGAGAATAATGAAGTTTTTCTCTGGAGTGCATCTATGGTAAAGGTGCTTCATGATGGCTAGATGTGGTCATTTGTAGGAGTGAATGAATGGGCTTTTATGACTGATGAATAAAAGGAACTAAGCAAAAGCAATTCAGTTTGTGTTAGAAATGGCATTTAACCCTTTTGCTAAATTATTTTGTATAGGTAACTCAAGCTGTAGGAAGCATAGGGATGTCACAGGTTTCACAGAAGACTGCTGCAGAAACAACGCCATTGAAGGAACAGGTAGTGGTTAAACAATCCAGACAGGAGTTGCCCCCACCGCCACCCCCAAAGAAAAGGCAAATCCCAGGGGACGGTGAAGCAAAGAAAAAGTAAGTCTATGTCACTGCCATTTTCCCTTGCTTGCTAGATACTATATAGACTCATGTCTCCTGGTCTTGGGTTTTGATTCTTCTTTTATGCAAGTGAGGAATACTTAAGTTGCGGTTGTGAGGTTGGGTTTGGGGAAGGAAATGTTATGTACAGCCTTCTTTTCAGAGCAACAGAAAGCCTGCAGCTTCCATTAATTTCAAAGGGAAACAAGGGTGTTTTGTTTCTCAAAAAAGTAGGTCTTCAGTCCTTTGTACCTCAGTTCTTTTGCTGAAAGATATAGTTAATTCTATTTACTCTCTTTTGGAAAAACATCTTCTCATCTTTGGTTAAAAAGTGATGTGAAAGTACCAAGTATTTTGATTTATTTATTATTTATTTCTAATCTTCATAAAATATATGGGAGAAACTGCACAAAAAAGGCTCAGAAACCTATTCCATCTCTCTGGTATTTAGTAATAAGAACAATATTAGAGTGATGTCTCCTTTCACAAGTATATCCGGAGTGGCGACTGATTTGGCATGTATAAAATCATAGAATGGTTTGGGTTGGAAGGACCTCTGAAGATCATCTAGTTCCAACCCCCCTGCCGTGGTCAGGGACACCTTCCACTAGACCAGGTTGCTCAAAGCCCCATCCAAAGTGCCCTTGAACACTTCAGGGATGGGGCATCCACAACTTCTCTTGGCAACTTGTTCCAGTGCCTCACCACCCTCACAGTGAAGAATTTCTACCTAATATCTAATCTAAATCTACTCTCTTTCATTTTAAAATGGTTACTCCTCGTCCCATCACTACGCTCCCTGATAGAGTCCCTTCCCATCTCTTCTCTAGGCCCCCTTTAAGTACTGGAAGGCTGCTATAAGGTCTCCCTGGACCTTGCTCTTCTCTAGGCTAAACAGTATTTAATAACATGTGTTGCAGTGCCTTTATTAAATAGCATAACTAAAACTAAAGGAATTGTTTCAAGATAAATTAAGAAAGTAAATTCTGTATACTCATCATTTTGCTTTTTGTGCTTGCCTGAGAAAATGCTCATTTCTTTGAGGTGTCACTAGTTTAAACCTTTAGCAGGTCATTTAGGGAAAGGATAGAGGGCTGCGTCAAGAGCAGGGAGTCGCTGTGCTAGGTGATGTGTGTTCACACAGTGAAGAAGAGTTGTTCTCCTCATTTTTCTGGAGGAGGACTGGAAGTTTGAAGGGGTGAGGAACCACCCAAACCCTCTTGAGGACCCTGGTCAGAACCTCTGAGCCCTGGTGGGGGTGATGTGAGCATGTGGGTGTCCCAGGGCAGTAACGCAGTTGGCAGCCCATCTGTCCCTTCTCTCTGTGTGTCTCATGAGTTGCAGAAACTATTTTAGACTTTGAAAGCAAAAATGATTTGACCTGTTATCTTTTTTCCTAGAGTTCAAACTGTATTGAGGACAGAGTCAGTTAAAATAGGTTAAACTTTCTGATGCTTTTGCCTGATCCCAGTTACTTATGTTGAAACCAACAAATGGCCAGTAACTAGAATTTTGCAGGTTTTCCCACGAAAACTTCGAGTGACTAACAGTGACTTCTGCATTTGTTGATAGGCTGTTATTCCATGTTAGGATTTACACTGTGTTAAGTAGCATAATTGTAATATGGCCTGACTTGTGGTCTGTGTAGTACATATATCCTTCTCTCAAGTTCTGCACAGTATTGGTCTATTTGGGAGTTGGTTTTTTGTTTGTTTGTTTTTGTTTTTTGGTGGTGGTGGGTTGTAGCTTAGAGGTTTTAGGCATAAGAAAGTTCTGTTGGTATAGACATGTCCAACTGTAGCCAAAAATACTAAGCTATAAGCTAATCTTTAGTCAACTAAGCGTTCAGAAATGTTTGTCCGCTGCCATGAGTGCTTAAGCTGCTGGCTTTTTCTTCAGACTAAATAGTGTTGTAGACTCCTACAAAATCTAGAACTGTAATTCTTATTTGTCTTATTGCTGAGGTTTAGTTTATTACTTCCAAAATACCCAGCATTGAGAGAGATCTTTTGTGATGTATTAAAAGAAACAGTAATAATTTGCATGAAGATATATATAAAAAAATTAAGAAATCAGTTTCACCACACATTCTCAATTTGCTCCCAAAAGCTAATATCAGGGACATAATTTTTACTATGGCAGGGTTTTGAAAGTCTGTGTCTGTCCTACCACCCGTGGGTAGTAGTATGAGAAACATGAATCTTGTGTGCAGCCTTGCTGTTTTGGGATTGAGTAATGTGCTGAACTTTAAGACCTCTGATTTTTAAGACAGTGACTGAATAGGGAAAAATGACCAAAAAAAAAAAAATTGTCTGACCTTTTAAACCAGGTTTGAGGCTGAAAGTGCTGAGCTCTTGAACTGGATTTCAAAATCAAAATCTGCCATTCAGGCCACAGACATCAGAGAGTACAAGAAGATGAGAGAGACTTCAAACATGAAAGAAAAGTTGAAGGTAAAATGGGGAGATAGAGAGTATTCCGGTGAATAGTATATTTTGTCTCTAAGATGGCTGTCATTTGGAGGTGTGGGCTGATCCACATGCTTCGTGGGGATTAAGTCCTTTGGTTAAATAGTTTCAGAACTGGATATACATGGAAATCTCTGACCAGCTGGACACAAACTTTTGCTGGTGTTGGGTTGCATAAACCACAGTAAATTTTATAAAACATGTATTACTGATGTCTCCTTTGGAGTTCTGATAAATGTCTGTCTTCAGGATTAGTATTTTTTCCACTAAGCAGCATATTTTGGCTTTATGTTTCACAGTTGGAGATGGACTTGATTGACACCACTTTTATAATCTTGGCAGAGATGGGCCAGTGGGCTGCTCAGAGACCCCTTGAATCATGCTGTGACACTCTGCACACACTGTACCACCCAGGGTCCAAAGTGGTCCATTGTTATAATGTTTGGACACATTGTTTGCTCTGTTAATTTTGGAGAAAACCTGATAGTTACAACTCATGTATGTTATTACTGACTTGAAAGACAGAACACAATTTTACAGGATCCTGTGGGAGCCATGAAATAACCGTTTTATCTTCTATTCCTTCTGTTTCAGGAACGTATTCTTTCCTTTTTTGGTCCTTGAGCATGCTTTGTTAATGAAGGCTTACTGGGGCTTTAGCAGGACCTGAACCTGCTTTTGAAATCAAAGGCAATACTTAAAAATATCTATAAGGAGACTCCTTCTCAGTGCTGTAGTGCAAAATGGTGCCAGTAGGAATGTTTGGAATGGCAGTACTGTTGGAAATACAAACCAGAACAACCCTCCCAATAGTTTATTTATAGGTCTTTATGAATGTTTATAGCCCTTTATAAAATAGGCTCCAAGATGAACACCAGGTTCCCATGAACAGCACTGTTTTTAAATGATTGGGCTCTAAGTGGGTAGGACAGTGTTTGTTTTTCCCAACTATGCAAATAAACGGATGCTGCTTCTGAATTTACTGTAGCAAGTCTAAACCAGAGTAATGAGCTTGGACATTAGTTTTGAAACGATTTGGAGATGATTGTTGTAATCTCAGAGGATATTGAAGTTGTGGTGTTGTGGCCTTGTGGCCAGGGAACTCATCTTTCCTCTGTGGATGTATTCCACCTCTTGGCTTACACAGGAACATTCATCAATATGTATGACTTGAGGGAGGAACTTGTTCCTCTAAAAATATTGGTAGTCACATAGGATTTCCCTCACCATTTCTTTATGAAGGAGAATGAAGCACTAGTGCTTATGAGAGTAGATTACTAGTATGCCATAGTTCTTGCTAGCTGGACTTCTAGGGAACAGGTGGTTGTTCCCTTCTACTGGACATCTGAGCAGAGACTGTAGAGGCAAAGGGACTATTTAAAAAAGGTCTTTTCTCCACTGAGTCACATTAAATAATTACAGTTTTTGACCACGGGTGACTTGTTTTAGCTAGCGTCCCAATATCTGATTTCACATAGCAGGATTGTCACCCCTTTTAACAATATTTTATTCCTGGTGGTGGTGCACTAGTCTTTTGCTTGCCTGGTACTTGTGAGAGCTAACTCCTTTTGCATTTGTTTTCAGAACAAACAGTGCTAACATGCATCTTAGAAGGTGCTGTATCCAAGAAAAATGGAGTGTGTTTTGGGTAGTAGTGGGAAAATGTGTTACCTGGGGGTGGGGGGGAAGTCAAGAAAAATGACCCTCTCTGAAACTGTATTCTTTTGGGGTTCACTTTGTAGGTGATTGAAAAAGAAAGGGTTGAAAAAAGCCAAAAGTTAGATGAACTGAAACGAAGTGGACATATTCTTTTGGATCAAATGGGAAAGGGTAAGCAACTTCAAGGTTTCTCTGTTTTGTGATTTAATCAGATGAGTTGCTGGGAAATAATACTGAAATACGCTATCTCCAGTTAAGCTTCACAATATATTCCTTCCCTCTCCCTCCATTTTCATTCCTTCAGAGGCACTGGTCATTGTTACTGTTACTAGTTATTGATGTGTGTTTTGTTTCTATTAAAGCTTATAGAAAAGCAATATTAATATTTTTTGCTTAATGTGTGTGTGTTGCTTTACAACCTTTTAAGGGTTATTTTTATTGAAATATAAATAATTTCTTAAAATGGCAGTAACGTGCTTTTGGGGAACGGAGTTGGTTTAATTTTAAATTGTGTTGAGATTTTAAGTATAAAATTTTAAAATATAACTGCCTTAAAGAAGTGGAAATTTTGAAACCAAATTTAGGCTTGATAAATGTGTGTGTATCTCTCTTTATTCGTAGTTTTCTTCATTTCTGTAAAAACTGTCAGTATGTTTTGATGATACAGTCACAATTTATGGCTCAAAGGCAAGAGAGAAGCCTGCATACTTGCGAAAATGATTGATTGTCAATTAAAACACTTATCCCTGGAAGCTTATAATTAACACTAGTGAAAGTTGAATCTTTAAGCCTTGCCAAAATCTTGTTTCATAATATGACAAAACTCCATCAGTGAAATGTGTCTTTCTCAATAAAAAAGCTGTTCATATCATCCAGAGATAGTCTCTTAGATCAGCTATGCACTTGGCTTCTGGTGAAGTTGCTATGACAGGTAACATTCAGGCCAGTGAAAGGATGGTATCGCTGTCCTACATAGTGACCAGCATCCCTTTTGGAAAATGCTAATTTCCATTGGATTTCCCAACCATCACATTTTTTCCCACCCAGCCCCTTTGCCTAGATGCCCCAGTCTAAGTATCTCCAATCCTCCCCTCCTTGCCTACTACAGCTGAAGCTTTTTACAGTGGGTGCTATTGCCCTGAAGCTGATGGCTGGAAGCCACTGATTTGACCTGGAGTTTGGGTTATAAAAACTTGTAGCTGTTCCTTGCCTTCAAACCTGGAGAGAGATCCTCCCTCCCTCCCTCCTTTATAAACCCCTCCAGCTGTGATAAGTCATGGCTATGAAAGCAGTATCTGATCATAATGAGAAATGCATAGTTCAAAAACTGGTTCGTATCAGCAAAATATAAGATACAGAAATTGCTTCCTAATTGTTTGCCATCTTAAAGTTTGGGATATATAGAAAATAACCAATCTGGGTTACTGGGGTGACTGTCACGATTGAAGTGCTGCAATGAATGGCTATAGACTCTTCAGAAGGGACAGGCGAGGAAGGAGAGGTGGTGGGGTGGCCCTGTATGTTAGGGAGTGTTTCGATTGTCTAGAGCTCAACGATTGTGATTGATAATGATACGGTTGAGTGTTTATGGGTAAGGATGAGGGGGAAGGCCAAC
>NW_008795671.1:1034185-1042010 GCF_000699145.1 Aptenodytes forsteri | reverse complement strand
AGTGGTGGAGTCCCCATCCCTGGAGGTATTTAAAAGACGAGTAGATGAGGCACTTAGGGACATGGTTTAGTGGGCGTGGTGGTGTTGGGTTGACAGTTGGACTCAAAGATCTTAGAGGTCTTTTCCAACGTTAATGATTCTATGATTCTATAATCTACAGCCCCTGGCTTTGCTAGGCTCTGCTTGTATGTTTTGTCCAGCTCCGAATGACAGCCCTTGTCCCCAAAACCGGGCCCAGCTACACCTGTGTGGAATAATGCACAGCACTGGCATGCATGTGTATACATCCATTTCTATTTTCCCAACGTTAATGATTCTATGATTCTATAATCTACAGCCCCTGGCTTTGCTAGGCTCTGCTTGTATGTTTTGTCCAGCTCCGAATGACAGCCCTTGTCCCCAAAACCGGGCCCAGCTACACCTGTGTGGAATAATGCACAGCACTGGCATGCATGTGTATACATCCATTTCTATTTTCGGGTGTGTACAGGCTATGCAGTAATGGCAGTGACCGATTGTTGTTTGCACGCTCCTCTTATGTGGGTGGTTGCAGCTGCTGTGCTTCTGTATTCTAGATGTGCCAAGCGTATGGCCAGTGTGTGAAGCACAGGGAGGGTCTATGGAGCAGAACCTCCAAGTGCCCTTGTAGAAGCTGGCTGTCTGCCCTAGACCAGACCACTGGGCTCCACTTACGCTAAAGTGGTGCAGCAAACAGACCCCTCCATGTGAATCTGTTCCTTATACCCTGATCTAAATGGCAGAACTGTTAAGTTCAAATGACTCACATGTGCCTCATAAAAAGAAGGTGGTACCTTGAAAAGAATCTGCATCAGAAACTTGCAATGGCAAGAATGTACTGTTGAATGCACATTGCACTGAAATTTCTTCCTATATAGCAAAATCGTCAGTTACTTTTGGCACTTGAGGAAATAAAAGAACAAGGAATGGGTGGGAGGTCTGTTCATTTCTGCTGCTGCATCCTTAAGTAATGCATTGATTTGTCAAAAAGACAGTGTAGCAAGTGCTTCATGTAGTCGCTGTGAGTGAGAAATAACCTCGTGTTTTGTTGTGTTGCTTTTGTAGCTGTTCATATTACCTAGTTATTAATCATGCCTGCATGTAATGTGGCATTGTTAGCCATTGCTCCCTCTGTCTCCCAGGCTGACGGGATTTCCATCTACCTTTTCAATAAATTTATTGCTGCCTTCCAACTTGCTGCTTCCCTCTTTCTTTGTGGAGTCTAGAATCATTTAAAAAAATAAATTCACTGGAAGCCTACTTAAGCTTATTTTACTTAAATCTACTTATCAACATTTAGACACAAATCATGATGGTGAAGAGAGTCATGATAGTCAAGAGTCAGCTCATCGTTATAAATTCAAATGTTATCAAAGGGAAGGAATGGAAGTGGAATATCTCTTCATTTTACTATTAATGTGGAAACAAAAAGTTGAAACACTGCTAGTGATAAGTACAGTTTTGTGGATAGTGGACTTGGAATCAAAGCATTTTGCATGTTAATGCAAATGTGCACCTGTATCTGAAGAGAGGAAAGGTTAAATGCCTGATAATCAAAATGTGTTGCAGTTAATCTAACAATTTCTATGATCTTTTTAGAGGGACTTTCTACAGTAGATATAAAAAGTGTGATGGAGAAAATATTGTCAGGGTGGAAAGATGTGGTTCAACAACTGGAAGAAGTGGCCAGAAAGATGAAGTACCAGGAAGATATAAATGCTTATTTTAAGGAAATGAGTGAGCTTGAGAAGACTCTAATTGAGAAGGATGGCTGGCTTAAAAATGACGCTTCTTCAGCATCCCAGCCCTCAGCAGTTCTGAAAGACTTATGTCAGGTAAGTCTGGCAAAACTTGTTAATTTTGATTGGAAGCTTTTAGGAGCACAGAATACCCCAGAGGAGCTCAGCCTAGTCAATAATAAGGTAATTCAAAATTTCTGAGGCATCTAAGGTGCCAGATTTGACTGGAAGATTTTGGTACCTTTGTCACAGGGGTACTTCAGTGTTGTTGCCCTAGTAACGTGGAGGAGCTGTGCTGCAGGAGCTTACTAAAATCTTTGTGTTAACAAGGCAAGCGTGAGATTTGATTTTGGTTTTAATCTTTCACAGCGGGAGTTAACTCATCTTGTAAGCCTGAGTCCACGGTTGGAACACCTGAAAGCCACCTGCAAGGCACTCACCTCTCAGCCCAGGCCTCCCAACTTCATTCAGGAGAGCTTGAATGGTTTTCTTGATCACTTCAGGTTGACTTGCCAGAAACTAGATGAATGTCACCAGCAGCTGAAGAAAGGTACATATATATATATATATTTTTTTTTTTTTTTTTTGTAAACATAAGCCCTCCTGATACTTGTGTTCTGATTTTGTTGTTGTTTTGAGCTGATTGAAAACTCACTGAATTCTGGTAGAGTTTTCCTACAGATTCTGGGAGGCTTTTGGTCAGGCTGACAAAATCTCTTCATTCACCCGAAAGAATATTTGTATGACCTCCTCTGTGCACACTACAAAATATATCGTTCCGTGGTCTTAAAAGAGATTATGCAAGGATGCAACATTCCTGAAACTACATTTAAGGAATTAGCAAAACACATTTAAGGTGGATAATATAGTTTGAAAAGCTGTGTGTCTCTGGCACTTACAGAAATAAATAATACTAGAAATGAAAAATGGAAGATTAAGAGAACCTTGTAAAATTGAAGTGTGCATGTGAAATTTATTCTCTTTCACAGCTTTGAGCACATTAGTCATACATAATTCCTTTTGGAAATTTCATCTTTGAAGTGATTTGGAATCTGGCTTGCTTTTCAGGCACTTTCTACTTGGGTTTTTGTTGCGTTAAAAATTTCATTATGAGCATTCAAACCAGTCATGCTGGCTTCTAAAGGATTTTAAATGTAGTGCACGAAATATGTAGCTCTGTTAATATTTTACAGCTGAATAGCAAGAGCACAGACCTATAAGGAGATTTGTTTTTTTCCTTAGTTTTCATTTTGTTTCTGAGGAATTCAAGGAAGTGTTTTCCTAACGGCCCCAAATGGAAGAGCATTAACGCTTTATTCTGCATGTAATAAAAATAGTCTCAATTACTAAATTGTTAGGCCATCTATATAATGTGTTGCACAAAGCCTGCATGCTTTGATTATTCCCATGCAGAAAACTGTATGAATAACGTATGTCTGCCACACTCAAATTACAGGGTATGCTTTCATTCTTACTGTGACGAATGATTATTTTATGACTGTTCTGAGTTCATGTACTTTTGAATAATTTTATTGGTATTGTGTATTTTGGTAATTATTATGTGATGTGACAAAAACACTCCCTAATTTTTCATGCCACACATCACTTAAGGTGTTATTAGTATATTTGAACCAGTTACTACTTGGTAAAAACACCTTATATATCATATGTTAAATTTGTATTTGTGTATTTTTTTGAACGGTAATTTCTCTGCAGATTGTGTATTGCTAAAGAACAGAGGGAAATGTCAGTTCAGGGTTTCAGTTGTTTATTTACAGCATAGTTTTAATTGCTGTAAGGTAAAAGAACTTCCAGAGCCATATAACATGGAGAAACAACTGGTGGTGGCACTTGAGCATTTGTGAACTTGGCAGGCTTTGACTGACAGAAGTCCAGCTCCTTTCATGGCTCTTCTTTGAGCCTCTGAAAATTCCCTGATGGAGCGGTACTCCGTCCCATCTCTACGGGCATTTTTTATGGGAATTGTGACTTAATTTTTTTGTCAATGGGAGGCTATCTTAACTATTCTCTTTTCCTTCAGGATTTGCTGTAGTTTTGTGACAGTGCAACTTGTTTGCTTTTTGCTGAATTCTTTTTTTTTTTTTTTTCCCACCTTTAAATTGATCCTGGCTTTTTGAGAAGAGGAAGCTAGATAACTCTGATTCTCTCTAGAAATGTTGACTCATCCCTTAGTTATAAATGGTGTGACAGTTCTGACAGTAAGCTGTTGAAAAGCTACCTGGTGAGTCAGAACAAGGCTTAAATTAACTTTCACTTGTGGCAGTGATGAAATTGCTTAGGAATCCAAGGCCAGAGAATGTGCATACCACAGTACGGGTCTTACAACCGAAAATCTGTTCACTGCAGTTTTCTAAATCTGATGTTTTCATTCTGAAATGCCAGAGTGAGATGCTGCCTCCTGCCTGGGATTCCACAAAGGGCTGGCTCGAGCAAAATTTGAGATGCAGTCAAAGATTGCAAGCAGATACTCCATCCAAACTTTAATTCTTTTTTCAGTCTTCCCAGATAGTGTCTCTGATCTGGGAACAGGCTGAAAGCTGCTATTTTTATATATCTCTGTGTGTGTGTGTATATATATAAAAATGAAAAAAAAACCAACCCCAAACCCTACTACTACCCTAGTATATATTTTATGTATGTGTGTTCATATATAAAATACTAGTTTATATATATAGTTAATATATATAGTTACTTTAGTGTGTATATTTAACTTTGTATGTAATATATGGCTATTATATATGCTATACTTTATATTCTATATACAGTAGATATCTGTTTGTGTGTTTGCATATAAATAGTAGCTCTGTCTAATACTTTTTAAAATGAAAAATACTGAATTGTGAGGTTTTAGGCATGCAAAAGCCCAAGTACTATTGATTCCACCACCCTGCCCACCCCAAAAGGTGCTTAAGTGTATAAGAAAATTCTAAAAATGTGATTGAGATTTATTATTATATTCTATATAATACCTATTTATATATTATATATATTTAATTTTTTTAAAAGGAAAAAACATTGCCATCAGCAGAAGAGTTTCTTTAGCTCTTGGAAGGTCTCAGCAGGATTCAATGTACGAGTATATCTCACATGATTTCTTGTTTCTAAATTATTCTGATAACTGTGATTATGTTCACATCGCTTATAATTTGGGTCTTGTGTCTATTTCCTTACCTTGTATTTTGTTCCATCACTCTGTTTAACGATACCAGAGACAGAAAGCCAGCCGAGCCAGGACTACGTGGACTCCCTGCAGCAGCTGAAGGACATGCTGAGCGAGCTGGAGTGCAAGCAGCAGTCCATCGCCAGTGGACTGAGCGACCCCAGTAAGGTTGACAAGGCCCTGCAGCAGGCAAAGGTAACTCTTAACTTTTGCACTGAAGCGAGGAAGTTGCTTATTCGGCGACTGTCATCCTCCTTTCTCCTGCCTTGTTTTCCGTGGAGTAACTAAAATGTTACTCAGAGGGAAGTCGGTCAGGGAGCGTTGTGTGGAAGCAGCCTCTGGGGGTTGCTTGCTGAAAGCTGGGTCACCATAGGCTGCTGAGGGGTGTGTCCAGGCGAGGGTTGGGTATCCCTGAGCCCACAGACTTCACAGCTTCTCTTGCTACCTGTGCCAGGAGACAAGGCCAAGAGAGCTGGGACTGCTTGGCTGGGGGAAGAGGAGGCTCTGAGGGATCTTCTCTGAAGTGCTACAGTGCCTCAGACCACCTTGGCAGCCTTCCCAGGCTATCTCCAGTGTGCCCATGTCTCTCATGCTGAGGAGCCCCAAAATGGATGTCAGGGCCCTGGGAGCATCCACCTCCTAGGAGTCTGGTTGGATCAGGTTGGTGACCGGCCCAAGGTCTGCTCCTTTGCTGCTGAGCGCGGTTGTGAGGAAAGCTAGGAGCCGGGGCCTGCCCTTCCCTCCCTTGGGAGCTGCCTTTCAGCTCTCCCTGCCTGAGCTGCACCACAGCCACTTGGCAGCCGTACCCGTGCCCGGCCTGCTTGGGCTTGCTGTCCTGGGGAGGCCGTGTCCTTCCCCTGTGGCAGTGCGGGCTCCCTGACCCTGCCTCTGCCCTCCCAGTGAGGCTGTGGTATGCAGACTTGTAATCCTCTCCTTCATGCACTGGGTATAGCCTACCCAGACGTGGGGTGCCTGCCTGCTTAAACTGTCTCTGAGGTTCAGCTGGTTAACAAATCCATCCCGTTTCATCCTGCTTGGCTGTTACGAAAAAGTAAGTGGCAATCTGTGGCCTCCAGATTGCCTTTCAAAGAGAAATAGTGCTTGCAAGCCATAAAGGTAATTGATGCACAAATTTTGTCCAGTAGAAATGATATTTTGTTTCCTATTATGAACTTATAAAGGCTATATAAAGAAAATCTATGGATGACAGTTGCTTTGTAAATATCAGTTATTGGGGCAGGGCTAGAATGAGGGGAGAGAATCATGCATCTCCAGTACTTTTTGTTTTTACTTTAAAAAAACATAGACAAATACTTCCTGCCCCCTCCACTGTCCCCCGCTGCTTTTGTGGGATCATGCTTAGTTCAGAAACATGTATTTTTCCCTGTGTGGTGACATAAGAGGGCTGCAGGTGACTCTGGAGGAGCTCTTGAGCTCCAGTTGCTGGGTGGGGAGACGCCATGTCTGTCTATCCTTCTGTATTCAACAGATAGTGAACAAATAGGTATTTTTAAAAGCCCAGTAAATAGGGGTGTTAGTGCTTTGGTTTTTTGAACCGGCAGATTAAAAAAAGTTCTGAGTTCTTTGGTTTTCTCTTTTAATGTTGCTTCTGTATTGTTTAAAGTTGACTGAGATTTTCTGGTCCATATGCTGGCTGAATTGCAATGGTGTTTAGTCATTGGAGGCTTGTCTTTTCCTACTTCTGCCTGAATGCCTCCTCCCCCTTTTCTTCAGAGACTAATTAACCTGAAAGGACATACCATGCCAGTGTGGGAGCTTTAAAGAGTGTGATGGAAGATGGGGAAAAAATTCTAGATGATGAGCTGCTTATGGACCTGGGATTGTCCAGCTCCTTCTTCTGCACTGTAGCAGGCACTGATAAGTGCTTCAGGCATAGACCCAAGCCAGGGATTGAGTCAGTCTGTGGCCCCCTGCACAGAAAGCTCTTGTTTGCAGGAGCATACATCCCTCTTCCCAGTCTCGTTGCTACCTCATCTTTTTAGAGGAAATGGTACACTTTATCCTGTTCCTTTCCTGTAAATACAAGGTAAAATTGAGAACATAAACATATCAAAAAGAAGATTTTTTCCCTCAGTAAAATACAGTAAAATATATGTGCACATATCCCACATGTACACATTAAAGGTATGTACTAGCAAAGTTTAAATTCATGAAATTAGTAATGATTTCATGTGTTCATTTGAAATTTCTCTCAAATTTTAAGCAGGATAACCAAAATGACCAGTTTAATGAAGTGGCAGCGTTTTTCATGTCTTGGCTTATACCTTCGGCTGTTATTTTTCCTTAATATTAGGAAATTAGCTTTTTCAACTCAAGTGACTCTTCATATCAGCAATGCCATAGTGAATATTCAGATTGTATCCTCCCTGTATTCCAGCCGGAAGAGTAGCTTTCAAAACTCAAGTATCCAGAGCTTTCATTGCAGCTAGACAATTATAATAATTTTACTTTACAAAACTCAGAAGGACACACTCAGCCTGTTTGTGTGGGCTTTATTGTTTGTTTTCTTAAAAAAAAAAAAAATGTGGAGGGAATAAAAAAACTGAGGTCCTGGTATGTCTACATTGCAGTTTCTTTTGTGACTGCAGTGTAGTGTAGCCATTGCTTTGCTAACTTGAGTGCCAGTACCACACAGCACAGGAGAGGTGTAGGTGCCTGGGTGTGTTTAGCTATGTGGCCAAGCTTTACAGCCCATTCTGTAATCTCTGCTGCTGCACCAGTAGAGCAGCTGAAGGTTTATAGAATCATAGAATAGTTTGGGTTGGAAGGGACCTCTAAAGGCCATCTAGTCCAACCCCCCTGCCATGGGCAGGGACATCTTCAACTAGATCAGCTTGCTCAGAGCCCCGGCCAACCTGACCTTGAA
>NW_008795671.1:1014770-1033647 GCF_000699145.1 Aptenodytes forsteri | reverse complement strand
CGGGGGTTGCCCCGACCCAGGTGCAGGACCTTGCACTTGGCCTTGTTAAACCTCATGAGGTTCACACGGGCCCACTTCTCCAGCTTGTCCAGGTCCCTCTGGATGGTGTTCCGTCCCTCAGGCGTGTCGACTGCACCACTCAGCTTGGTGTCACCTGCAAACTTGCTGAGGGTGCACTCGATCCCACTGTCTATGTCATTGATGAAGATATTAAACAGTCCCAATGGTCCCAACACGGTACTGTTGGGACAGTGGACCCCTGCGGGACGCCACTCGTCACCGATCTCCATCTGGACATTGAGCCGTTGACCACTACCCTCTGTTTTTGCTGCTTAAAAGGTTGTTTGGACATCTCTGCTGCAATAACTGGAATACCACTCTTCACTGAATCTGTGCTCTGCACAACAAAACGTTTGACGTACTTGTACTTGTATGTAAGTGTGTGCCTGTTGTATGGCTAATACTGGAAGCAGACATTTATTTTTTTTCTTTTTTTTTTTTTCATTGTAGACGGTTTGTGAGACACTGGAAACCCAGAAGCCCAGGGTGGATAAACTTGCTGAAGAAACAAAGGCTTTGGAGAAATATGCTTCTTCGGATATAAAAAAGGTCTACACGCAAGAGTTCAAGCATGTGCAGGGACACTGGGACAAGTTAAAGCTCAAGATTTCCAAAGATGTTAAACTACTGGAGGAAATTACATCCAAGCTGAGAATATTTGAGGTAAAATGAAAGGGTTTTTTTGTCATACAACTCATTGGTTTAGAGCCCTTTCTTTTCCTGTGTTCCTGAAGGAGTCTGGATGATACTGGTTGAGAAGCGAAATGTTGATGGGCCACTAGTCTGGCAGAGGCTGGAAGCACATATAGTGTATTTGTAGCAGGGTAGCAGAGGACTTTTAACATGCTCAGGAAATTATTTTATCTTCTCATAGAATTACTTTTCACTTAAAATTGGCATTCCTTGTCTTTCAAGCAAAGTAGTTACACTAAAGTCAAGGGTATGTCAGCTGTGCTGTTGGAGGCTTGATCCCACCAGGGGCTGAGTGCCCTCTATTGTGGTTGGTGTCAGATGCCCAATGCCTTACTAGTTTGACATCTAAAATTGGAATTCCATACCTGCTACAGAAAACCTGCTCCTTCAAGTGGGGTTTCTGTCAACAGTAATAAAGAATTAGTACAGCCTGTTAAAAAAGGAAGTAAAGAAAATGTTTAGATATAGTGAGTTTTCCAGTTCCAACAGATGGCCTCTGAAGTGTCAGAAAGGAGAGTTAAAGAATTAAGATTAATCAGCACTCTTATATTTTATATATATATACACACACATGTATGAAATCCCGCATAACAGAAAATCCCAATGCTTTAAGAATAAAGGGATTAAAAGCAAGAGTATTTAAAGGGTATTTAGATGTTTAACCCATTGATAAAGAGGGGAGTGGTAAGTGCTTAAGTAACTTAGCCGAGGTTGACTCAGTATTAACTGGTTAGATGGGTTTCTTTGTGATTGCTTTAAGTCCCTTCTCTAGGCTATTTATATTCCTCTGGGGAGAGGAAAAAAATAATGAAAACCAAACGTGTCATGATTTAGCCCATGGCAATATTATTGTGACCCAAAAGTTAAATAGGCACTAAGCATTCTTCAATATCAGATTGAAAGTATAAGCTGATCAGAGCAGTATAAAAGCCCAAATATAGTGCCTTTTTTTTGCTAGAGTGATGTTTAACTAGACTTTAAATAAGTTTCATATTATTTTCATTATATTTTAAACTTCAAAAAGCAAGAAGGTGCTTTTAGAGATTCTCTGTCTCTCGGGATGAAGGCACGTGTGCATTAGCTAACAGAAATCTGTATTTTCACATGCATTAAACGTATTTTAATGTGTGGAATTATTTATATTCTTTTCCATTTAACGGAGTATGTATCACACACTTTATAAACATAAGCAACTTGCTGCATGCACTCATTTCAGAACATTGGTGCCATGCATGCACACCACCACTTTTCCCCAAGTTTCTTTCAATCTTGATCTCCCCTCCCTCTGAAGCAGAAGACTTCTTTTATTTGATAGTGGATTCAAACTAAGTGGTTTGTTTTTGGGGTTTTTTTTTCATTTTAAGCCAGACAGGATCTTTAATGATGACTCAAGTATAGACACGTGTTTAAACTGAAATTTATATTAGTAAGGCCAAGTAATTGACTTGCATGATGTTGCGGTGAAAGTTGGACAAGCTGTTGCTGATTATGGTTCAGAAGTAGTAAAAGCATCGTCTTTTTTCTTTTTTTTTTTAAAAACCGCAAACCTGGAAGAAGTCATAGTACGGGTAACAGATTGTAACTAAATGACAATTAAGAGCAGAGTGCACACCCATGCTCCCATAAAAAGTTTTACTTGGGGGAAAAAGGCTGGAGGGAAAAACTTGCTTCTGCTCTTAAAGCGTTACTCGCTAATTACTTGTTTCAGGACCTGAGCTGCCCCTAGCAGTGTGTGTGTGGGTTGTGTGTGTATGAATAGCATAGGGATGATAGTCCAGTCTAGGCTAGTGAACTTGTAAATGGAAGCCACAAACCAGCCTATGAATAGGAGGAGGAATTCCAGGTTTTCAGAGGAAAAAAATGTGTATTTCTTTATATAACACTTTTGTGTAATATTGTTAGGCTGTATTACCTGAAGCATAAAGATAAAAGCTGTCCCTCACCCCACCCTCCCTTAAAAAACATGTTCAGGAATATGTGTACTTGTGCACTTACATTTGAAAGAGTTTCTGCTTTTAGTCTGGTTCCTTCAAACCCATCCTTCCGTAGCTACTTGCAGCAGCCTGTAGGATGATACGGAGCTGTGGAGGAGCTGATGCTGCTGGTCAGTGTGAGCTGACTGCCCAAAGTGAGCTGGCTTGTACAGGAGCCTAAAAGAAATTAACTTCTAGGGCTTAGCCAAGCCCTTGGTGATTACTTTCCAGCAACCTCCTCCTCATTAATTTTTCTCCTGACTTTGACCTAAATATACAATATCCCACCATGTCCCATTCTCTTCCCTTCTCTCTTTCTGGTTACACTTATTAGTTATTTAGCATGACAGAATAAATATTCTGCATGTGAGCCTGCCTCAAGGTCCTATGTGCAACAACTTTCTATCAGTCTTGTTCTTCAAATGATTGCAGCTTTCCAGTTGCCTTGATTATCTGTAGCTACACTGAGCAAGACCTACTTACCTCATCAGTTTTAGCAGCATTTTTTTTCTCCCTTGATTTCTTGTAAGTGCAGAACTCTTCTTTTTCTGTACTTGAATCACGTTCAGTTGAGTGGTCTGTACCTGCACCTACTTTCCTAAATAACACCTTTAACTGGGTGAAGAACGGCTCCTGAAAACTGAAATTCTCTCTCACGTTTAACTGAGAGTAGGGTACACATGTGCAGTATTAGCACATGGTTTTTATTTAGTAATCAATTATTCAGTTTTTTCAGCCAAAGGTGAAGTGCCCTGTTCTCCACAGCTGTCCAAAGTGATGTTGGTACCACCAGGTATGTGAAGCACTCACTGAAAGATGTGGATTTTTTTATGCGCATGGGAGTTTTGAAGAGCTGTGGAGAGGAGAGCATTGAAGCTGTGCGGTGTTGTGTAGATCTGAGAGCAGAATTTTGTCCTGAGTGATATGTTAAAAACTTTCCTGTTACCTTAAAAAGAAGTACAGAAGCTGAAAAAGAAATTAAAGCAGAAGAAACAATGGAAGTAATTATTAAATAATTGAAAATGGAAGAAATATGTAGTGGTGCTATCTGTAGAAATATGGAGCTTACAGTGGGGGTGTTTTCTCATGAACTGAATTTTTAAGTACATAGTTCCTGTGTTTTCTAAATGTTTCATAAAGCTGTCAGTGGATGGACAGTCATGTATTTATATTCTCTGATTTTTCCTTTTGAAGGAGTGGTACTAATCTTTACAGAGATTTTTGTAGTCTAGCACTGCATGAATAAAAATGAAAATGTGGAGCAAGTTGAATAAAAAATGTTGTGGACGGCATTGGACAGATCAGGATGGAACTTGCACTGCAAGAAAGATTGATACGGGAGACTAGGTATATGGTCCTGGTGCAGACACTGAATGGGTCAGTACTGGAGATGTGATACCAGACACAAGATTAGTTTGGAAAATGGCTAGGCGGTGTTTCCTTGGTTAAGAGAGGAGCTGAAGCGTCTGGCTATTAAAGGAAAAAAAAAGTAATTAAAAGTGGGGGAGAGAAGGAAAAAAAAAAAGGAAAAAAAAGAGTGAGTGGCAACCCTTGGAGAACATGTGGTCGTGTGCAACTACACACAAGTGTTGGTTTATCTTTAATGTTTCTTTTTTCCTAATTTACCTTTAAAAACTGGCATTTCCCAAAACAGCACTCCTCACATTTAGATTTTTGGAAAGAAACTGAATGTATTCTCATTTTAACAGTGAGCAGATAAGTGAATGGTGCTTAAAATGTCCTTGTTAGTCTGAGCAGATCTGCCTGTGGGTTCTGCTGCTTAGGTGGCCCTTCTTTCATTTGTGATATAACAGAGACTCCCTGAAGCTGACAACACGTGCATTAGTGACATGATCTGTGTTTTACTGTGAGACTGTAATAGTCATGTGATCAGAAAAGTAGACAAGGCTCATTTTATCAGTTTTGCATCTTGTATTTTCTAGAAGAAAATTTCTGTATCTTCTATTCTCTGTTATCATACCTCTAATAATGCATGGCTTGCTGTGTCTTTGATTATGTATCACCTTCAATTCTTTTAAATCTATTGTATGGCTGTACATCATGTGGTTTTTCTAGGACCGAACAAGTTAAAATTCAGCACATTTGATCTCTGTTCCTGCCTGGAATAAACTTTAGAAACTGATCCAGTGTTTTAGTTTGTGTCTAAAAATTGTGAGCTCTTGTACATCAACAACCTACACTGGGTATTTGACCATTAGCAATTATTTACCTGTGCAGTGCAGGAGCAGTTACTTCATTAAACTTCTGTAGACTTGGCTTGTGACTCAGCAAGCTATTTAAATGTGTGCCTAACTTTTGTGAGTAATTCCATTTAATTCACTTCAGCTACTTATGTAAGTAACTTACTGTAAGCAAGCTAAATTAGGTATATACTAAAATGCCCTGTCAAATGGCAGCCTGTATAAATATGTATTTTTTACATTAAGCCATGGTTCACTGTTAAGCTTCCTGGGGTCTGTTTTTTGGAAAATGATTTTCAGGCTAATCAGCTGTAAGAAATTCCCCCAAAATGGAAAAGGAATGAAGAAAATGTCATGACTTCGACCTCTAATGGTAGCATTGGCCTAAAAATAAACATGATCTTAGTCTAATGGGTTTTCATTAGTGCAGATGTATTTTTGAGAAGCAGCGTGTAATGTATTGATCTTGAAACAACTGTTATTGCAGGGTTTTTAAGGAAACAAAGTGTGTGCTTTCCTCCTCGGTGTCATGCAGAGTAGAAGGTGAAGTTGATGAGCTTTTACTTGGCTTCTCAATAACAGTGCTCTGTGGTGATGATTGTGTCAGAATAAAAAGATGCCATCTATTAAACACAACCAAACAGTCAAAAAAATGTCGATTAAAAAAAGTCTGACTATATTATTAAAAAATTGCAATCACATAACTCAGTTGAACAAGGATAAGGAAAAACTTTCTTCCTGCTCTAAGTTTGTGGTGGTTTTGTTTGTAAGGGTGTTTGGGAACATCCACGATTGCATGGGAAGGAGATGACAACCCTCCTGTCTCCCTCCCCACCTAGCTCATCACAGGATATAAGGCAACTGCCAAATGTTAGGTCAGATAACTCTGAAATTGTGTATGTATTTACTTTTTTTCCCCCTGTGCATTGATGTAGTGAGTACAGTAGCTGCTCTTGGTCTCAAACAGCTAGATTTTTTTTTTTTAGTGGTTAGTCTAATCCTCTGTGGTATTTTCCTTTTATGCTCGTGTTTCTCTGTAAGGCGAATGGCTTTCGCAGCATAGCTTCTACCTGTCAGGTATGTCTAGCATTATCCCCATCTCTTCTCCCCACATATATTTCTACAGGGCTCTCTCTTTTCCTTGGAGTGCAATATGTCTCTCAAACAAGTGTGGTGGAAGCGGTTATACATAGCGTTTTCCTGACAACAGAAGCTATTCCCAGCCTTCAGCCAGGTCCTTCATGTGAAGGGTAATCACATACTTCTTGAAGCCATGCTTGCCTCCTTACTTGATTCCATGTTTCTTGTGTGATAGGTAGCCTGGAGCAGTGCAGTGTTAATTAAACCATGCTGTGGCATGGATGGGAGAATATGACTATTGTGAATTTAATTTTCATATAAATTTGAGAACAGAGAAATTGGGGGGGGAACCCCCAAACAACCAAAACCAAAAATTAAACCAAAGGTGGTCCGATTCAAAACCAAGGCAATGCAAGCAGCTTGTAGAATATTCTTTTGACACTGCTAGAAGTTGAAATGCAACAGCCATACATTCTTCATCATGGCGTTGTATCAACTCTTCATTACTGTATTTGATTTAGGCTGATTCAAAAGTCGTTCAGAAGTGGATGGATGGTGTGAAAGACTTCTTAATGACAGAAAAGGCTGTTCAAGGAGATACCGAAGGACTTCAAAGACAACTTGACCAGTGCACAGTGAGTTTTGCTCTTTTAAGGAATCTTTTGAAATAAATGACTAGCATCTCTTCTTTATTATTTTGCTTGCATTATTAAATATTGTCCATGGCATATTCCATAAAGCCTGCCAGAAAAATTGTCTTATCTTTCTTCAGGGCACACTTTAATTGGTTCCTTGTGTGTAGCCATAACACTTAGTACTTTTCAAAGGTCTTCACCGTATTTACAAATACTCATCTACAAGTTGACATTATTTCCTCTGAAAATGTTTATGTATTTTTCCTAATTGTGTGATTAGGGAATTGAATCTATGAGTGAAAAGTGCTTTCTGCATTAAAATGCCAAGGGCAATAAAAATAACAAGCAAATAACTCTGAAACTCCTAGGGTTTTGGAATTGTATGTGCCTTACAAGTAAGATTCCTTCCTAGCTGGTGGCACATAATAATCACAAATAGGTAGAATTTCATCTTATAGTAAGTAATTACAGTGCACCTTCAAATGTTTTGGGTTTTTTTTTGGGGGGGGGGAGAAGAATGAGTCTGAGGTATGCCAGAAACATCAGGGTATTTAGTGCACATAATCTTCAAACTTGCGTTGTTCCGATGTTGACATTTGGCATGCAAGAATGTTTGCGCTGTGTATGGCAAGCTGTATTTTGTTTTTTAGTTGCATAGTTCTGATGTTTTGGGTCACTGAAGGATTGTTTTAAACAGCCTGGTATTGAACACAGCATCAATCTGCTTTTTTATTAAAGTGTCTCTGGAATAATTAAAAACTACAAAATTATTGGTATCCTATAAATTTATGTAATGTCTTGCTAAAGAAGAACATTCATTTTTCTCTGATGTGTGCTCAGATGTTTGTCAATGAAATGGAGACGATTGAACCATCGCTGAAAGAGATGAAAGAAGTAGAGTCTGCTTTAAGAGCTCAGCCTATTGCAAGCATAAATACTTGGGCAAAGTCTAGGCTAGTAGACTGCCAGACTCAATGGGAGAAACTGAGCAAACAGGTGAGTTCTCCATACGTTGCTAGTGCTTGCTTGTTACTGCAGCTGTTTGTTCGGTTGTGTGGCATTGGTAGGATGGCGAAGAGGTGAAGCAGTGGGATGAGTATGTTTTACTTGTTCCACTGTCAAAGTGGCTTAAATCCAGCTTGGCCCAGTGAGTCCTTCAGAAGTGCAAATATGTGAGGGGACACCTGTGCAACAGTAGTTTTGTTTGAATACATGCACTTCTCAGTACCTAACTGGAAGGAGTGAGCTCTTTAATTGTTTGTAACTAAAAATTAATTTGTTCACTTTGCCTCATGCTGCTTTTTCTGGGGTGGGTGGGAGGGAAGTCTGACCTTTTTGTTGTGTTGTTCCTGAAATCTGGAATATTATTCTGCCCTGTGTAATTTCTGCCTGCTTCCAAGCAGCTTTAAAAAATAAATGGCTATAAATAGGCTACCACTTCAGTCTGGTGCATTTGGTTGTTTCTTTTGGGTGGAAGCTTTCTGTTGTCTGTAGAAACATAATTCTTTAGTTGCAATGCCTGGTGAGGACCTGTGTTGGAGAACCTTGCTGTTAATATAGAATCCAGATTGCCTGGGCTGTGGAAAGAAGCGAGGCCTGAAGGGTGTCTTAGTGCTCTGTATAAAGAGACATCTAACTATATGATACTTGTGATCAGAAGAGGGTTTTTTTGTCTGACTTTTTCCAGGGATTGTTTTCAGTTTACATGCAATGAGGAAAAAACGGTAATTTTCCTCCCTCTCTCATCTCTAGATTTTTTTGATCTGCTAAAAAGGGATCATGAGTTTGTGTGTGTGTAAAAGTAAAAGTCTTTTGTTAATTAAAAAGGCCTGAAAATGTTTTGGTAGTAAAATGTTTTAACAAAGACTTGTGGTTTTTCACATACACAAGGACATTTAAGTAACAAAACTGCTGTTTCTTTCTCCACCTTGGATTCTAGATCGTTACTCAGAAAAATCGCCTGTCTGAAAGTCAGGAAAAAGCTGTAAATCTGAAGAAGGATTTGGCAGAGATGCAAGAATGGATGACCCAAGCTGAAGAAGAATATTTGGAGAAAGATTTTGAATACAAGTCCCCAGAAGAGCTAGAGAATGCGGTGGAGGAAATGAAGGTCAGGAATAGAAGGTCATTGTAGAGACCTGATTAAAGAGAAACAAAATTTAATGGCTTTGGGGGCTCACCTTTTGTGGAATTATTACCTATGTGGAAAGGAGCTCAGGTCATGACAAGATTAGTGGTATTTTTCAGCTTTGCTTTGTGGAATTTTTGTTTTTAAAGCACAAACTATAAAAGCAGATGTTTTATTTGGCCACGAGGGGTAGGGATTTCATAATGAATAGCAGCTTGCCCAGCTGTTGAGCCAGGCTTGCTATGTATAGCATATTAAACACTAAGAATATGGAAACTTATTGCAGGAGATGAAACTTGAGAAAGAAAGAAAAGGTGATATTATACCTGTCTAAATTAGCGGTTGTGTAAACATACTCTTCTGCTTCTAGCTGTTGGGCTTCAGTTTCTTGTCCCCTAGATATAGTAACTCTACATTTAGAAAAGCAGTTTAAAACAGTTCAGTTGTAAGGTTATCTTGTGTTCCTCATCTGTTGCAAACGGTGATGCTGACCCCTGCTTCTCTAATTTTGGGACTGGTGGCCAAAAAAAATGGAGAGGAAGGAGCTATTTTTGTCTCATTATAAATTACCAGTTGAATAGATAATTTTCTTGGATGTATGTACAGAGTAAACAATAATTTTCTCTCTGGTTTTAAATCTGAGAGTTCAGGCATATCTTCACAAATGTTTTGACTTGTATGTACGTTATTTAAATGAACATCCACTACACTGTTACTCGATGGAGCATAAAATAAAGAATTTTTTCTCCCTTACAAGTGCTTTGACAAATCTATTTGAAGTTTTGAATTGTTCTTTTTTTGTAGGGGCTTTCTGAAACCGTCTTTAACAAGTGTTTTAATATACTCATGTCCTCTGAAGCCATTTGAGATCACATAGTCTGACAGCCTGCTGAACACAAGCTAAGAAAAGAAAGAACCCTCTTTTCATTGGCAAATCTGAGAGACTTTGAGCACATTTACCTTTGTCAAATCCAGATTATATTCTGTACTTTTAAATTTGGCAGATATGTCAGTGACCCAGTAAGCTTACTGTAACACTTGCATATCCTCTTTCATTTGCAGTAAGAATATTATGCTGGGACTACTTTTAGGACTGGGAAAGAACACTCTTTGTATATTTGACCAGGAGCATTTTTGCATAAGGGTTTGAAAAACTTCTGAGCTTGCCTAATTCTGCTCTCATTTGAACAGAGAGTGGAACTCCTGCTGACACTTGAAGGAGTAGGTTTAAGATGAGGCTAGGTATTTTTTGATAATCCTGCCATAAAATGTTCCCCAGATTTTCCATTCTTTGCCCTTCCATTAACTGGCTTTTTTTTTTGATTGCCTTACATTTAGAAGACCTCACGAACAATATGTGCAACAATAATGCTGTCATGTACTAAATTCTACCATAAAGTGCAGTGCCTTATATATCAGAGGTACTTTAAGTTCATAAAACTCCTTGAAACCTGAAAAGAAAGACATATAGGACAGTCTCTATTTCTGGAGCCTTCTAGTTGTCTCAACAGAGAGAGGCTCGGACTGGTCTGCGTGATCTGTTTTCCAGCTATCCTGCTTCCTGAATTCTGGTTAGGGCAAAATTTGACAACTGATAATATGATTTCTCCAGGCCCGTGTGTTGGGAGTTGTACTGTGCTTATCCTGTACATTTGCTACCAAGCTCCTCTGAGTGCAGTTGGGTTGAAGGAATTCTTCTGGTTGTCCTTTTTGCATGTTCCTCTAGCGCACCCAACAGCTGTGGGAGAAGTCCCAACTTCGTAGTTGCATGTGTCCCGGGTAATTATGTTATCTTTCTTGGATAACTTTGGGAGATAATTACTGAGCTTGGAGACTCATAACTTCTGTAAATTCACCCTACCTTTTTCTCCCCGATATGCTTGTTTTTAGCAAACCTCTATTTTTTTTCTCTGGTTCATTTCTCTTTTTCATATCTGTGAGCTAGCATATAAATAGCACTGAACTTAATCTTTTTTGCTTTGAGTCACGGATTTTTAATGAACAAACCATAAATGGTAAATATGTCTGTATGTTTAATAAAATAGGATTTTTCAACGCTTACTAACGTAATCTGAATTCCACGCAAGTTAGCGCCATGTTTTGTTGTGCTCAGACCCAAGAATACTTTGGCAGCAACACTTCCAAGGTTAAACTGCTGATCTTTGGTTTGAGTGGTGAATACCTGACTGTATAGCAATTGAGGGCTGATCGTGTAATACATTTCTTTGGGCAGAGAGCAAAGGAGGATGTGTTGCAGAAAGAGGTGCGGGTGAAGATTCTCAAAGACAACATCAAGATGTTGGCTGCCAAAGTGCCGTCTAGTGGTCAGGACCTGGCGACCGAGCTGAACGTTGTGCTGGAGAACTACCAGCTGTTGTGCAATCGGATCCGGGGGAAATGCCACACTTTGGAGGTAAGAATGATAGCTCTCAGCTTAGTAAAATGGAGGCAGGTGGCACAAGAGGAGTGGAGAAGGACACTGAAAATGTTCTATTTTGTCACTGAATCTAGTAGCTTCAGCATAAACGCATTTTTCTGCAGCTCCTTTCCAAGATTACTTTCCCTTGAGATGACATCCTTGGAATTCATGAGACACCATCTAACTTTACTTTTATAATATGTATTGTAATCAACACTTGTGCAAACAAGTAACCTTGTCTCACAGCTCTGTTATCCATCCATGCATGTTCCAAAATGACAAAAAGAAACTTCTCAGAGATTAAAGGTTGAAATATGATGATAATTAGAACATGTTGATTATCATTTGGGGTAGGTTGTGTATGTCCTATCTTTCAAGAGGAGTGGATGCATTTTGTTACATTCTTAAATCATTATAAGAATCTGGATGCCATTGATAATTTTAGCATGAGTTTAGAGACTTCTATGTGTATTTTGCATATTTCTCTTTATCTTGCTGCTATAGTTGCAGGTTTTTCTGCCTAGAACTTACTGTGCCATGGCATGTTTTTGTATATTTTCTACTTGCCTATTTTAGGTGAATGTCTCAGAAACGTAATTTCTTTAAGCTGTTCATAGGGTATATGAGCTATGCCTGGCATTCTAGGCTAATTTATGTTTTTTCTGTTGCTCCTAGGAGGTGTGGTCCTGTTGGATTGAGCTGCTTCAGTATCTTGATTTAGAAACAGCTTGGCTAAACAGTCTGGAAGAAAGGGTGCAAATGACAGAAAATCTGCCTGATAAGTTGGATGCTGTCAATGATGCTCTTGAGGTATTGTAGTCGTTCTCTCAGATTGGTAACTTTTCTGGTAGCTCTGTTTAAAAAAAACATAAATTCTACATTTCAGTAGAATACTGAATCATGTGTTGAATATTCTGATTCTTCAGGTTAAATGAACATATTACTCTGAATCTAGAATGGTTATTTGTAAGATCCTCCACCAAAAGCTGAATTTTGCTGTACATGATTGTGCCATACTTGGTACCATGATAAAATTGTATGCTCTCTCCTGTCCTGTGTCAACTGGTTAATTCCTTCCAGCACGGTAGTATGAAATGATATGAATAGGCGAGAAGTGCTGTGAAGTTTAATTATCTAAAGCAAAATGACCACTGTATTTGCCTTGTGCCATCATGGATTAAGCCATAACTAATTCATCTTTTTAGAGCACTCTCAAGTCATTTGAAGTGTAAAACTTCTGTGCGTGCAGCCAGATTTCCACCTCTGAAAATGCAGTAATATTCAGTATCTTGACCTTTAAAACTTTCTCTGCTAATTAGTCTCTGGAATCAGTCCTGCGTCATCCAGCTGATAATCGAACCCAGATTCGGGAACTTGGGCAGACACTGATTGATGGAGGGATTCTTGATGATATCATCAGTGAAAAATTGGAGGCTTTCAATGCCCGCTATGAGGAATTGAGTCACTTGGTAAGAATTTGGGGGCAGGGTTGAAGTAGACTGGGTTTTTCAGCTCAGTGGTCTGAAATGATTCCTGTTAGATAACTGGATTCATAGATACAGGACTGCAATACAGGAAAAGAGGAAAAAGCTTCATAATGTTGTCAGCTGTTTTCAATTTGGAATGATGCCCTAAGAGCAGATGCTTTTTTTTCCCTGACTTGAGACAGGTTTTGTTTTGCACACTTGCACACCCTTGCACTGCGGGGACCCTCAGGTAATTTTGACAAAAAGACAATTCCAGTCTCAAAGGGGACAGTTCAATAACTGAGGTTAATATTCTTTTCCTACTGCCATAAATACAGGTGAGCTGCTCACTAACTGTAAAAATGAGGAACATGAATAAGTGACACTTTCTCTCTTTGAAATAGCTAGGAATAAGTCACACTGAAATAAGGAATAGAAGAAAAACATTCTTCTCATTCCCCATCTATTATGTTGTCCCCTTCCTCTTCTCATACTTTAGTCTAATCTTTTCTGGTTTTAATAAGTAGAGGAAGACTAGCTGTATTTCAGGTTGCATAAATTTGTAACTTGTGTTCTGTATCCTGGTAACACAGGCCCCTGCCAAATTGTAGGACGGGCGCTATTCTTCTGTCACTGCCAAAGTGTAATCATAGAGGGAATTTCAGTTCATCCTCCTTACAGTGAGCAACATGAATGCAGTGCCCTCAGCTGGGGGCTATGTGCTGTCATTTAAGTTAGCATTCACTATTGTTTTTCCTGTTACGACAGTACTTTATTCCCATGTAAAAACTATCTGCTTTGGCAGCTGCAGTGCTGACATACTGGGCTGTTGACAACTTTCCACATCTGTGTGTGTGTACGCACCCAGTGGTCTGTGCATGTGTTGATAGTGGGGAATTTGTGTTCCCATGCAAGTAGTGACATTTCGGATGAACTTAGACGTTTTGCTGCTGAAGGGAGAGGCAGTGGAGGGAAGGAACTGTGAACCTCTGTTTTCACACTGTAACAGAAAGACAGGGTTTATTGTTTTGAAAGAAAATGTGCAAGTTTACACATCAAACAATATTGATCTGTAGTGTATTACCAAGTCCCTGATTCCCATTGACTAGCTAGTTTTTGAAACCGGTATATTTTTAACAGAATACTTTCTTCCTGAGGTGATAGGAGAGACCTGTTTTCACTATCCTGTGTAGCTAGCAGCAGAACTCTCCTATGCCATTGTTTGTCAGTTACTGGTATGAGTCACAGCAGGCTTCAAAAATTGCTGCATTCTAGGGCTTGATTTTGCTCTTTTTAGACAGTCCTCCTGGCATAGGATTTTTTGGGTCTCCCCCACCTTGTTTTGGGAAAGTTTAATATAATTTGTATTGAATTACTGCTCCATCTTGTCTTACCTTTCTGTCCCACTCAGGCGGTGAGCAGGCAGATCGCCTTGGAACAGCAGCTTCAGACCATGCGAGAAACCAACCACATGTTGCAGGTCTTGCAGGAAAACTTAGCGGAGCTGGATAGACAGCTGACATCTTACCTGACTGATAGGGTAGATGCCTTTCAGATGCCCCAGGAGGCCCAGGTATTCCAGTATAGCTTTTCACTACAAAACATTTTGAAATATCTCATGATAGTGCTCAGCCTAGACTTAGTAATTCATGAATGCTTCATTTCAGTCGTGTGCTGATGTACTAGGTGGTATCTCTTGTTATCTGGATTGTTTTCCTGTTTTAAGAAGGTTGTATTGAATAACAATCTTAACGGCTTTCAATTTAGCAAGCTGTCACCAAAGCCAGAATATTTAAAATAAACTTTGTTTAACTTTTACAGAGTGGATTTACTTCTGGTGGGTAGTAGGTGGTTAGCAAGTTCCTCTTCCTGTCTCTGCAAGCAATTTTGTAACATTTTTTTCCTGTTTCTATGACGTGGCAGAAAATTCAAGCTGAGATTGCAGCTCATGAATCCACCCTCGAGGAGCTCAAGAAAAGCGCTCGCTCTTTCCCTCCTGCTTCTCCTGAATGCAGGTCTCCCCGTGGTGGAACTCAGCTGGATGCTTTGCAGGTAAAAATACGAGTCGCACTAAGAATTTAAATGTGAAGAGCTTCTGGTTTTCAATTATACACTGCTGTTGTCAGCCTGTAAATTGCTTGGTGCGGTCAACCGAACCTCAGGAGTAAATAGTATATGCTTTTACATGCTTTCATTAGGAAACAAGCAGCACTAGATGAATCGAATAAGGAAGTTTAAATTTAATAAGTATCATGGGATAAATGCTGAAATTCAGAAAGTCTCTGTATTTTAGTAGAATGGATATTTTGAAAGTGTATGATACAGAATTACAGCTCTCTTGCACCTCAGGTAGAGATTAGGAATAGGTGATGGAATTTGGCTTGGCAAATAGTGTTGCTATGTATACTGAGTTGTGGCATGAGAGGTGGGTTAGAATCTGCAGGGGGAGATGCTTTAAATGTTATTTTTTTGAAGTGCAGATATTAATGTAAAACAATCTTATAATATTCATTAAAACAGAGAAAACTCCGTGAAGTATCTACAAAGTATCAGCTTTTCCAGAAACCAGCCAATTTTGAGCAGCGCATGTTGGATTGCAAGCGGGTGTTGGATGGCGTAAAAGGAGAACTTCATGTCTTGGATGTGAAGGATACTGACCCAGATGTAATCCAAGCTCATCTGGACAGGTGCATGGTAAGTATGCAATGTTCTTAACTCATGCTTGGGGGTGTTTTTTTTATTTTTTATTTCTCGCCTAAACTCTCTCCTGAGAAAACTTTGCTTAGCAAAGTCCTGATGGAACTGTTACAACTCTTTGCAAAATGCCAACAGAACAATTGATAACTAAAACCCTCTAATTCTTCTGGGTGAGAATGTGGACATAAAAGTAGTGGATTGTTGATCACAGATGTGGTGGAACAGCTGAGTTTTTATAAACTCCCCTCCCTGGCTTATCCTTGTGTTACGGAGAAGCATCACTCTAGGGGCAAGTTTGCTTGGTTCTTAGTATTTGAACAAAACAAATACTATACATAAGATCGAGTACAGATTGCAATGTTAGCCTTGCCACATGTGGGTGGTGATATGGAGTAAATACTGCTAAATTATTGGAATAATACTTTTTTTGGATGAAAATTAAAACTAGAATAAAATATGGAACATCAGGAGTTTGAAATCTTCTTGGCAAACATTGCTCTTCATCCATAGCTCAGAGTTTAAGTGCAATCTGATGGTCAGGTCCCCAAATGAAACAGTCTGAAAATCTGCACTACAAATTGATCACCAATATACGTATTTGTTTTTAGAAACTCTATAAGACTCTCAGTGAGGTGAAGTTGGAGGTTGAAACTGTCATCAAGACAGGAAGGCAAATTGTACAGAAACAACAGACAGATAATCCCAAAGGGATGGATGAACAACTGACAGCATTGAAATTTCTTTACAATGACTTGGGGGCACAGGTAAGAAAAACAAATGTACATATGAAGATTTGTCTGCATATAAATTCCCTTCTCTGTTTTGATGTTAGATGCTTTTTTAAGTTTGATTATGAAGTTGATACTATATAAGCTAGTTGCCACATCCAGGAGCAATCAGTTGAGAGATTAAAGATTACACATAACAATCCTGTAGTTGTGCAAGACCCCTGTGCTCACAGAGTGTTCCTGAAGGGGAGGTAGGCTTGAAGAAAGGAAGGCTCACAGAGCTTTCATCATTCTGGCGAAGCTGGCCTGATATTCATTAAAGTCTTTGAGCACTGTTGTACCTTCTCTTGTCTGTAAACCAGCCTGCAAGATAATTTACTATCAGATTGTCATATGAGAAGTTTGAGTCAATGTAAATTATTTTAGGAGGTGTCATGATGGTTTCTAATTGTAATCCATCTAAAGGGTTGCTCTCAGTATGCAGTAGAAAATGCAAGCAAACCTATATTTCCCATGAAGTGCATTAAATACTGAGTTGAGTAATTTTCTTAGTACTTGATTAGTTATTTATCAAAGTGAAGTGTTAAAAAATGGTTAAACCCGTAGGGGGTAGGAGGGAAATAGGGTATTCTTTTCCTACCTAAATTAAGACAGAAGCCCAAGCAGACTCATGCCTGTTCAGTGCACTGTGAATGAAGCTGTGGGTAAGTGGCCAGATTACATTGTTGGAATATCTTGAAATGGGCCCTAGCAAATATTTTATTGTTGTAAAGTGGAGAACATTCACGAAGCTGTATATTCTAGTGGAATCTGTACATCTATAACTCGGAAAGCATGTAGACGAGAAATTGGGAAAGGATAGAAAGGCAGTGTTATTTGCAGTATAATGTTATGATTTTGTTTGTGTCTGAATTTATTTTTTTTTTAGATCTTCAAAGAGTGCATTATTTTGAATAAATATATGCAAACACTGAGTTGAGACAGAAGGCAATTTTTCGAAATGTCAATTGATTCTGACTGCTATGGTTGGATTTATTCTCAAGTCTGTGTTAAAGTTTGACCAAACTAATTGTGTAGCCAGTGTGAAATAGAATTGATTATACTGCAGCAAACATCAGATTTCATATTCACTTTACTGAGATGTTTTCAAGGGCAGACTAGATTTTCAGTGAATTTTTTCTTTACAGCTTTCTGCTAGCAGGTCTATCAAAATACAAAAAGGAACTGAATTGTACCTGTGTGAGTAACTGACTGGATTCTATATCCCCTTGAGTTTCAGTTAAAGGATCATAATAAACGAAGTTTAAACATCAATTTGATTACTAACTATAAATAAGTTGGTATGCAGGCTTCTTTGTCTCCTTTAAGTGTATCTTAATTTAAAATTATACTAGATTTATATATTCTGCTTTGTATAGTAAAATGCAGATGTTCATAAATGACTTCTCAGGGTCCTTTCCTAATGCAAGACAGTCTTAAGATGCAAGGATTTTATATATTCGGGTGGATATTTTAGCTGGCTAGCACTTTTGGTTTTGCTATCTTTTAAAATCTAATTTTGTTTTCTTTTTTCCTTTCTGTTTTTTTTGTAGGTGACAGAAGGAAAACAAGACCTCGAAAGAGCATCCCAGCTGGCACGCAAAATGAGGAAAGAGGCTGCCTCTTTGTCAGAGTGGCTAGCTACCACTGAGGCTGAGCTTGTGCAGAAGTCCACTTCAGAGAGCTTGCTTTCTGATCTAGATTCAGAAATTGCCTGGGCCAAAGTAAGCATGCTTTAAATATCTGTAGAATAAATTTCATCATTATGGCAATACTATGTAAAAGTGGCTGTGAATTTAAATCCCTGCAACCTGTTCCTAGTTCTCTTACATCATGAAATTTTAGTAGATTCAGTAGATCATATTCAGTACCTTACCTAGTCTGATTTGTTTCATTTCAGGCATCTTGCCTCAAACTTAAATGGCCAGTGAAATATTGAAGATCTTACTACATGTTTGGTATTAATAGGTATTTAAATGACTTACTGTATCTCTAACACAGTTCATAAGTATAATATTCTTAATTATCAGCAAATATAATTTTGGGCTGGGTCAAATATTTTACCTGTAGAGCAAAGTTCATTGACATTTGTAATGAAAAATTGAGTTTGTAACTTTTCACTGAAACAGCTTTGTCTTCAAAATTGTGACTTTGCAAAACAAAAAGCTCCTGTAATTCCTTATTTTCTTTCATCTAAAAATTGGAACTTTTCATGGAAGCAGGCAAATGTGTTACAATTATTCTGCAGCAAAGTATCTATTTTCTCACACTGTAGAAACTTGTATATGTAATAGTTTGAGTTAGCAACAAGTGTCAGCTGATACAGTTCAGCAGTACTGATCTTTCCAGTTGTTTTCTGTCACCTTTTACTTTTGGAATAGGTCTGTGTACAATCTTAAAACTTGAAAGCTTACAAAAGTGCAAGGTCCTGCACCTGGGTCGGGGCAACCCCCGGTATAAATACAGGCGGGGGTATGACGGGATTGAGGGCAGCCCTGCCAAGAAGGACTTGGGGGTGCTGGTGGGTGAAAAGCTGGACATGAGCCAGCAATGTGCGCTCGCAGCCCAGAAGGCCAATCGTATCCTGGGCTGCATCCAAAGCAGCGTGGCCAGCAGGTCGAGGGAGGTGATTCTGCCCCTCTGCTCTGCTCTGGTGAGACCCCACCTGGAGTACTGCGTCCAGCTCTGGAGCCCTCAGCATAAGAAAGACACGGACCTGTTGGAGCGGGTCCAGAAGAGGGCCACGGAAATGATCAGG
>NW_008795671.1:984069-1014442 GCF_000699145.1 Aptenodytes forsteri | reverse complement strand
GCCCATGGCAGGGGGGTTGGCCTAGATGACCTTTAGAGGTCCCTTCCAACCCAAATTATTCTATGATTCTAAAATTACAAAAATATCTAACTATAACCTGCTCTCACCCATTTCACTCGAGTTTAGCAATTACTAGTGCTACACTTCTGCTGTGGCAGTATCCCTAAGACTTCTTACCAAACAAGTTTGTAAATACTTATTGAAGTATACTTACTATACATTTGTAAGCAATGCAAATAGTTCATGAACTCTTACGCTGCACCAACAGGAGGACAAGCCCATTATGTTGCATGCAAAGTTGTCCTTCCTGTCTTAAGGTTTTCTAGAGGCAATTTTAAAATGTAGTAACTTGAGTATTTATTTCTGTCTCTAAGATAATAAGTTATGATAAAATAATAAATTCTTTACTTCACAGATAGCAAGATGCTCGAGGAGCTCCAGACACTAGTTGTGATTAACTGCATTCTTCCACACAATGTACAGTGACATCAAAGAGCTTTCTAAATAGCCAGATGTTATCAATAATAATCGGTGATCTTGTATGGCAAGAAGTGCTATTTTCTACATGGAAGCCATATACTGATATTCAAGAGATGACATACAACTTAATTTGTATGTCAGTATGCATTCTTTCAAAGAAGGTGATCTTTTTTTAGATTAAAAAAAAACCTATTTAAAATCAGAGATGACTTGGAAAAAATATTCAAGCTAAAGCTATTTAGATATCTATGTATAGGTAGTATAACAATAGGGCTTCTGTAATATGTAGCAAGTGAATTGAACATATGCAGTAATGGGTGGTGGTTCTCAAAAAAACATTCAGCCTTGGCCTACCACTTTTCTCATTGTTGCTAACTGTAGAAGTACTTTAATAGGAAAAGATACAGAGAAATCCAAAGTGTCTCTTGAAAACTGCGTTCTCTGTGGTGCTTGACAGTGCAGAAAAGAACCTTTTAAAATTGGACCTATCATGTGATGTGATGCATTTGCTTTACCTACATAATGAAAAGGAACTGTGAAGATATTATAAGACAACACAAGAAAAAGGTCTCAAGCTAAGTTATTCAGGATACTTCATGCATTGTGCCCTTGCGTGCGTGTGCTCTTCCCCCCCCCCCCAAAAAAAAAAAAAAACAAAAAAAAAAAAAGAAAGAGATCACTATCTACAGAGAGTGAGTTTAAACAGAAGGTGATTCTACTTGGTTTGATTTTTCTCAAGTGAAGATCATCTATGATACTATTTGTTTCCTGTGGAGGTAAAAATCTGGCTCCCTTGCCCTTGTGATTGGGAGCAGTGTGCAGTGTTAATGGCTCCTCTTGTTTCAGAATGTGCTGAGAGAGCTGGAGAGGAGGAAAGTTGATCTGAAGAGCATCACAGAAAGCTGCACCACGCTCCAGGCTCTGGTGGAAGGGAGTGAGACTTCCCTGGAGGAGAAGCTGTGTGTCCTTAATGCTGGCTGGAGCAGAGTTCGGACCTGGACCGAGGACTGGTGTGACACCTTGTTGGTAAGTTGCACGTGTGAGAAATATTCAGGGTGGTTCTCCCTCACATCCTTGGAGCAGTTGCAGTTTTTACTTGTCTCACTTCGCTGTGATGTGAAACTTCCATGATGCCTCATGGACTTAAAGGAATGTAGAATGGATATCTAGTTACTCTGTAGATGGAGAGGTGAGTCATGAGGTTATATACAATGAGGAAGGTGGGAAACTGTTTTGCAAGTGTTTTAGATGTGCTGATAGGCATTGGTGCCATGCGCTTGGTCGTAGTGGCTTGTGCTCAGTGGGTAGGAGATGAAAATGCAGAATCTGGATGTGAGAGTCGTGAAACTATGTAAATATCCCAGGCAGACAGTTAACTTGACCTAGTGGGAATAACCTGCTTAGTTGTAGAGAATAAAACTACGTTTAACTTTTTTCCTTTTGCCTTTCTCTTTCTCCTGGCTTCAGTGCTAGGACTCTTTTCTGGGTTTGTTACTCTCCCTAGACTTTGTGGTATAATTCCTCTTTTCTGTAGAAAATCTAGCGTATGCTTAGTGAACACCTTTCACACATCTGTTGTTTTAATCTCTTTATCTTTCCTTTCTCCCCCCCTTTTATGTGCTATTGCATTACATTTTTAATCTTTTGTCCTTGTTTACAAATTTATCTCCTTGTACCTCTTCCCTGTTAATGTTTTATCACTTTCTCTTTTGCTACACCAATAGTGCTAGCCTTTTGTGTCCACTTGTTATTTAGCTCTTAATACAATTCTTGCTACCCTAGTGCATAGAAGTAACTTTCTAAACTATCCTGAAAGGCAGCATCTACCATCACACATTGACTGAGTGGGTTATGGGGCATGAAAGCATTCATAAAACTGCTAGTGGGTTTACTCGTTAACTGGTAGTAGCTGATTCTGCCTGATTAAAATGAGGGGAAAAAACCCACCAGGTTATGGAAGTGTTTTTTGTTTCATAACAGGTTAATTAAAGCCCAGAAGTTGGATCTTGTGTTTTCTATGTAACTTTCTATAAGCTCATGAATTTATTAATGGAAGTAGAAAACAAAAGGAACTAGCCCAAAAGGACTGGTTTCCATGAGGCTGCTGTGTGTGCTGCTCTTTATTCAGCCTGAAAGAAACCTCTGTGCCAGCTCCAGCATGAACAGAACATTTTTGTGTCCAGATTTCCTCGAGGCCCAGATGATGGCTGTTTAATGGACAATTGATAACTCCCTAGTGGTGCTCAGCAAAGCACTTGGGACTCTCTGTCAGCCTATTGCTCTTTCAGACAGCCCATAACTGCAAGTGTTTAAGAGTATGCCAACTCAAGGTTGAGGCCAACAGCGACTGTTTGGCTGAGTAAATGGAAGACTAAGCGTATTATACAGCCTAAAGCTGCAAGTTTTGCTAAATGGACATGAAGCAGTCTACAAGTGATGCTAGTATCAGACTGATGTTTTTAGATAGGTATTTCTGTATTGTTCAGCTAGTTATGACAATCCACCTTCAGAAGCCCCTGATACGGGCTGAAATTGTGGAAACTTTGGTGTATACCTAGATGGTGAGCTCTCTGCATCCTGTTCAGTGCCTGTTGCAGGTCATACTGTTTGTCTCATAATCCAGTGATGTCCATGTTAGGAGCAGTCAGGTAGTTTACCCTTATTTGTAAATGCTGTAAGGATGATCCACAACTAAAAACCTTCTAAATTATGTTCATGTCTGGTGATGAGTATTGTCCTTGTGCTGACTTTGTTAGGTTAAATTCTTCTTTCTCTAGGTGAAGATATAAGTTTCTTGATGTTGATATAGAGACCAATCACAGGCCTTCTCTCTTTTCCTCTCCTCCCTCTGTTTTGTTAGTCTAAAAGATCAAAGCTTAGCTACCCTTTTTTTGGGTAAGAAGCTCTGTGCTTAAGCAGGATGGTACTTCTCTGAATCCGATAGCTTTGTGTGATACACCACACAGAATAATGTGGTGTTTCTGTCTGTGGCACCTAATGTTACTATTTCTGACTACATATGAAAGCAGACCTAATTGACATGTCTACAATGTGGTGACTTTTCTTAAGAGGAAGAAATATTTTAATGTAATCAGTAAAATACCAAAACTTGACTATTATAATTTGCAGGTTTTGGTGTAATCCCCTTTCAATTCAAAAAAGACGCAACAACAACTGCATGTAATGCGTACTGTTGTATCTGCTAGTGATAACTGAAAAAATCATGGGTGTTTTGGTCAACTGAGATGATGTGGTCTAGCTGTAATGTTGTAATACCTTGTCTGTCTTTATTTAGTTGGACAAACCACTTCAGCTGTTACTGTTTCCCTTTTTATGAATTAGGAACGATAACATCAAAGGGTCTAGAATGAAAATTGAATTCTTGTAAATACTTATTGAAGGTGATAGGTACAATCTAATTTTCAGTGTTCCTTTCCAAGGTGTATCCATAACAATTTATTCCATTGATGTTCTTTTTACTCATAATGGTGGTTTTGGCAGGGATTTTTTTTGGTGTGTGGTTTTTTGTGTGGGTGTTTTTGGCTTTTGTGGGTTTTTTTGTGGATTTTTTTAAGTTTCTCACATTGATACTTTTTTTTTTATCTTTTTCCAGAATCATCAGAGCCAGCTGGAAATTTTTGATGAAAATGTTGCCCACATAAGTACTTGGTTGTATCAGGCTGAAGCCTTGCTGGATGAGATTGAGAAAAAGTCAGCAAGCAAAAAGGAGGAAACTGTGAAGGTAGGAAATGTTGCTGTCAAGTAACCACTTCTGGATTCTAAATTAAGTCAAGTCAGGCTTGCTGCCTGCGTTTTTAAAGTATTTTTTCCTTTCCTAGGATAACCATTTGCCTTTTCTTTCACTTCTTAGCGCTTAACATCTGAATTAGATGATGTTAGTCTTCGAGTGGATAATGTGCGTGATCAGGCTATCATCCTAATGAATGGTCGGGGGGTGTCATGCCGTGAACTTGTTGAACCCAAATTGGCAGAACTGAACCGTAACTTTGAGAAGGTCTCTCAGCACATCAAAAGTGCCAAGGTGAGGATAAGCAAGCCCCAAAACGTGCTTGCGGGGGTCTATGCCAAAATGATGGCCAATAGCTTTAGGGGATAGATCTTTAAGTGTTAGAACAGCACTTTGCTGCTTTTGATTCTCTTTTAAGTGTAGATATTTATGTGTGAAAAATGGACAGACTGATTTTAGACCAACTGCTTTTTTTACCTGAGTAGCAGGTGATGACTTGAGTTGCAAGGGAAAATTTACCGATAACTGTTACAAAGATTCAGAAAAATCTATATATTGCAGTACATATTTATATGAACTACAGAACAACACCATAAGCTCATGTGACTGGAGGTTTTTTGTTTGTTTTGAGACCAAAATGCTCAGATTGAAGTTTGAAGGTAGAAGCTTGGTGTAATACCTATCAACACTGTGTCCAAGCTAACTCTCAGTGTTAGATCAAACAACTCTTGCAATTTTTTTTTTTTTATGCTGATATCTGATGGTCCTACAAACTGGTATGCCTGTTCATGGAGAATTGGTTTAAATCATTAAACTGTGTGTGACAGCTCAGACTAAATTTTCAGCTTGAACAAAATTTTATTTTGCTTTGCAGATGCTTGTTGGACAAGAACGACTTCCTGTCATGTCAGAGCCCTGTGAAGTCAGAGTAGCTTTTCCAGACCTGGAAAAATTTGAGGGTCACGTACAGAATATGTTAAAAGTTGTGGAAAAACATCTGGAGTTGAGTGGGGAAGATGAAAAGGTTTGTGAGCAATGGAAGAATTAAATAACTGACTAACTCCTTTTCTATTTTGTCCACGTGTTACATTCCTCCAGACTTTGAGGGGGAATTCTGCTGAGAAAATCAAATTTAAGACAGGAGTAGAAAATGAAGGAAATTGCTAGGTTGTTGGAAACACTGCACAATTTTCCCATACTTTTCCCATAGCTGGTGCGCTGAGAGTAACTAGTCATACATCAGTCTGTATTTTCACCATGGTTTTATATAATTCAGGTAGAGAACTTTGATTTTCATTTATCTTCTCTCTTCTACCCAAAGTAGCTGTTTATAAGGAATGCTTCCTGTAAAAGCAAAACTTTTCTGTCTTTCTTCATATCTAACTGTCTGAACTTATGTTGAAATGATTACTTAATGCAGCTGAGACTCTTACTATGTATTTGGCAATTTTGGGTCTCTAATCTATTGCATTGCGTAGATATTTTTTTTTCACTTTAAATTTAAACTGGTATGATATTGAATCACAGTGCATAGGTCAGGTCAGTGGATGCTTGTGAAATGAGGTGCAAATAAGAGTGTTGTAATATGGCTCATAGCAAGTCCAAATAAGAACTTGGAACAAAATTTATCTTTTCCTGGATTCTTATCTAGGTTTTGCTATTCGCCTGTATAAAACTGTCATACTTTTATTTGCATCTTGTCCACAATAGTCTTGTTGGCTACAAAATTGGGTAAAGGCCTGCCAGGTCACCCTATCTGCCTTCCTTTTAAGCACATGAAATATTATGAACTGAGCTGGAAAGCTGAATATGTCTATGGCAAATGGCATGTATACTACAGAAAACATTTTTTTAAAAGGCCTCTATGGAAGGACCTATTGTTATAGAACATATGCTTCCCTTTGTGCTGTTGTTATATTTATTATGTTTTCATTTTCTTACTATTCTGCTCTGAGCTTGCTTATTATTGTCAAGGAATGTTTAGAATAGAAATGGAGCTGAAGTCATAGCATGCTCTTGCTGTGGCTGCCTACTGCTGGCTCATTGAGTGAGCTTCCTGCAGGACATCTCTTTATGAAGTTTATGGAATGACCAAGTTGGATTTTAGGATTTTGTAGTTGTGGAGGAGAATCTCTGCTTGAATTTTTTTGTCTCACATTTGGATAATAAAGCAACAGTTTGGTACCGTTACGGTTAATATCTGATCAGGTGATAAATTCATTTTGGAAACCATAGCTGAGCTTTCTATAGATAATACAGACCTGTGTAATTTTAGCTGGATCAAGAAAGAGCTCAGATTGAAGAAGTTTTACAGAGAGGAGGGCAGTTGTTACAGCAGCCTATGGAAGACCATAAGAGAGAGAAGATTCGCATACAGCTGTTGCTTCTGCAGAAAAAGTACAACAGTGCGCAGGTATGATTATGATAGTTACTATAATTAAAGCTCATTTATGTAGTCTTCCCTTTGGTATCCCACTTACAACCTGGTTATAACTTTTTAGTGTATAAGATTATCTGGGGAAGAGTTATATGTGCCTACACACAGTCTGACTCTCTGAATCTTTGCATTTCCAAAATACGAATTTTGTCATTCCAAAGTTTTGGGGGAGTCGTTTTGATTTTTGAAGTCCTTTTCACAGCTTCACAGAGGACCACCCTATTTGTCTTTACACAGATGGGTGCAGACAGTCGGGCATTTGCTTCACTTGTCTTTGCTGGCCCTCCAGCAAAGGTTTGTCTCCACCACCAGGCTGTGTGAAGAGTGACTACATAGAGACATGTACACAAACATATTCATTGAGTTCTCAGCTGACGAGGTTTATGTGAATATGAGTCTGTTCCTGAATTCCTCTTGCTTTCTACAGAGGGTATTATCAGCACTTGCGGACTCTAGTATGTTGTGGTGCTTTCGTACACGTGCCATATTAAAAATGTTTTTGTGTAGAACAAAGGGGATCTGTATTCTTATACTCCTTTTAGCTCACCCGTTTGAATCATATTAGGGTTGGTAAGGTCAGGTGTAGCTCAAACGCAGGGTAAGACCCTCAGTCTGGCTTTGATTACATGTCTGTGCAGTTAAATAGAATATACCTATTTTAAAGAAATAAATGGCTAGTACTGCATATTTTGGAATTTGCTTCTTCAAATGAATCCCTCCAGTATTTTTGTTTTTCAAATAAATAAGACCTATTCTGTTCACTACTTACCTCTTCTTATACCGTATTTTCCTAATATACTGCATTGTAGGAGTGCAGGTCATTTCAAAGGAGGCAGGCGGTGGAACTCTCTCCAGTGTTTTCCCAGTATAAGAAGGAACATGACAGTCTAATGAAGTGGCTGGATGAGGCTGAGCACCGTCTGTCAGGGCTGCAAGGTGTGGAAGATGAACAAAAACTACAGGTAAATGAGAGACTTTTTTTCTTAGAGCAAACAGTGAGCTTTAGAGATTCATATATTAGGGTTTTATGGCTGTTCTTTTGACACCTTCTTGGAAAGAAGTGTTTTCAAAATGACAGCATTCATTTTTCATTAGGAAACTATTTGCATATACTAGTTTGGGATTTCTACATAGTCATCATAGGTCCAAAATATCCCAGCCATCAGGCCCAAGTCTTAGAGTGTGATCTGGGCAGTGTGGTTGAATCAGGACAGTTTTTCTTGCCAGTCTTGCTCATGGGGATTACGCTTAGCTTTTTTTGATACCCTGGCTCAACCAGCCTGAATCAATGTCTGGGTGGTGCAGGTATGGTAAAAGCCTTGTTTGAGGCTTAAACTCAGTGCCTCTGCATTCTGTGGTTGGGCTATTGTAACTACTCTGATGCTGCCTTTCACTACCTCAAGTGCTTAGGGAGTGATAACTACCCTCATGTGATTGATATTACTGTACATAATGAAGATTAATAAAAATGACAAAGGTTGAAGTATTTCTGATGAGAAGAGTTGTGTGATAATTTGTGTGTGTGCGGGTCTTGACAAACAATTTCACAACTGATTTAATAGGATGTCAGGGTCTGATAAAATTTACTGCCCAGAAAGCTGTATGTCTTAATTGTTGAGGGTACAGATACTTTCAGTGTTTTTTATTCTTTTATTGTGGTTTGGTGGTTTTGTGGGGGTTTTTTGGTGGTTTTTTTTTTTTAATTCTATTTCTTTTCATCCTTCAAAACACTTTGGTCGCATGGTAATTACATTAATATTTTAGGCAATAACAGTGAGGAACCTTGTGAAGCAGTAAGTAATTTCTTGGAGAAGCTTGGGGGCTAGGCAATCTGTAAAGTACTTCTCAGTTTCTGCATATGAAGCTTCATAATTAAAACCAATCAATCTCTTTTTGACTGCTCTGTAACTTTTTAACCCAGCACCAATTAACTTGGAGGCAGGGGTAAAATGCTCTGGTTCCCTGTGAGACTTACACCACAAAATCATAATGTGGTGCTCTTCATTCGCAGCTGTAGTGCTATGTGGCTTCAGCTGCCTGTGAAAGCTGTAGACCTATGGCAGACAGTCTGCTCTCCTTGGTCACACAGGCTATTCAGTATCAGCTATGAAAGTAAACCTTTTAAATCTGCTTCTCTTTAGAGAGACTTTTTCAAATTATAAGCCTCCCATGCAGAGCTGGGCAGCAAAGATGGCCTCAGGGTCTGTTTAACCGTCCAACATCTGACCGCTCTGTTGGGTCCCTAGTGGTCACTCCTGGTGTACTGTGGTACTTGCACGTGAGCTCCTTGGGACCTGACTGATGCCAGGGATTTTGTTTGAAGGAAATGGGCATCCATACACATTTAAAGTAAAACAACATGATTCAGTTTTTCTGTTTGATCATCAGCTGCTCAGCTGCTTTGAGTGCATCAATTACCAGATTGAAAAGGGGAAAAAGGTGCACCTGGATGGTTCTTTGCTAATGGGAGCAGTCCCATTGTGCCACAGACTGGTCTTCCTTGTCACTGTTGGTCTCACTGCAGGTTGACTGGTCTTCTCTAAGGAAGTTCCTTTGCCTCCTGTAAAACCCTTTTCTTTAGGGATATACTTCAACTAATCCCTGGCACTGCTGGATCCATTCCTGGATTACTGCATCTTGCTATCTGGGTGCTGAATGCAGAATATCATGTAGATATGTATTACCATAGCGATTACAATAGGCTATTGATGGAGAAACGTTATCTTTGCTCAGATTTGAAGTTGTGTAAAAATATCCTTATACTTCCCAGATGTAGTTTCTAGTCCAGCTGAGTCAGCTAGGCTTTCAGAAAGGGACCACAACAGTTTTCATTACTGCTGTGAAACTCAAAAACTGCTGCTTTTGCTTCATGTGCCTGTGCCTCTAGCCTTCTGACATTTGAGTGGTAAGCCAGCCTGTCTCGGGTGACCTTATTTTAGTTTTATGGCTTGTTCTCTCACCTGCTTTACTAATTGATCTTGAACACCAAGAATGGTATGGGACCATACCATTTCTGAAGGGAGAAATAGTGGTCCCAAATATCATCATCTTTTTAAATGAACACAGTTGATCCAGAACTTTCTTTGAGCCACCAGACTTGACTTACCCTCAGCACCAGGGGGGATCCTAATGCTAAAATTCTGCAACAGAAACTGCCCCTCCCCAATTTTTACCATCTATTCTGTGCTTGAACACATGCCCTCCCCCTTCTTTTAGTCAGTAGGGATGTCTGATGAAGGTGGGGAAAGGGAAACCTTGGATGTATCCATAGGGCCCCCAGACAACCAAATAGCAAATTGCAGTGCTTTTTGCTCATCTCGGCTCAAGACTGAGAAGCACTAAATGAATTCTTGACCCAGTGGTGTGCAGCTGGCTCAACTCCTCACCTTGATGTAAGGAAGGTGCAGTGAGCAGAGCAAGAGAAACTAGTGCTTGAAATGAACAAACAGGGAGGGAAAGAAAGATTTCAGCTGCAAAGGTGGGGAGTAGACTCCAGTTAAGGTTTTATGTAATACATTATTTACGTTTTTGTAAATCAGTGTGGAGAAGACTTATTTATGGTGCTTGAAGGTCATATATATCTATATATTGATTGCTGGAAGTAGCTGGATCATAAATATTCCTCATCATGTACGCTTCTAGGGATTATGGAGTTAAGTGTCTCTGAAATATTGGTAACCCTTCTGCATAGCAGGTACTTCTGAATAACCCTTGTTTTGCCACAAATCCGGTAGCTGGAAAAGCCTGCATTGGAAGTTTGTATCTGCTTGAGTTCCTTCTTGTCTAACCTTGCTTTAGTATTTATTTAAATTGCTCTATTCCGACTTGGCTCAGAATGAGGGAAAGGAAAAATTAAACCTTAAATTGCAGAGGTAATTAGTTGACTGAAGTTCCTGAGAGATTTTTCCAGGTTTTAGAAAACTGTTTTGAAGTGAAAAAGATAATTTTGCAGATGGTTAGTGAATTTGCTGTTGCAGGCACAGTGCAATTTTTCCTATAAACTGAAACACAGACACCATCTTGAAGGCTCTTGAAGTATTATTCCTGTAATAAAGAAAACATGTTTGTTTGCCTATTGTGCTTTTTATAGGGAAGGTTCTGGGTCACTTAAATATGAACCGTTAGCTACATTGCCCATAAATATGTTGCTTACTGACTGCATTAATTAACCCAGAAGAACAAATAAAATGGACATGAGCTTTTAGCTTTGGAAAACCTTTTCTTAGAAAACTAGCTATGAAATATTTTGAGTGTGAGAGAGGAGGGGCAAGGAATGGTTAAAAAGTGAGCATTTCTAATCAAAAGGGTATTTATTTGGAAAGATGATAAGTAATGTGTGGTGATCTGAGATTAGACTGGGTAAACACTTTTGGTTAAAATGTTTATGTAGTTAAACATGGAAGGTAAATTATTTAATTTTATGTCAATTTCTTGAGCAGTACTTTCCAAAATCCACTTGGAAGCAAGTCAGAGCATCTCCTTGAGTTGAATCTTTGGTAGATTTTGTTTCAAAATATATTTAAGTGTAAAAGGGGAAAGGGGAAGAAAACCTGAAACCAAATTCTGAATTGCAGGTAAAACTAGATGCTAAGTATAGGAGGAAACAAATTTTTACTTGACCACTAAATTAAAATTATTTTTAGCAGCTCTCATTGAGAGGCCTTATTTATAGACTGTACACTAGTAACCGAGTAGTCCCCTTTTTTCCCCAGTCCTACATTTTTCCTAGTATTTGAGAGGCCCAATTTAATGAACATGCTGTGTCACCACTGAAATTAAAGTAGAAAAGGGCTATTAAGTCATCCAGTCAGATCTCCTCCTAAATAACCTTTGATTAACTTTTTATTTGTGGATGCTTAAGAAAAGAGTTTGCTTGCGTGTTTTTTTAATTTACAAAGAAACCCGACAAAAACCCAAACCCCTAAAAAACAGCTTCTGTGACATTTAGGTGTTTGATTTGTGTGAGACAGTTACGTCAAACTTCTGCTCTTCCATTTTTTTAGTACTTTATGCTGCATTTCAGAAGCTGCCAGTCTGCAATGCAAGGTAGAGAACAGCTGAACAATATTAACTCAGCTATAGTAAAGCACTAATGTGTTTATAACACTTACATATGTTCACCTTTAAGAAGGAGGGTTGTGAAAGGAGGAGACATCATCTCTGTGATGGGAGGCAGCTGGAGGAGATTAGTAATGAGGTGTGCTCTGCAGGAACAGCATCAGGAGGAATTCACTGCTTTGCCAAAGAGCAGCAACATGGCCCAGGATGGTGCTACCGGGGAAGCAGAAAGCTTCAGTATATGTCAGTGTTGGCAACAAGTGGAAAACAAGTTTGCTGTCTGCCAACAGATGCTGTTTTAAATCTTGAGCCAGTTTTTTCTAATAGGAGATAAAGCAACGTGTGTGAAGTAGAAATATAATAAAGTCCAGTGACCTATTCTTTTGGGTGAAGTCCAGATTCTGGACTGTTGCCTGTGTGAGAATGGGACTTGTGGGGTGATGGAGAGTTAGAGAAAACACCTTGTGAAGATGTTGCAGGCAGCTGTGTTGCAGTAGGCATCCTGGTGTTTGTTCAAACCCAGGCTTATTCGACATTGCTGGGGAAAAGATACTTTGAGTTGCACAAGCTTTGTCTGATTTCTTTGGACCTGGGGCCTCTCCTTCCACAGGAAATCATACCACTGTCTAAGCCTTGGGCTTTTGCTCCAAATTTCAGTGATGGAAGCTGACAAAATATATACAGTGCCTCAAGAAAATGTGTTTGGGGAGCATCAGGGACCAAGATGCTGGGTTTGTAACTAAAGCATATGAAGTAGTTTATGGTTTTTACTGCGGTGCTTGCCTGCTGTACTGTTACTGAATCAAAAGCAATGCTGAGTATTTTATGATGCTTGTCTGTAATACTTGTTTTCAGTAGACTCAATTTATGCTTACGTGCCTGTACATTCTATTTCTTTGGTGTGCAATGAATGACTGAAAGCATACCATGTTTGGTGGCAAAGGTCTTGTGGAAGTACAACTGTGTCCCCAGTTTCAATACAGGGATGATTGTCTACTTTAAAAAACAAAACAAAAAAACCCAAACCAACACAAAACAAATAAAATCCTTAGGAGCATTCGGTGCATGAGAAGAAATCCTGAATGGTGAATACGTGAACATACCTTTTCTGCTGCAATCCTTCTTTCTTTTGAACTACACATGCTGTGTATGTTAGATTCCAGTTCATTTGAGTGATGTATTTGAAATGCTCAGAAACATGTGGAGGAGGAAGATAGACAGGTGTTTGCAAACAACTTTGTTAGTGGGGCTTAATATTTTACTGGTTGTCAGCTGTGCTGGTGATTTGCATGTGTGTACCCAGCCCAGACTAATTGCAAAGTAAAATTCACTGGCTGAAATAGCTGTTAATGTACATTTATTCTTCACACTTTTAAGTGTGTTCTCAGCTGTTAGTAAATCATACAGTCAAGTGCTTCTGTCTCTGTCTTGCTTGACTCAGATTCACTGAGTACAGGATGGTGACTTAGAAGTTGCTTGAATTCTGCAATATTTGGAGGTGGCTTTACTTTTTCATTGCTGATTTTAAAGAACTGGTCTGTTTTCAGAGATGGTAACAGAATCCTGTTGGACAAGAAACCTTTTCAGCAAAAAACTGCTTTCAGTCTTCGAAGTATCTGCTTCACCTGCCTCTGCTACCTTTGCCAGGCATGGCTGCCTTGCAGCTGGCTTCCTAATGCTTCAGATCCAGGCAATCATTTATGATCCAAGAAAAAGCTTCATTAAATTACTGTTCTTGCTTTCTTATCTGCTAACATGGTACTTGGCTAGATAGCCTGGTCTTACCGCCAGAGCAGATAACAACAGTTGCCAAGCTCTTGAGGAGTTAGTGTCTCTTATTGCTGCAAAAAGCATTTTGGGGTACTGGTGGAGCACTAATTTATTTAAAAAATGGTTGGGAAATGTGGGTGGGGATCCTTATTGAAAAGAATGTGGAGAAGGAAAAAAGTCTGCTTCAGTAAGTCGGTAACTTCTGGGAGTCCTTAATGATAAAGGAAACAGACAGTGGGTTGTAATCATAACTAGATACAGGCTCGATCAAGAAGTGCTGGAAATGGTAAGGATCAAGGTGAGAGAAACAGCAGTGCCCTTCGAACTCCCCAGAGTTTTAATAAAGAATAACACAGGGTCACTGTGAAGCATGATATCTACCATTTTTTAACTTTTTTTTTATAAATATAGAAACAATTCTCTGCAGGACTTGCAGCTTTCTGAATTTATGCAACTTTGCTAGAAAGGCCTTTGTTTTGTCTTTTAATGTAGAAAAGTACTTATTCTGAATATAGTCTACTGATTTACGATTTTTTCATAAAATTGCTTGTTCTTTGAAATATGAAATGAACTTTCATGTTTTTAGGCAATCCCTGTCCAGCAGAGGTTAAAAGGCCACTTTGCTGCAGGGGTTAGGACCTTGCCTTTTTCGGCTGAATACTTGGTTGAAATCAACAAAGTCTTGCTGGCCATGGCTGATGTTGAACTGCTGCTGAATGCACCAGAGCTAAATACTGGCATCTACGAGGATTTTTCAACTCAGGAAGATGCACTGAAGGTACTGCATGCCTAGGCATTATATTCAGAAGGAAGAACGAGAGAAGGGAATAGCAGAAGAAAAAAGACCACCTTAGCGACTATATAGCTGTATTTGTATTTTTGCTCAGTATATACTGGATCAATATGCACTGAAGATTAAATAATGAGACAGTTTTGTGGCTGATTTTTCTTTTATGCAGAATCCAGATACAAAGTGGAGCAACGTGGAAGCTGGGTGGGAGGTTGGGGGAGAAGGGTTTGACTTCTTTTGTTGGAGGAACTGTTGTGTTTTTCGTCATGTAGTCTGCATAATATGTAGAGAAATGCTAAAGCCAAAATCCTTATGTTCCCGCTTGGTCTCCTTAATACAGCTGCTGTTCTCTCTGACATGTGAAAACAATGGCTCACATGGGAAGAGGGAGAAAGGGAGATTCTTGACTTTTGTATGAAGCTATATATAAGACAAGGGTACCTGTTCTGATTAGCAAAGCATCAATATGTGCTCAATTTTAAGCTTCCACTTGTCCTCGTTGCCAGCCAGTTGATTTACCTGTGTGATTAATAATGAGGAGGTAGTTAAGGATTTGCCCTTCTTCAAAAGGGGATGAAGAAAGTATGTTTGAAAATATTGAATCCTGCTGTCAAATGTGAGTTAAGTATGTAGAAGTCTGAGTCCTGGTTAATTTTGAGCATGCAAAGGATCATGATACAGAGATTCCCACAGAAAACATCCATTGGAGTTGGGAATTGCACATGGTGTGGTGCAGTATAGATGTACCTCTGTGGGCTGGGGAGCATAGTGCGGTCCATGTGTCCTTATATTTGAAGTAGTCGGGCTTTGCCCCTCACCTAGAGCTAGATCAGCTGTTTCTGCAGCTGTTATACAGGTCCTTTAAAAGCTTTTCAGAATTTCAGTCCATTTTTCTGACCTGCTTTTCTTTATGCTGTGCACATGCTTTCATTTTTCGTATTTGTTTCTTTGGCGTAGTTTTCAAAAGCAAATAGGGGAGTGATGCCAACCTTTGACAAAGTGGATGACTTCTGTTTTGTTGATGAGATTCTCTTGTCCCTGTTTACTCTGCTTCTGTGCAGTTCTGCTTCCCTTAAGTACAATTAGGAGTGTTTATGTTAAGGTGGGTTTAAAATACTTCATTTTGGTGCAGGTGTCTTGTCTGATTCTGAAATTTTGGTATATTCTAAGGCTGTTTTCAGAAGAAGCAAATAGCAGAGCATAGACTTTTTAGAAGTGTTACTGTTTTAAATTCAAAAAGATAAGTAAATTCCACTGTTTGCATGGTCTATTTGTCCTCTGAATACCAAGGCAGTCTTACAACAGCATCTGGTTTAAAGGTATTTTCACATCACAGTTCAATGATATTTGAGATAGGTTGCTTTAACTTTGTCATTTAAATCTAAAACTTTTATGTAGCTTATGCTTTTGCAGTTCTGTACATATGGGAGGTTACGTGAAGCATAATAAAGTCACATCTTGTGGCTCATTTTTTACATGAGGAAGGAATATGTACAGTGTCTTCACAACATGGGCGGATTTGTTTAATAATGAAGATACTGCTGTTTTGAGAAGTTTTGCCCCATGTTGTTTTTGCTGTTTTGCCCCTTTACTTCAGGAACAGGTGGGATATATAAAATATTTAATTCTTCATAAAAACCTGAGAAGGACACATGCTTAAAAAGGTGTGATGGACTATTCAGTTCAGTTGCTAAAACTGATTTAGTCTGTAAACTGCTGATGGTCATGGTCTTATTGTAGATACTGCTTTTTTGGAACAGTGTTTTGACGAAATTACTTTTTGGTCTTTTTTTTTTCATTTCCTGCTGGTGTTGACTTTACTAATGGCTTGTGTAATTACTGTGCTTGCAGAACATAAAAGATATTTTGGATAAACTTGGGGATCAAATTGCAGTCATACATGAGAAGCAGCCTGACGTTATATTAGAAGCATCTGGACCTGAGGCAATACAAATAGGAGATGCACTAACCCAGTTGAATGCGGAATGGGATAGAATTAATAGAATGTACAATGATCGTAAGTGGTAAGTCAAGGATGTTTGGTTTCTGTGACCATGTGGTAAATATTGTATGTACTTGAATATAAGTGTTTTACAAATGTACCCTAATGATAAAGATGAAGAATTTGGGAGTAATCAGCTTTAATATGTTAGTATTACACAATAATTGCCAGAATTATTGAATGTTGAAACAGTTAACATGCAAACTGTAGTTTGGATGCTTTTATGAAGCTGATTGTTTTTACTTTATAAAATAGAATATTTTGTTTATAAAACATAAAATTTTTGTTTTGTAAAGGTATCACAAAGCAAAGTTCTAGAAGAAAAATGTTGAGTAGGATTTCTTTTAACGAAGAATTCAAGGCTGCTTTTGAAGGAGGGAAGGAGTTTGAAAGGATGGGGTCTTTAAAATACAGCACATATGATAGTTGCCAATAATCTTTGCTGTAAATAATTGAAGATGAGAGATGACCATATTAGAAAATTTTGTGGTTGAGAGAACAAGAGAATATTGAAATCAATGCTTAAGAAAAACTTATTTCCTTTCCACAAAGATCAAATAGCTGTAATTTCACTTATGCCAAAGGAAGGGGCTGGGGGGGGGGGGGGGGGGGAGGAGTGAAATGAAGCTGTGACTTCTCCCTGCCCCTTGCAAAAGATACTGTAAACTGAAAATGCCTTACTATCTGAAACATCTTTAAATGTTTAAAACCAAGCTTAATACCACTTAGTCAAACTTGGAAAAGTGTGTCAGGCATTTTAAGTTGGAATTGGTGAAAGTATGAAAGTACGTGTTCAGGAAGTTACCACTAAGCTGAAGATACTCACACTGCAAACAGCAGTAGACAGAGATTGCTGCTATGCAAAAAAACCTTAATGACTGAAAATGATTTTATGAAACTTAAAATTAAATGCAAAGGCTCATATTGTAGTTAATTTGCTTTTACAGTATTTGCTTTTTAATGGTGATATAAGGTAATGGTTAATGTAGAAGTTCTGTAGAGCATAAAGTAATGTCTAGCCATGTTCACTGGCTTTGTAGCACCAGAAATCAGGTAGCAAACACATTTGGCAGTGTATTTTGAAGAGATGTTTTTAGGAAGTGTGTGTTGCATAAGCTGATGTTTTTAGCTCTTTCTCAGAGAACTGATGTATGTGTAGAAATATAAAAATCAGTTGGTGGTATTGTCTAAGCAGAGACTTCCAGAAATTCTGGGCCACTGGATCAGTGAAGCATCAAGATTTCTAATAACCTGCCAGGCACTGTTGTTTCACTGTTTTTTAATTTGAAAACAAATAGTGGTGCCAGCTGGGTACCACTTTCTGTGCTCTTGCTGGCTCCCTGTGGTCACCTGCTGTATTTAGAGACAACTGCTCCAGAATCTGGTGCCCATCTGTATTTATATGCCTGCAGCTATTTTGTTGTCTTCATAGGTATGACACGCACTAAGATTTAGTTATGCCTTTTTTTCTCCCCTGTAACTTAATTGAAAAGCTTTAACTAATATTATCCTTTTGTAAGTATGAGTATGATTTCATTTACTGCTTAAACTTCATTTCATTAAGTAGCCAGGGTTAACCAGAAACCTAGTCTTCCCATTGAAAAAGATAATTGTATCAAAGAGTAAGTTCAATGTTTATGATTAGCTAGCAAAATGCAATAGATTACCTCCTCACTTGGTTCACTGAATACAAATTAATCTTGAACTTCATAAAGTTTGTTAAGCTCTGCATCTTAATGAGAATAGTATTGGGCGTGATTTTCATACAAAAGGGACTACTGGACTAGCAATTTAAGCTAAAATGGTATGTAGCTTCCTGTATATATTAAGTACTACAATTTTAATAGAAGGATGTACTTTGATTAACGAAGACAATATTAGTATCAATATTAAAATGCTGTATTTTGGCATTAGTATTTTTATACCCTTTCTGTTACTAAGAAGAATTTTTAACAAGTTTATTCTTGCTTTTCCCAGTGTTGCCCTAAGTATAAGCAGGAAGGCAAGAAGACTCTATCTCCTTAATAATCTCTGGCTTTTTTCTGTTTCTGGGGTGGGTGGAGGTTTTGACAGAAATAGTAGAAACAGCATCTGAAGTTTGTGGCAAAAGATTGATTTAGTTTTCAGAGGTAGTAATGATTTTGTGATTGAGTGCCAGCTAAGTAGTTAAACCTTTGATAAAAGCTCTGGTGTAGCCAAGCACAAGTTGAATTAAACTGTACTTAGCAAAGCTTTTAATTGTTCAATTAAATCCAGTTGACTTCAGTTTGACTTGAACATATATGTAAAGTAAAATGTGTGTGTGTGTTTTTGTGCATGTATGTATGGGCTTAATGCTTTGTTGAGCTGTTTGTAACAATGCTGGTTTGATAGTTCTGCTCCTTCTGCCATGGACTTTCCACCAGTGCTAAAAGTGTTGGTGACTTGGGAGTGAGCTGTGGTTTGGAAGCAAGCGGATTCCTGCAGAGGAGGCAAGGAGTAGCCAAGTCTCGGTGCTGTAGTGACAGGACTTCGGTACTTTTATCTTTCAGCCGAGGCAGTCTGTACTGAAACAGCAGTATGCGCATCTGGCTCAAAACCGGAGTGAAACTTTGTCTTGTTGCTCAAAATATTGATGGAACTGTTGGCTCACAACAGAAACAGCGGGAGTTAAACCTTTGTGTCTCAAAGCGTTCTTCTCTAAAGTTCTAAAATTCTGAAAAAGTCCTGTGTTCAAAACTCCCCCAGAAACTTTCATTTTGAATGAAGCCAATAAAATAGTCTTTTAAACTATTTTAAGTGCTTAGAATATCTCTTCTCATTAAATGTGGAATGAGATACTATGATGAGACAATATGTTCAGTTAGACTAAAATGTACCTGAGAAATAAAAGGAGAATGAGATTTGGGGTCAGTCTACAGGTTGGTCTAGCGTATTGAATTGTGTGCAGGAAACTGAAATGGTAGAACTAGGAGGTAGGGTCAGAAAAAATTAAGTAGAGATTTTTAAGGCTTTCTTCTTCTTATCATGGCCCACATGAAGATTAATAATAACAAAAAAGCCCTGTATGGACCAAGAAATATGGATGTCTTGACAAAAATGAGATACAATCTTGATGAAAATAATCTCACTAGGAACTCTGGGCTTGTTGAATTTAATTAGTGAAGAAAAGAGATGTAATGGTAGCTCTTTAAAGTTTGGTTTTGGACATCTTTGATGTTATGTTGTTAATTTCAGATTGCATCTGTATGTAAGAGGTAACCCTGGAGTGTTTGCTGTTGGAATTGTTTAAGACAAAAATAATGGGCTGCAGATGAGATCTTTCCTCTGTCACATTACAGGGTCCTCTGATGAGCAGGAGACCCAGCCTCCTATGTCTTTAAAGACTATTTTTATTAGTTTGGAATGGGATACTATCCAGTTTGTTGGTGTTGATGTAGATTTCATGTTGTTTGTCTCAAGTCCTGTGTCCTTTGAGACATCTGTCCTATTTGCTTTATAATGCTAACATAGAGTTAGCAATCAACAAATAGAAAGCAAGCCACTCTCTCTATGCCTTTCTGACATGGTTTTCTTATTTAACATTCACGGGCTGTTGTTCTTAGTTTGTTAACATAGTAGAACTCTCATTTTAGTTAAAAACAACCTTCTGACTGTGGTAATCCAGCCTGCTCCATACCAGAAAATGTTGCCCTTCAAGTTAAGCTACACATTAATTTGAGGCTGCAAAGGTGGCAATAATAATGAAATGCCTGGTAAATTATTGTGTGATTAAATTGTTTAAGACCTACTTATGTGGGCCCACTGGTAATACAGTCAGTTCTAGATAATCAAAATCACCTTCACTTACTAATTTCCAGGCACCAGCACCCCATGGTTTATGAATTTAAAAAAAAAATCTGAGCAATTAATCATAAATCGGTGTGGAACATGAAATCTGAACCGTTTTATAATAAAGAAAAAAGGGGTTCTGCAGACCAATTTGATGCAGCTAATCAATCTTTATTTTTTAGGTGATAGAAACAAAAGTTTGCTTAGGACTGCCTTTTTTTCCTTCAGCTGGAAGTTAATGACAGTCTGCTGTTGGCTTTTACCAGCTGCTACTATGTCAGGAAGCCTTTAGTACTGGGGCTTTGTTAACCAGGCTATATGCTAGCCTTTCTGTTTCGCAAGGAAAGTTTCTAGTCACTGGAGTAGGAATTGTAGCCTTTTCACCAAAACGGTTTGGATAATTTTTCAATGCTTTGTTTTCAAACAGTTGCTTTGATAGAGCGATTGAGGTGTGGAGGCAGTTCCACTGTGATCTCAATGACCTCTCCCACTGGATAACGGAAGCTGAAATGTTATTAGCTGATGCCCGCGGTCCAGATGGCAGCCTGGAGCTCCAGACAGCTGGGCTGCATCAGCAGGTATGTATGATTTGTGCAGAAAATGAGCAAGCTGGAAAAAGTCTAGATTTTTGACTAAAATTCTAGTTTATATAGACATATAGATTTGAAATGAGGCTGTGCAATTACACTTTAAAAAGTGGTAACTCTTAAGATTTCTTTTTCAATTGCAGTTTAAAATTATTCTTGGGGAAGATCTCAATTCCCGCTTATTGTATGGGGTTTTATGATGACTCTTAGTATGGATGGGTTTGACATAGAATGATGTCATAATATGTCATAGAATATGACATAGAATAATAGAATATTATTATAGACATAGAATAATATGTCATAGAATGATGTCATAAATACATAATTTGATAATTCAAACGTTGGCATAATTTTTGTTGTTTTATAAGTTTTGTTTCAGCTTTAAAAATATGTTTAATCAATAAAGAAATCCAATATGTTATTTCACTTACTTTCTACTCATAATTAAAAAAAATGGACCCCAACAACAGTCAATTCTAACTTAGCAAATTATTTTTTTAAACTAATGACTTTGCAAGATCCTGCCTTATATATACAATCTAGAAAAAGAAAATATTCCAATTCCAGATGTCTTAGGTTTGATTGTTTCATACTTCAGTTCTGGAATTTAATTCCCTGACGTCTTTCTAGCTCATCATTATGGAAGAGCAGACTCCTCTGTTTAGCTAAACTACTTTACTTCCTTTTAAATAAGGAGAAGAAAACATAACTTTAAGGATCAGACTTTTTTTTCTTTTGGGAATAATGGTTATCCAAGATTTAGGTATGTGTTGCTAAAGAAATGCATGTTCTACCTAACATACAGTTTATATTTTATGCTTGTTGCTGCTTGGAGTTTTTTTCTGGGGCATTTCCCTTCTCTTTCTTGAATCATCTTGTTCCTGATCCAATTGCAAAGACATTTTTTACTAACAATGTAAGATTTTTGTAATGGTTAGGGATATTTGAAGGTTTGGTCCCGACATCTTCTGACTTCCTTTAGTTTCATGGATTTTCTGCAATTTCTGGGGACTATGGCAGCACAGCCATAGTTATCCTAGCTAAAATACTGTTAAGTTACAGAAATAGTCGGGGCATAGGTTATGAAAAGAACTGGTTAAAAAAAAGTCATACCATCTGTTAGCACTACTAGAAAGTGCTGTACATTAAGAGGAAAGTAATCAAACGTGAGTGTGGATTCTAGCACTGATGGTTTAAATGAATTCTTGTGATCCTAAGTAGTATTCGGCAGCCTATTCTCTGTCGTCATCTTTTTATGACACTCATTAGAAAATTGAACTGGATTCAACAACAGACTCTTAATAACTTAAATCAACAGCATCCAATTTTAAGTAACATGGCTTTAAGTGCCTGTTTTAGTAAAATAATATGCACCCAGGATTCATCCTGTGTATTATGAGCCACAGATCGAAGTCACTTTAGGTCAGTAATAAAATTCTGTGTGGCTTTTATGTTTCTGACAGGAACTTGAAGAGGGAGTCAGCAGCCATCAGACAAGTGTTTCAGCGTTGAACAGAACTGGGGAAGGGATCATACAGAAACTGTCTGCTACAGATGGGAGCTTCCTGCAGGAGAAGCTGGCGGGATTGAATAGACGCTGGAAAGCAATCACCGCGGAGGTTATGGATAGACAACAGAGGTAATAAGTTAATTAGAAATTTGGATGTCTGACCAGATGCGATGAGGAGAATCTCATTTAGAAGACTCTGGGAGAGATAGTGCATTCTATTGCACGCTGTCATTAATCTGAATTTTCCTGACATTCAGACCTCTGTGTTTTGAACTGTCTTCTAGAACCAATTTCTCATAAATGCACCTGCAATTGACTGCTTAGTGAGTCTGTGTTTAACACAACCCACCAAGTGACAACCACAAAACTTCTTTTCTTACAATTTTCCTTTGTTTTTAAAATCATTTCATTGCTCAGCCAGACTTTTTTTAGGAAGGAATACTCAGCTGCTTTCTCTGGCTGAAGCTGAACTGTAAGTACATTACCTTGATTTCTATTTTTGTATTGTCAAAGATACACTAATTGAAACACTTGTATTGTTCTTGAATTTCCACAATACTATAAAATAAGGCCTTTAGGTTTGTGTTCGCAATGATTTAATCCATCTGACTAGGTATTTTCTGAACAAAGTGAAAATCCATTTTGAAGTAGCCTTAAATTTACTTCAAAGATCAAAGAGAAAGGTTGTCTGAGATAAATATACAAATTTTCAGCGTATCTGGGAATATAACGTCCCCCTCTGTTCTTACTGCTAAAAAATGTGTAAGGATAAATCCCTGGAATGGATATTGTTGGAGACCTCTGTGTTTTGAACTGTCTTCTAGAACCAATTTCTCATAAATGCACCTGCAATTGACTGCTTAGTGAGTCTGTGTTTAACACAACCCACCAAGTGACAACCACAAAACTTCTTTTCTTACAATTTTCCTTTGTTTTTAAAATCATTTCATTGCTCAGCCAGACTTTTTTTAGGAAGGAATACTCAGCTGCTTTCTCTGGCTGAAGCTGAACTGTAAGTACATTACCTTGATTTCTATTTTTGTATTGTCAAAGATACACTAATTGAAACACTTGTATTGTTCTTGAATTTCCACAATACTATAAAATAAGGCCTTTAGGTTTGTGTTCGCAATGATTTAATCCATCTGACTAGGTATTTTCTGAACAAAGTGAAAATCCATTTTGAAGTAGCCTTAAATTTACTTCAAAGATCAAAGAGAAAGGTTGTCTGAGATAAATATACAAATTTTCAGCGTATCTGGGAATATAACGTCCCCCTCTGTTCTTACTGCTAAAAAATGTGTAAGGATAAATCCCTGGAATGGATAGTTATTGTTGGAGGCTATTTATATAATTATATGTTTTTAACATCTCCTGATACGTTTAGAAATGTAATAAGATTTTTCTTAATTATTTAGTTTGAGAAGTTCCATTAAAGCTTTGTGTGATTTAGGGAATTTTTCCCTTGGAGGGTTTAGGGACATTTCTAATACCTTCACTAACAGTGGCCTTGTAGTGGCTTACAATGATTAGGCCTGAAGATGTTGTCATACTGTCACTTATGTTTAATGTTTTCTGCAGACTTTTGAAAGTCTATTTTGTGACTTTGGAACTGAAATTTATCTATTTTTAAGGTGGTAGTATTAATTTGGAAATATCTTGCATTTTAATGATGAGGATAGAATCCTTTGAATACCAAAATGAATGCTTTAAAATGCTCCAGCCACTGAAAAACACGTGACTATGTTGCATCAGAAGTAATGTAGGCCTGACATGCTGTGTTCACTGCAGAAAATGCATATGGATTTTTTGTTTTCCTTTTTAAGGCTAAAAGGAGAGAATCAGCAGCTGATAGAGTACAGAAAGAAGCTTGATGAGCTGCGTTGCTGGTTGGAAAATGTAGAAAATGCTCTGGACACAAGATTTACATTCAACCATGAAGAAAACTTGCGAGAATTACAGGCAAGATCGATTAGTGTGTATATGCATATGCACATGTATGTCTTGTGCAAAGTATCAGGACATGGCTTTTGGGGAGGGGAATTCTCACATTGTAAATAGCCAAAGAAATATTACGATTGTGTGAGACAGCTTTTTTTGTGAGGTTACTTACACAGGCAAGATTCATCTCATACTGAAGTTGGGTTAAGTAGATAACTGTTATCTAGCCAGAAGATGGTGGCTATGTATCAGAAAGTGAGAAATAGATGTACAACTGATAAAATTAGTGAGTGGAATTTCACTGGAGATGATGTCCCCAAGTCGACTTTATAATTGTCAAAACTTTAGCAAAAAGCTAATAAGCTTAAAATGGTAAGTAAGCATCATTGTCCCATTTACTGGGCAGCTTTACTACTTAGTTACATGTGTAAGATTTTGTTTAACCTGCTTTTTAAACTATAAGGGTTTTGGTCCTTCCCAAGTAACTTGGGTGCATAGGTATGTGTGTATTTTTCCTGTTTATTTTGTGTCTGGCTTTGACAACAAAGTATCTTTGGTTTGTAGGATGTGTGAAAGAGAATGTTTCTGGAATCCTAAAAGAATGGAAGGAGTAGTCAATCCAACAAACCTGCTTGCTCATTTTTTAAAAATTAGTAATTTAAAAAAAACCCCAACTTGCTAGATCAAATCAGGTGGAAAGGCTTGAACTTCCTACAGATGTGTAAAGTAGTTGCAGTTGTGTTTGCCTAAACAAATTGTGTCATGTCAGTTGTGTATTGGCTGTCTGATGATCATGAAAGTTTAATTTGTCTTGTCATCTACCTTAATATAGATGCCTGAAGTGAAAGGTAGAACTTGAATAAGGGGGGAAAGAGCAGAATTTGCTAGAGAAACACTGGTAGGGAATTATTAAGTACCAATTTGGCCCTGTGAAAGCAGGAATGCGTGCGCAATTTTAGTTATGTATATTAAGGAAAGATGAGTTTGCAATAAAACAGGTACTGAGTAAGACTGGGCTTTTCAGGAGGATGAATAACTTCTCATCTGCAGAGAGACTCGGAGCTTGCCTTGTTTTGTCTGGTCAAATAAAGAATAGTGAGAAGGGGTATGATGATGAGAATAAGAAAGCATAGGGAAGATGAGCTATTAAAGGCTGGTGTTAAAGTGGGAATAACAGATGTTAACTGATCAGTCAGGAACAAATACAGTCTGGGAATGAGAAGGAGATTACTAAGTAGAGCTTCTGCAGCAGCCTCCAATTAAAAAGGCTATAATATGTTTAAAAAAAAAAAAAATTCTTTTAAGGTAGACCCTTGAAAATTTAGGAAAGGCACTATTTGGTATAGTGCTTATTGTAGCAGGGTACTCTGTTCAGTGATCTACCTTCCAGGCCTGTGTTCCTGTCACTTTACTATGCACACCTCCATAACACTTGTGTAACAGACATTAGTATACATATTGGGGTGGATAAGTATGATGTGTACTTGCTATTGCAATTTTTTTATTCTAGTGCTTTAAAGACAAAATTGGTGATTCCTACTCCACAGTGCTTGTGGTCTATGGGCAAATGATAGCACAGTTGATTTTAAAGTCAGTGGGAATCCAAGCATAAGTTTTGGGTTTGTTGTTTTTTTTTTTTCTTCAGGATCTGACCTGCACTTTCATGTTTAGAGAGAGAAGGCTATGGGAGGTTGATCAAAATGAAGTTGTAGGGTTACATTTAGTTTTTAAATACCTTTAGAGTACATTTCCTTAAGAGTAAAATACCTTGTAGTGATCTACCATGTACTTGTATAATGCATGTCAGGAGTGGGCCCTTAGTTTTTAGTTTTTTTAAAAAACAAATGCAAGCAACAATTTTGATTGACAATGTATTGCCTTTTGGATACACGTGGTACATACAGAGGTGATCAAACAAGCATCTTGTGAGATGAGAATCAGCGTGCATGATATGAAGCGGTAGAGGTACCTTGGCTATTTGCTGTTTTGTGGGGTTTTTTTCAGTTAGCAATAAATGTTGATATTTGAATAAATGTTTTAATAATTTCTAGATAGAGCACAGACACCAAAATAGAAGCTTTTCTGTTATATATTTCCAGGAAAATTTCTAAATATTGGAGTTAAAGGCAAGCTTCTCCCCCCCCCTTACTTAAGCATGTATGCATTTTGCTTCAGTCTAAAACTCTTCTTCCCTTTTAGGTCTTAAGTGAAGAGATGGAAGTACAGGGAGACAAACTGGAATGGCTGAACAGAACTGAACCTGAAGTACTTTTGGATAAAAATGTTGATCTTCAGGAAAAAGACAAACTTTCCGATTGCCTGCAGTCCCTCAATGTGAGGTGGAATAAGGTGTGCATTTCTTCAGCATTGGGTAACTGAAGTTGAAAATATAGTGGTGTACTCAGAATGGTTGTTTTCCTTTCCATGTATTTGTGACATGTACATAAAATGTCTTGGAAGCCATGCAGGCATGTTCAGGAAATGTGCCCCAATCCATGTCTTTGTGAAAACACTGGTGGATGTTTTTCCATCAGAATGAGTTAGTTTAGTTAGCTTCTGGTTTTTGTCAGTTTTCTTTTGTATTGCCTTTCTTTTAAACAGCTGGATCAAAAATGTTTCACTTATTTGAGGCAAGCAGTAACATATTAATGTGAAATTGAGAGACTCACAATAAATCTCTGCTGTATAGGAAAGTTGGATGTTTGCAGCAGTTAAGAGGAAAACTAACAAAGCTGTGGTAAAGCTTAGTGAGAAAATCTTATCAAGTGTGTCTGGGATTCTTCCTCAATATAACTGCTGTAAATTAGAAACTCTAGTGTTCAATCTCATTGGCAAGTGTATGAGAAGAAAAGAACTCACTGGTTGGAGTAAAACCAGATTTTTTTCAAGCAGAGCTGGAGATCCAAGTGAAAAAGGAATAGCATTATTTGGGATTATATTATGGATCAGGGAAGTAAGAATTTATTGGGAAAAGGGGCTTTTGATAGTTCAGGGAAAGAAAAAATATCTGCTTTTACTTACTCAGCCATGAAAATGGGGATTTCCCCCCCCCCCCTTTGTATATTAAATTTCCATCACTGCTTTTTAAAAACTTTTAAAAAGCAAAGTAGGCAAATTTGTCTTCACTACAATAGAGTTTAGTGGTAACATTTTCTTCCTTTTAAATTAATTCCCTATTTCTCTACTTTCCTGTCACTGATGACCACAAATCATGCTTTGCGTTGTCTTTCCTTCAAAGTATACTCATATAATGAGTCATAGTTTTGATGCTTAGGCAGTAAAAAACATGTAAACAACCTGTGTACAACAGTTCATTTATTTCTCTCCAAGATTTAGGTAAGACACTGGAATATATTGAAATAACACTCTGAGTACCTCTTGGCATTTTTATTGTTTTTAAATGATATCTTGAAAACATTCATTGAAATATATCTGAGGCATGCCGTTGTAGAAAGCATGGTGTAGAATATTTTGTCTTCTAGTAAGTGATTACTTTTTTGCTGTTAATATAGCAAACAGTCTTACTGTTTTTATTCCCCTCTGCTGGGCTGTAGGTGTTCAGAGAAGTGCCTGACAGAGTGAGAGAATTGGAGGCATCTGTTGGGCAGTCTCGTCTTGTTACACAAACAAAGCCTTCTGGTGAGCGATCAGTCCTTCTGTTGTGCTTCATTGTATTGAGTTGAATCCTGTTTGCGGTAAAAAATAATCCAAAAAGGAAAACCTTCCCTATGAACTTAAATGGAAATAAGAAATGTTGTCCGTCACTGTACTTGGGGCTACCTTCATGTTACTATGGGAGAGAGAGGGAACGTTTGGTTAGGGAAAAAGTCACTCTGCGGTTCAGGATTGGGAGAGTCCTTTGGGGTTCCCCTAAGAGTTTTGAAATGGAGGAATGTTTTAGTAAAGCTTAGGCCTCCTCATCAGGAGCCAGTGTACTAGGTACAGAATAAAAACCAAAATAGCTATGTTTGTGATGGTGGGGTTTCCTGTGGATTTGTGCCTTGTGGTCACGCCTTTCAGTTATTAACATCCACTAGAAGCTTTCCCTACAGCTAATTATTTGTAAAGTATCTCCTGCATGCAGATTCTCTGCAGTCTTATAAATAAAGGCCATCCTGCATCTTTCAGCTCAGCAGGGACAGAGATAGGTCTTTCTCATCTACTAGATACTTATCTTCCTGAATCTTGTAGGGGAAGCTGTCTAAATATGATATGTTCTTGTGTCAGACACTGGCCGTCTTTTCAAGTTCTTGGAGGCAGATCAGCAGAAACAGTGTAAACAAGATGCCCAGGTCTCCTTTTTAGAAAACTAGGTAAAAAAAGACAGCCCTTGTCTGAAAGAATTTGCAGCTTGAACTTCAGTACATTAACCCTATATATTTTTTTTCAATTCAGCAGCAGTAAAGAAAATTTAAAGGAGGAAACCCAACTTTTGTTTAAGCCTTTCAAAACTTTGATTCAGCTTGTTTTTCTTTCGTACAGGGTGTTTGTGTTAAGTAAAGCTCCTGTATTCCATTGCTTAAGGCAAGTGTGTAATATTCATGCTCCAGCTTGATTTAACTTAGTGTTTTCTTGGAACTAGAACACAATCAAACACAGCTTCTGGAGCGAATCTTACTGTTCAGCTCATTCCTCACTTCTTTGCAGTGTCAGGTTAAAAAGATAGAGAGGATGGGGCTGAACTAGCGGGCATCTGTCCCTTGTTAGGACAGTTGTGTACTGCTAAGTCCATGAAGCATCTGTTGGAGTAGCTCAACTTACTTGTGCTTAGGTGAATTCTGAGCCAAGAGTGGGGAAAACCTTTCTGCCATATAATACAAAAGTGAGGAAGACAATTTTAGACATTTATCTTCAATGAAAGGATTGTTTTTTATGCTTAATAACGGTCAATTCCCTTTTGTGTCAGAGTATTTAGCTTCACTCCATTAGATTTAATATCATTTTGCCTTTGCAGGTTTTCTTTTTGTTAGTTTTTGTATTTAGGCTGAATCATTTGGGTGAGTCTTTGGCATGCAATGAAATAATTAATAGCCTTTAAATAGCATCTTTCTCTGTAGATGCTGTTGCGTATTTATAGGAATTACAAAAAAACCCTGTAATTCCCACAATTGCACATGTGGCCATGACTTTTTTCTTTAACAAAACCCCCAAACTCTGTTTCAGATGTCCAAAAGGTGGTGCTAGTATCTTCTTCATTGGAAATTCCTGTTCAGACTCAGCAGGCTTTGGAACTTTCTGCACCTGCTGATCTGGATAAAACTACAACTGAGCTGGCTGACTGGTTGGTATTGATTGACCAGATGCTCAAGTCAAACATAGTCACCGTGGGAAATGCTGAAGAGATCAATCGGACTATTGCACGAATGAAAGTATGTGTTTTTGTGAAGGCTAGTGGATTGGAAAATTGGCTCACACTTTAGTATCTTGTACATTCGGTAGAGAAATGACATGTGTTTTTAAAAAAAGAAAAAAAAAAGAAAAAAGAAACTGACTGCAGTAAATGTGTAACTTGAAAATTACACTTTAAATGCTGCTGTTATTACACTCCTCTCCCCTCTATTTCCTGTTCATTCCTGTGTCCCTATGTGAGCTAGGCACTGCTGGTTTTTTGTTTTAAACAAAGCATATAGAGAATACCTTGTGAAAATGACATCTTTTTGGGAATGTACAGATAGCTTACGCTGAAGACTTCGGAGCAGCTTCATATTTGCTTCATATTCTGGAGGGTGACCTTTATAATCCACTCTTTAGTGGTTTCTAATGAGTTTTGTTGTGTTGTAGTTAGACTAAACTGATTTCCAGAGACATGCCGAAATGATTAAAAGTTTTAACAGAAATGCTTATGATGTAAATGTTTGTTTCTGTTGATAGCTCATGCTATGCTGAGCCATGACTAAGGGCAGTATTTGTGAGATGTATGCTACCATTAAGGTTCATTTTATTTGACTTGATATCAATTAACACGAGTAACTGTACAGTAAAAGCTGCAGGCTAAACAAGTGCTAAACTGTTTCTGTGGGTGTCTAACATAATCTGGAATTTTAAAGAATAATGTGATGTACAGTAACTTTGGAAACACTTTAACTGTATAACACTTGTAATATGGGCTTCTGGTACATTGCTATAGTGAAATAATGACATTTTTTATACAATGTATAGTCTGATTGTTCCTCCCCATTCTTATCCTTCTCCATCTCTCTCTCCCGCTGCACCCCCCCCCCCCCACCCCAAAATGTT
>NW_008795671.1:967243-984044 GCF_000699145.1 Aptenodytes forsteri | reverse complement strand
GGATTTTAAATAACTGTAATTCAGAATATTTTTGCTTTTTAAAGCAGTGCTGTAATACAGTGACAATTCAAGGGTTACAGTAGTGATGGGAACAGCCATCTACTTGTGGCAACACATACATGTTTTGTTTTATCTACAAATAATACAGATGATGTTAACTAAATTCTGCTTTTTGGACTTAAAAGTCATCTCCTAATTCTCAACAGATAACAAAGGCAGATTTGGACCAGCGGCACCCTCAGCTTGATTCTGTTTTTACATTGGCTCAGAATTTGAAAAATAAAACATCCAGTTCAGACATTAGGACAGTGATCACAGAAAAATGTAAGTTTCTCCATTCTGTGTTTGCAAATACAATGTTTCCATGGCAGTAAAAAAAATCTTCATATCTTTCTCTTAAACTCTTGATTTTGAGCCTAGCTGAAGTTGCCTTCCTTGAACATACTGAAAACTTAGCAGTTAAGTGGCTTTCACCCTAACAGTTTAATGAAAATTCCTGGAACAAGAATTGCCACTTTTTTTTTGACTGGCCATTTTTTCATGTACAAAGGTAAATATTTTTGCTAGAATTTCAAAATATCTTATGAAGAATTTGAGTTACTTGACAGCCACAGACCCAGGGATGAGGATTTTTTATTTATTGATAAAAGGAACTAATTGTGTGTCTATTTTTGTTGACCTATGATGCACTGGACAGTTAGTGAAAAGCATGAACGTATCAACTTAGGACAATAACTTTGTGTACGCATTTTCAAAATTGTGGACTGAGTTAGTAGAGCTTTTAAGTCACTGATATGTACTTGAAAATTGAGGTTTCCATTTTAAAGGTCCCCACCCCCTTTGAAAATGTCTTTTACTGGTACTTAAGAAAGAAAACATACAACTGACACAATTAGGAACTAAGGGACAAGGTATTCTTTGAACTCTTAAGCTTTGCTGGTTGCGAAGATTAGAAAATTCATGCAGCAGGAAATATCACAGTTAAAAGTAAAAATGGAAAGATATATTTCCTTATATTCTCCTCTGCAATGGAGTTTTCCTTTACTTACATCTACATGAATTTCTTCGGCATCCATAAGACTTGCTGGAGATAATAACGGGGTCAGGTAGACAGCCCACAGATATGTTAAAGGGTCTGATGAGATGGCATCTGCTGTCTAAGATTCACAGGAGCTATGGATCGGTAGGGGAGTAAGATCCAAAGAAGCTAAAGCAACTTGTAGGGCCCGAGTTTTGCAGCCACTCAGAACTAGGGGTCAGGTGGAAACTTAGGGGAGGATAGTAACTATGTAGTCCATGGGAGTCAGTCAACAAGGGGAGATCTGGTCAGTCACAAAACATTCTTGATTCTTCAAAAAAGGTGAACAAGGAATAAAGGAACTGTATGTTGAAACTTTGAGTTCGCCTATAGTCATGCCTATCCAAGGTGGGAACAGAGAAGCTGTGTATGCTGCCATGGATGAAGCTTCCAGTAGATACCCTAGATGTGTGTGAAGCTTTTGCTACCTGTCATGAAACATGAATAAACTGAAGGTTGTGTTGCTACTGACATTTGTAAAGAAAAATTTGCTCTTTGAAGAAAAGTGAAGCTCAGGACTGCTTTGTGCACCTCATTTAAACACTGAGGGGAATATACCGATGTCCTACAAACTCCTGTGAGCCTGCTGTATGTTGTTAGATGAAGCCTAATTACTCAAATAGCTAGGAGCACAGAAATAGAGAAAAGCTTCCTTCTCTGGAACTTCCCTTCCAGTTACTGCATGGACATTGGGAATTAAAAACACAGTCTCATCAGGAATTCTTTCCAGTCTTTCTGCCTTTGATACCAGACTGGTTCCCCTGAAAACTTTTTCTAGGAACTTACCTATTGAACCCACTGAATGCTGAGGCTACCAAGAATTTCACTATTTTTCTGTCCTGTTTTGGTGGAGACTGAAGAGAGGGGGAAGTATGTCAACAGTGCAGAGAGTAAGGTTAACCTGGCCATTAATAGGGAAAAATATATCAAGAAATATTCTTTCTATAATAATACTACTACTATGTAAACATTGAATATCTATCCATTTCAAACAAGTTGCTATTGTAGGCAGCTGTTTCTCAGGGGTATTTTTTCCTTCCAGCTTTGTGGGGAGAACCTAAACACTTAGGTTTTTCTCTGCAGTTCATTAGCCAGCACACAGGGTTATAGCCTTTTTTCACTCCTGCTGTTTTTGCTTTTGCTGTTTTGGTGAAACCACTGATCTCTCCCAGCAGCTGCTGGTTTCCTTTGAACATACTCTTTATCCAATATAGTAACATCTTTTTTTGCTAAAAAAACGTGTTATTTGCTATTGGGTTACCGAAGCCTTCATCTGAGTTCTCTTTCAGCATGACCTACATCATGCCTGAAAATTAATCAAAAAGTTGCCCGTGGGTTGAAATTGATGAAGATTATTGGGTTTGTCCACCAGTACTACAGTTACTCTGACAAGTGGACTTTGCCACAGTCTGAGCGCTTTGTGAAACTAAACAGAATATTGTTGAATGTGTTAAAGTTGAGATCTTCCCAAGCAGATCAAGCATAATGGCTTTGTATAATTGTAAAAGGTTAAAAAAAAATAAATGCAAAGGGTAAAGTTCACTTAAGTGGTTTTAGCTTAAGCACAACCTTTGGCAGTTTTACTTCATGGAAGATTGAAGTGACCTGAGTAAGTGTGTTAGTTTTCTAATAAAATTGCATACTTACTGGTATGATAACTATATTGGATGTGTTACATACTGCCTACCTCTTGCTGCTCAGAGTACAGATATACTCAAGAAATCCAGCTTAGTGGTTTTTTGTTTGCTTTTTTACATTTGCTTTTTTACTCTTTAGTTCTAGTGATATAATGAGTTCCTAATAACTGTCATGACAGGTAATAGGGAAGCCTGTTTCCACCTCTATAGACTTTCAACTAATACACTTTTTTTATGGTCTGTAAGTAGTAAGAAAAAGGTATGATGCTATTCATTTCTCTCTGAAGGCAGACTTATTGCTTTCCCCGACATGCTATTTTTTGTCCTAGACTCTTGTCGTGTTGTCTTTTTCACCCTTTGTTTATGAAAGGTTAAAGTCTGTTTATCAATCATGTAATCTAACTGTATTTATTGAGAGAAGAATGGGACAGTTGAAGGAAATGGGGTGTGATCAGTAACTGTTCTGCTGTGTAATCTACGTAAATCTGTAGAAACCTATGGTGGGAAGTGCCAAAGTAGGTTGTTACTGGAGTGTTTCTACCTTGGCCAAAATGGTAGTACAGGTGCCACTAGACTGCCTTCAACACACAGTGGTCTGGAAAGCTTAGTTCACTTTGTATAAGCTATCCAGATCTAAACAGTGTTTATTTATTTGTTTATTTGTACTGGTTTAAGTTGCAGATGCACAAAGATGACTTGCTGGTATAGCCATCACCCTAAAATTGTGCTTCTTGGGGCCCTGCTGCTGGCATATCTCTTCAGTGCAGCTGATTTGCCTCCCACATGTGTGTACTTAAAAAGTAAAATAATGCCTTTGAAATATTCCAGAAATAATAGTTGTTACCTGTATGCTGACCGGCTTCAACAAGAGGTAGCCAAACACCTGCATCTTTTGTTTGCTTGTGCGAATGTGTAAACTACATGGGGAACTAAAATACTGAATATGGCAACTACTGTATTTGAGAATGAGTTATATTATTGCCTCTTGTCCTGAGAATTAAGTGGTAGTTATGGCTACTTGTTTGTTTGCCTCAGGTTTTTCATATTCTGTATTGTCCTCCACAGTGGAGAAGGTGAAGAACCAGTGGGACAATACCCAGCATGGCGTGGAGGTGCGGCAGCAGCAGCTGAAGTACATGCTGACAGACAGCATGCAGTGGGATGAGCAGAGGCAAGAAATGGAGCACCTCATGGAGCAGTGCGAGATCCGTCTGCGTATGCTCCTGCAGGCCCCAAAAGAGATGCTTGCCAGACAGATTTCAGACAACAAAGTAAGACCATCTACACTTTTTTCCCCCTACCAGACTCTCAGTCTATGTAATGCTACTGGATTAAATTGATGTGCGAATATACAGTTTAGTTGTAGGACTGATTTGTCAATTCTGTCTCTTTTTGGGCATGATATATTCTAAATTGTCTCTATTTTTTTTAATATATCAGACTTCCTGAGAATCGCTTTCTAGGAAGGAAACAGGTGGCATGTGTTCATGTGTGTCTTCTTGTAAGTGTAGTTGAAATGAGTATAGCGTAGCATCAAAGAAATGATATTACGCAAAAAGCTTGAACCTCAGACCAATAAAAGTTTAATCATGCAGCCACAGAATGTAGCATGTATTACTCCATAGAAACATCTTAACAGTAGTTTAGTAAATCTGGGAATGGACTAAGTTATTTAAAATTATCCTGAATTTCACTTCTGATGGGTGCCAGGAGTACTCAACACTTTTTTTTTTTCCCCAATCCCATGTAATCTTTGCTGCCTTTCATATCACAGCAAACCTGCTGTGATAAATCAATAAGTTTGATGTCCTTTGTCCTGGTGGCTGTCAGAAAAAGGGCAGGCTGTAGGTGGCACAGGATGAGAACTAAAGAGACAAATCAGCGAGGAGAGGCTCTTAGTGCAGTATTTAGAAAAGGGCTATAATAGAGTTTAAAAAAGTGTGTGTGTGTATATATACACACACATCTATATATATATTCATGAAGGGACAATGTAGGGGTGCAGCTGGGTATGGAAAGAAGCAGGGAGTATGGTTGTGAGAATTCCTCACTGATCTATGGCTATTTTCGTAAACAGTAAAATTATGTGCTTTTCATTGTCTTTCTCTACGTGACCAGGGGATTGGAAATGGACTATTAGGTCTGCTTTGCTTTCTTAAGTGAAAGTAGGCCTGTGCCCAAACATATAGTACAGCGATCATATGATACAACTGGACATATATATATGCAAATATATTTTTTCATTTAGAAATAATCTTGAGTTCAGGATTCTAAAAGGGAGAGCCTCCTTATAATTCCCCCGCCACAATAAGCAACCACATCTAATGTATTTTCTTCATTTAAAAACAACCCCCCCCCAAAAACAATGAAATCAAATTCTTATGCTGCGCACTTCATTTATGCCACTTTAAGCTGCCACTTTTATCACTATTATAATAATTTAAACTTATTCATGCTACTAAAAATATGGAAGTGTTTTTACTTCTGTTGCCACTAAAACACAGAAGAGGATTTTTCTAGCCTTTGGCGGGTTCTGGCAAATATAACTTTTCCTCACCTCTTTGTGTTTTGATTTGTTCATTGTCAGAATGCTTAGTATCTGTAGATTCTTTTTAAGATTTTTCTTCTAGATGAAAAATATGTACGTTTTTGGTTTTAAAAAAAGGCAAAAAGGAGGGTTTTATAGTGTGATAAAATGCATAGTGTGAAAATAGTCTGATTTTTATTTTACTCTGTCTCATTCTGGAATTGCTTTTTAGCTGTTAGTACAGGATTTGCATAGAGGTGACATCACGGTAGCTGCATTCAATGATCTTTCTAATAAACTTCTTCGAGAGTATCGTGATGATGACACAAGGAGGGTGAAGGAAACTACTGACCAAATGAACACTTGTTGGGTTAATCTGAACCAAAGGTAATTACAAAGTTTCACTCTATACGTAGCTGTTTGTCTTAAACTTGTATCCTATGTATACATGTGTATTGCCGTCTCTGTCTGCTTTACTGCAGCATTTAGGGCTGCTGTGGATAATTAATCAATTACAGTAAAGCTGTTTTGAGTTTTGATGATGGAAATTCCCACAGTTCATTATGGAAGGCTTCTGTATGTCTTCCCATTTATGTGGTGTTTTTTTTAAGGGGAAAAAAAAGAAAAAAAGTACTTCTCACATGTGGTCTCAGGTTTGCCTGTGGCTGCTATTCTGCAAGTGTCTTTGAACAGTTCCTCTCCTGTTCCTTGATGCTGGTATGCTTTATGTATTTGTAGTTTGTTGCTGTGCTTTCTTTTCATAAGGCTGTAAGTATTCAGCTTGGTCTTCCAACACATTAATTCATTATGGCCTTTCATCTAACGGAAACATTCCCTGAATGGGGCTGTGCTTCGGGTTCTTGAGTGCGATGCTTCTAGCACTCCCATCTAGAAAATACTTGAGCTACAGGAACCGAGACTTACTTGAAACTTACTTCTTTCTATTCATGCTCTATTAAGACATATTTGCAAATGTCTTAAGGAAAATATGGTATTTCCCTATGCATAATATTTTTTCCTGCAAAGTAATCTAATCTCTGCAGAAATTCTTTTTAGTATTTGATAGACAATTAACATTTAGAATAGCGTCTAACTCAGTGCCTGCAGCTTAAAGGACGATATGCTTTGTGGTTGGAAGGGCAGAAGAGAAAATTGATCCTGTGTATATGGGAGTGGGGGGGATGACAACCGAAATTTCCCTATGCATAATATTTTTTCCTGCAAAGTAATCTAATCTCTGCAGAAATTCTTTTTAGTATTTGATAGACAATTAACATTTAGAATAGCGTCTAACTCAGTGCCTGCAGCTTAAAGGACGATATGCTTTGTGGTTGGAAGGGCAGAAGAGAAAATTGATCCTGTGTATATGGGAGTGGGGGGGATGACAACCGAAGTCTGTGTATATATGTGTGCATATGTGTGCATATATGTGCGCATATATGTGCATGTAAAGGGCAACTGCTTTTGTAAGGAGGTGTCATTAGGGGGATCTGCAAAGTAATCTAATCTCTGCAGAAATTCTTTTTAGTATTTGATAGACAATTAACATTTAGAATAGCGTCTAACTCAGTGCCTGCAGCTTAAAGGACGATATGCTTTGTGGTTGGAAGGGCAGAAGAGAAAATTGATCCTGTGTATATGGGAGTGGGGGGGATGACAACCGAAGTCTGTGTATATATGTGTGCATATATGTGTGCATATATGTGCATGTAAAGGGCAACTGCTTTTGTAAGGAGGTGTCAAGTTAGGGGGATAAAAATCCTAGGTAATAAAGCCTCTGAAGTTGATGATGTATCCTGGGGAGTGAGAGGAGGAGAACTTCGCAGTGGCAAGAAGTAGGTAATGAAGGAAGCAGAGTAGAATGTCGTCTTATCCTTCTTTGGAGGAAAATGGTACGTCTGTCATTTTGTGCTTTTGATGTGGCAGCTGGTTTCCTGGTTATGTCCACTGAGGGATGAGGTACAAAATAGGCAAAACTTTGTATGGCTTATTCCATGTGATCGCTTGAGAGAGAATAAAAATTTGTTAATCTCTAAGTGTTTTGACACACAAGATAGGATTTTTCAAATGAATAAAACATTTCATAATTATTCTATGTAATGAGGACAAATTGTTTTCATGGTTCTTTAGAAAACTTCTGGTAGATTGTGGGAAAGGCTTTGGCATGTGACAAAACTTCCTTGGCTTTTTACTCTTACATTTTCTGAACTATGTCATAGTGATGAGGTCATCTCCTGAAATGGCCCTTCCTGACCATTCATTTGCATTAAGATTAGGGACTGCAGCAACTATAGCTGCAGCATCAGATCGTCCTTTCTTTCCTCAAAGTAAACTAACAATTTTTCAAAAAATGCCATTAACTTCATTTGAATGTCATGATGATATCTGGGGATGAAGATGCAATTAGAGGGTGAGGGGAAACAGCTCCTTGTTGGATTAGCAGTAACAGTAGACTACAGCTCTGTAGTAGTCTCATTCACATTCAAACTTTGCAGTGTTTTGGCTAGAACTGGCATAAAACTGCCCACCACTCAGAGCAGGTGACCAGAAAGAAGAGCTCCTGCCTGCAAGCCTCTAATTATTTTTGAATCTGCTTAAAGTCTGGAATAATAAGCATTGTTATGTATAACTGAAGCTCCTCAATTATCACTGGGGCTACTGTTTTGCAGTCTGCAGCCTTTCAAAGATGAGTATCTGCTTTGTTTTTTAACTAGGGACAGAATGTAAAGGAGAACTCTCAGAGCTGGTGGGTAGCCAGAGCATGGAGCTGCTCAATGTAACCCCATGGAGCAGCAGAGTAGAATTAAGAGGGGAGAATGTGCAGTGAAAGCACCTTTTCAAGGGAAGGAAGGTTTTTATACTTGCTCTAAATGCAATAAATAGAAATACTAGTGAACCTTGAGTGACAAGGCTTGCTTCATGTGGCAGATCTTGGGACGTGCAGGGGTTGTACCTGGAGCACACATGTGGCCCTATGGCTTCTATAAGCACAGATCTGTATTTATAGCATAATGCTTTAAAATACCAGTTTGTTTCCATGCTTGGAGGTTGTGGAAGGGGTCCTTAGTAAAATCACCTGGGAGAATCACAGTCCTGAATAGCACAAGAATGCTACCAGGAAGACTGTAGCCATGGTATGTAAAGTTGAAGGAGCTTATTTTAAAACTGTTGGCATTAAGAGATTGAAGCTCCTCAGTTTGACATTGTGTAAATTGGATACTCTGCCCAGTGGCTATTTATGTTCTATTTTTATACTTCAGGGTGAAACTGTAGTAATTCTGTGTGGTTTTGCTGCCTCAGTAATGGATTATAGTTGCTGTCTGTACTGTCTCGGATGTTATTTTCTGACTTTCTTTTGATCACACACTTGTATGCATTGCATATTTTTAGTTTAAATCTGAAAAAATAATTAGGTGGAACAGAAACCTGAAACAGTGTCGTGAAAACTTAAACAGTAGAGTTACAATTTTTTTTCTTGAAACGTGTCTTTGCTAATAGAATCTGCTTAGACCTTCTCCACTATCACTGTGTTAAGTGAAGTTAGCTGCATTTGTAAAGGATTCTCCAGGTTCTCCTTACATTTAATTCTTACATCCTAGAAGGACCCTCTGTCTTTTGAGGCTGTTCTAACTGTATTAGAATTCTTTGAAAATCTGAGTCATCTTTCTACAGCATGGGGTAGTCATTAATCTGCAGTACAGAATTCTCCATCATTTTCTATTTTACATTTGTGGCCTTTACTGGAAGGAAATGAAAGTAGTTGCATCTGCTCTGTAAAAGCATTGCTCACTACTGCTGTACAGGTCCTCTTTAAAAGCACCCATGTAATCTTAGAACATTAGTTGTAAATCTGTTAATTTATGCTGCTGGAGTATGTATTTAGTGAAAAGAATGATTTTTCAGCTTTAATTCAAATATCACAACAGCGATGGGACTGTAATAGGATTTCATTCTTTCCTTCAATTTCAACCAAGCAGAAAGTTTGAGAAATTAAAACTTTAGGCTGAAGATGACATTCTTCAATGAATGTTATTAGCTACAAAGTTCAGGTTGTCTCAATTCCCATCTAGTACATCAGTACTTAGACATCTGGGTCACTTACAGTGTTTCATCCTTTGGGGCTTTTCTTTTTCTTTGAAGGTCACCTTTATTACCAGTCTGTTCCTCCTGTTGTCACTCCTGTTCTTCCACCTTTGGCCTTAACCTCCTGCTAGGGAAGAAAATCCCTGCAGAGGGAGAGGGTTTTGAAGTCAGGGCTCGTAACTGCTTTTACTTTACATTTTTCGCAGTTCCTTGTTGTGCTCTAATTTTTGAGCTGGTGCTTGTTACCTTTTCTAGGCAATATCTATCAAACCATTTGTCATCCCTAGCGTGCTATTTATTATTGTTTCTCAAGAGTGGGTGAAGCATTCCAGAGCTTCAGGTGAGAAGCAAGAATGAAGGCTTCTTGCCCTGCTTGTCATTTACCAGTAGCCAAAACTTGGGCAAGCATGAAGTTGGGAATGATTCACACAGTCTTATTTTGGATAAAGCAATTATTAATAAGTGTCATAAGACCTAAGCTCCTAAAGTGGGGGTTGCAACGCTATCTTTTTGCAAGTAGTCTCCAGATTCAGTTGATTATGCTAATACTTAGGAATGTAAGCCTGGCAGAATTGGGGTTGCATGAGATTTTCTTACTGTCCTTGAAGGAAAACAGCTTTTCCTTGCGTCTTTTCTGATGTGCTAGTAAACCAGAATACCTGATTTGAAACATCATCCTGAATGGTACTGAACACCTGCAACTTCTTTTCTAAAAAGAATATTTTAACTACTTTTGAAATTCATTATTCTAAACACAGTGATTCCCTAATACTGCTGAGCAGTACTATTGCCACAGCATGGCAAGGAGGAAAGAAAGACTAAGTAGAATAGGAGGAGGCATTAGACATGTAAGTTTGGGCCTGCCTGGAGAAACGTGTTCAATTCATGTGAAAATATCAAATGCTGAGTGTTTTGGCCTTATCTTACTTGAAATTAAATATCACCTTACCCCTGAAATCTTATAATATGGTTAGTGCTTGATGTGAAAATAAAATTGAACTTCCTACTTATTTAGCAGCAGCGTTCTAGATAGTAGCCCTGTTAGGGATTTCTGTACAGTATGCTGGTATGGGACAGCTTGTTTCTTTTGTCTTGATTTTGGAAAAGGGATACTGCAGAATAATAGCCTCAAATGGATGAAATTTAGCTTGGCATGCTTTAATTAACATTGTTAATCAGAGCTTTTAAAATTGCTGACTATAACAGTTTCCCATCTGAGTTTCATTTCAATGACAAGGAAACAGTTCTGTTATGCAGAAGTATAATGTGATCTTTCTTCTAGGAAATCTTTTGAAGTTGCTTACCAACAATATAATCCAAAGGTTTTTAAATGAGTTCCTTACATCTTAAAAAATCCTCTTACAAACAAAAACTTTTGTGTTTGTACCAACCAGAGATCTTTTGGATTGATTGAAAATTTGGACTATATTCTACCAGTCTTTTTTTAGATTTAAGTATGTTGAGCATGGCTTGACTGTTATGATGGCAGTGTATTATTCTGTTTGAGTGACAGTGTCAAAAGTCTTGTCTTTTAGCAGAGAGAACCTGGTATTTGACTTTTCATCCCTCAGCACTTTAACTCTTACAAATTTAGGGAAATGTTTCTGCTCACTGTAAAAGAGGAAGGAAAAATCCCCCAAACCCTCAGTGCTTCTACTCCGTATGATTTTTGTTGATGAGGAAAAGCATTCACACTTTTCACACATGGGAATAACACTTCTACCATTTGGGGTAGCGTAAGTCCGTGATTGTAATACTCAAAAAGGAAAAGCTAGGTTTTTAATTAATAACTTTGTTTCTTCCACATGCCTTTTTAAAAAGGGCTGTGACATATATAACCGGTTCAGAACATCTGTGGGTAGCTATAGATATAACCACCAGAGAAACAGTGATAAAAATAATGATAAAACAAGCTGTGACAGTTGTATAGTTTCTTAACAGAGATAACTTTCAGATTTCCTTTTAGTGGTTTCATTATGATGTATGTAATGCTGTATGTTATGGGGGAATATTCTGACACTTGTCTTGTTTTCAGAGCTGTTGATAGGCAGAATTTCTTGGAGACAGAGCTGAAGACAGTACAGGCCTCACACAAGGATCTGGAGAGCTTCCTCAAGTGGCTTCAAGAGGCAGAGACAACAGTTAATGTTCTAGCAGATGCATCCCAGCGTGAGAACACTGCTCAGGATAGTGCCTGCATAAGGGAACTCAGAAAGCAAATGCAGGTGAGAAAGTATTCATGCTTTTTCTCAATGGCAAATGTTATAAAGGAAAGCTCTCTGGAGTGGGGAAACCTGCAGCCTACTGGAAGATGTTTAAAAACCAGTATTTTAGAAGTCAGGTGTGTGAAGGAAGCAGATTTTTCTTCCTAAGGTTTGAAATACATATTTTGTGGACATCTGTGGCACTGAAGGCTCTTAAATGTCCTTGGAGGGTGACTGTATTCAGGAAGTGTATACTTGATTAAACCAAGTCATGTTGTGTGATTGTCCAGCCAAACAATTTAATCTACTTCCCTCCAAGTAAAGCTTCCCGGACTGCACTGTCTCCTATCCCTGCCTGCCTCCTTTGTCTTGCTTTTCCAGCAATCCAAGAAGTTGTCGTGCTTGGATCACCTCTTCTCCTGCTGCCCAGCAGCTCCCCAGCAGCTCCCCAGCTGGCCTTCCTTCCTGTACAGGCCACAGGCTGGAAACCTGAGAAATAACTGAGCAGGAGACTAACTGACACCACTTACACTTTTTAATATATGGACACCCTAGCTTGTCTAAAACCTAGAAGGGAGATCCCTTCTCCCTGCCTAAGAAGCACGGACTAGCCGAGTACCACATCATCTGGCTGTTCCTGCCTTTGCATATCTCATTCCCTCCTTACCCCCCCAAAGGAGGTGTGAGAGAGGAGCTGGGTTCAGTCTGCATTCAGGATACAGTGTATTGAGGGAAAACAGGAGGAAAGGGTGTGGAGACCTGACAGCTCTTTTAAAAATGAATTTCTTTGGGTCTGTGGCAGCAAAAGGTTGAACATCACTGGCTAAAAGGATTTTGTGTTTCTATGATATATGAATTTCCTTTGTCCTGTTTACCTGACGTGAACGCTGTTCAGGTGTCATCTTTCTCCTGAATGTTTTAATACATTTTTTTCCTTCAATTAGATTGCCTTATTTAGCACAGTTATTTTGATGTGCACAGAACTAGGTGGCTAGATCAGTTATTAAATCCTGCACTCTGGGTTTGGAATAATGTCGTCTGTGGTCTAAGTTCAGGGAGTTTGAACAGCTTATAATGGAAAAAAAAAGTGCTGCTTTCAGTAGTGCTGTTAATCTGAACATATCTACATTGAATTTAAATGAAACAAGACAGTTTAAAGTAGCCAATAGCAAGCTGCTCACTGTAATTGTAAGGAAGAGAACAATATATTGTGGAAGCCTGTGTCTTGAAGATGACATGTCACTCACCAATGTTTATATGATTCTGGTCAGTCAGGTAACTCATTTGTAGAGCTGTGGCTCTTTGTGAAATGCTGAGACTAGTCTGTAATGGCAACACGTGGAAGTCAATACTATACTTTCTATTGGCAAAAATCCCCCCAAACAACTAGTGTAATGGAGGTGGAAGAGCTAAAACGGGTCCACAGGAAGCTAACAACATGAGGCAGTGCTGTGTATAAATAGACTTGTTTCTGCATTACCTTGCATTCTGTGTAGTCAATCACACCAAGATAAAGCTGTTATTTCACAATTTGCTTGTTGGCTCTATGCAGCTGTGAAGCACCTTGATCATGGAAGATTGTTCGCCCTCCTTCATTGTGTTGCAGTCTGGTTAAAATTGCCAGAGTTGTGATGTGTGAGGGCAGAACTGCTGGGCAAGACTGCCTGCTGTGTGGAGAAGGTCTATAACCAGCTCTTGACTATGCCTGTTGTCCTGGCTTGTAACCATTGAGAAGACAGACGTAGGTGCTTGGGCATGGCCTCCACTTGTTCAGCATCCCGTTACCTGATATCCTCCCTCTTTTTCTGTGACTGTATGCTTCTACACACTGTGCACGTGAAGCATAATCACTTAACTTAGCCATGACTTTACATAATATTGTGAGCTTTATTCAACTACCAAAGGAAGTTAAGTAGAGCATGTCAAAGACTGTCATAGCATAATGGCTTCTGAAATGAACTTTTTCCCCTACCATCTTTCAATCTCACTTTAAATATAACTGGACATTCATATCGTGACACTAGCAAACACTCCAAAACCAATGTTTCTGTTTTCAAATATTTGTTAAAATGAATTTTTGAAAACAAGATGAAGCTCTAACATCTCGCTGTACCTTAAAAAAATCAAGCCCACTCCCTTGCAAGTTCTTAAGCTTAATATCTGATTAAACAAAGATCATTTCCTGTTCTTCCCCTGTTGAGTGGTATAAAATAACAACGTTCGCTTTGTGCTTTGTTGAATATGTGAAGAAGTATTTCTTCTAAATGGTTATAAGAAGAATGTAGGGCTTGTGACTTTCTCCGCTCTGTGTGAAGATGCCTCTGCTCCTAAGGCCTGTGCCTTGAGTAAAACTTTACTATGAGTTTAAGGTGTGATAAATTCTAGGTGAAATATGTGCTGAACATAGACAAAACATGATGAATTTTTTGTTGTTGTTATATATCATGCATTTTCAAAATAGAATCATCTGTTAAACTGGCATCTGTGTGTGCATGGGAGGACTATCCTCCATTACATTTTGGGGCTAACTTGTTTGGCTGCATCTCAAGCCACTCTGCAGTGGAATCAGTGATCTGGGCACTGTTGAAGCCTTGTTTTGCCTTCCATTTTGACATCTGAGGCTAGCAACAGTACTATGCAAATAATGCAAACTTTGAGTGCGGTAACAATTTCTTTTTGAAAAAGAGGAAATTCACAATTATAGCATCAGTCTTTTTTAATTCATTCTCTCAGTATCTAAATGTTGCAGAAGACTTTCCTTTCAGGTTAGTGCCAAAACAGTCCAGTCTGTGTTGCAAAATGTTTAGCAGCCACCTGAAAGAGGCTAAAACCTAATTTGAAGCAAGATTCAGAAAATGAGCTAGGAAATAATGAGAAGTAATGCCGGGTCATGTGCATGAAGTCCTGTGCCTACAGATGTAAAGGTGTTCAAAATAATTTGAAAGTTTTGTTTTATTGTAAATTAAAATCAACATGACTAGTGGTGGGCTGTTTGTCTCACTACTTGATTCAAACTTGTGTATTAGCTGGGAAGGAAAAAAGCAGAACTGCAAGAAGGTGGCAGGTGTGGACCGTGGGTTCTATCTTACATGAAAGAGGTTTGAGCTCTTGCACAGTTATTTCCAAATGCCTCGGTGTTTTTGGACTTGTGCTGCTTCATAGGTTTCCTCAAAAGATGTTCAGTAACAGCATATCAGCTAATGATGGTAGGCTAGAGCTGGTGGGTTAAAGGAACAGACTTGTGGTGGGAACAAAGTATAAATACAAGACAGGAGCAATGGAGTACGGGGGAATGGTTCAAATGAGTGGTGGAGATGAGGAAAGAAGGTGAGTCTGGCAAGGTGGAGAATACAGGTGGTAAGATTTCTATATCCAGAGTGGAATGAAGGCTCTGTTTCCTCAAAATGATGTTGTCATCGGTGCTGGACAGATTAGGAACAAAACAGAGTACAGGTGAAAGGGGTTTGCCTGAGCACTGGTAGAAAAATTGATTCAGTTCTAAAAATAAGGATGAAAAGGTTGTATTAGCAGAATTGGATGGGAAGAGTTTTTAAATGTCCTCTATGAAGAACCTGCACCTTGCATTCATCCCCTCAGATGGAAAGTGCCTGAGAAGAGGCAAACCAGTGTATAATGCACTGGCACCTAAGCTATGCATTATCTAGGATCATATGAACTTGTTGTGCTACCTGTAGTTGGTGCCTCCATACTGTGCTGATTGATGTGCTTGAAATGGGTATGTACCTGTTCATGTGGAACTATGCACATTAAATAATATGATTACTTGTGATGGTGTTTACCACCTACTGTGTTGATAACGGCCTCCCTGAACCTTTGCTACAGCAGCCCCTCTGATACAGGTTTAAGTAGATTTGTCATGGCGCCTTTGGAAGTAATAAGAAATAGCTGTATTGCATTGGGAGTGCCTCGCTGGTAGCAGAACACCTCCTTGCTCTTGAATGTCCTACTGCCATCCTTAGATGGCTTAAATAATTCTGCTTTGTCATGGGAAAAACATCAAAATGATGTTAGCTCTTTGGATTCAAAGATGGCTAGAAAAAGGGGTGATGGCGCAACTGTATGCTTTTAATTTGTCAAAACCCTATTCTTTCTTGTCCTAATAAGTCATTCAGGAAAAGATTTTAATTGGAAATGGCTCCTGAAAAACATTCCTACTTTCTGGCGCAAGTGAGAATCCTTTGAGATCCCTTTGTCTAAATTAGCTTTAAGAGAGTTTTCATAGCAGAGAGGTTTACCCCCTGTGGTTTTTCCTTTTGTATTGGGTAATCTAGTTTTGAAAAGCGCCTGTGTGATTTATTAGCCTTTAATGTATGGCTGATATAATTAGGGCAGGTATCCCTCTGCTCCTCTCTCAAGATTTGTAACAGTCTGTTATTCACTCACTCTACAGCTCTGCCAGAGCTGTGTTTAGTCTGAGAGCGAGAGCATCCTTTCCCAGAGTGAGGGAGCAAATGCTCAGTCTGCCGATAGAAAGCAGCTACTAGGGGAGAACAACTGTTGTGATACACTGGAGCCGTCTTCCCGAAGGAATTCCTTTTTTGTTCCTGCAGCTTTCAGGCTTAAATTAATAACCTTTCCTGGCTATTTAGTGCACTCCTGAATGGTGGCAGGTGCTCAGCTGCTCAACAACTTCATTTACCCTCTGCAGAAGCACAGCTGAGCAGTACTGGTTAGAAGAATCTGTGAAAGCTGTTATTTTCTTGCATTTGTTTCGTGGGGTTATTTCGGGAGAGAAACTTATGCTGTATCAACCTCCTTTGCCTTTGAAACGTATAAAGCCTGTGGCTCGCAAAAGCAGTCCTGGAAGAGAGCATGCTCAGAAAGCTGGCAAATCATTGTCCAGTGACCAGGAGGAAATGATAGTTGCTCTTCATTTATAATGCAAATTCTGAGGTGTCTTCAGAAGTGTGGCAAACTTAAAATGATGGCTGTGGTGAGAACGTCTCTGCAGAAAGTTGTGGTGTTGTTGCATCGTTTACAGAGGATGGCAGTTTCTTCTCCCCGTTACCAGAAGCTTTGTAAGGTAAGAAATGTAAGCCCTAAATCTTGAGTGTCTAATGCTAACTCTGTTGTCCTTCCGAGATAAAAAGAAAAGAAAGTAAGAAGGGGATGAGAGCCTAGATACTTTTGACAATCTAGTGTGTTTTTTAAAGCCTGCCATGCTTTCATGTGCGTGTTTTGTTAAAGAATGTAATACAAAAAACCCCCCTGTGCTTGTCAATGATACTTTTTTTTTTTTTTAAAAAAAAAG
>NW_008795671.1:958788-967027 GCF_000699145.1 Aptenodytes forsteri | reverse complement strand
TTGTCAATGATTCTTTTTTTTTTTTTAAAAAAAAAAAGTGCTCTCTTGCCTACCATTTAAGTGTCCGGAAGGAAACTGTTAATGTCCAGTGATCTTGTATAAAATACTACCACATCTCCTTTTCCAGAGGAGTTGGTTAATTCTTGGTAAATGCAGTACTTTAACTCCTGGGTACCCATTACGTAGAATAACTGCGTTCTTCCATGCCCAGTGTTTTTGCTTTTGAGCTTTATGAAACTTTTAATTAGGAATGAGTTCAGCAGACTAATACGCAGCCATGAAATTTTGACTTCACCTGCCTGTATTATAGAGTTCTTTCAGAGATAAAAAATAAAGAAAAGTTGGAGGAAAAGCTTGTTGACATAGGCTACCACTCATATTGGTATTTTTGCTGTTACCTCTTTTGGTGACTGACTATTTCTGCTTCTACCAAGACTGTGTTTACTTTTTTTTTTGCACAGGTTCAGTAGTTCAGAACTTTAATACTGTGGTAATGATGTAAACTACCTAGTAAAAATAATTTTTTTAAGTAGGTTGATCACTCACCAGATTAAAATAAAAAAAATAAAATTTCCAACTGGTCTGTAAAGTCCATGAGTTAATAATGCTGCGGTGTTGGTCCCTGTGTGGAATGGTCATACTGTGATGTATTATTGGACTTTGATATAAGGATCCTGCTTCGTAACTTTGGAAAAATATAAAATTGGAGAGGCCTTCAGTTGTATACTAACATAACCTTATAGAAATTCTATTTGGCTGCATTTGAACTTGTTTTTTTATTCTTGCTGCTTGTGATACTTTAAAACTGCCTATGTTTTTTGGTGAAACTGTGCCTGAGTTTTGCATACAAGGTGTGTGAAAACCAAAGTGCATGACCATGCCTTGTTCTGATCATAAAGCAAAGCCACCATAACTCATCATACTTGCTTCAATCTGAAATGTGTTTTCTATTATGAGAAATAAAAAAATGACATGAAGAAAAAGAGATCCAACCTCTATAGTAGAGTTTGGAAGTAAGAAAATGGTATAATGTGGTATCTGGTTCATAACAGTGAAGCTTGGAGAAGTAGTTCTGGCATATGGGGAAAATCCCGTTGTTTTCAAATTGGTGTTTCAGTGTGCTTCTGTTTACAAAGCTGTACTAAGAGGTGCATCTTCATTATGAAGAATGATAGACAGTAGTTTGTGTACATACAAGCTATTTTAACAAGCATGCCTCAGTTATGCTTGTCTTTATCAATTCTATCATTAAACAGCCCTGTTAGCTTTTGTGAATAAGGCAAATCTTTTTTCGTTAATGTGAAGTCATTGTTTTTAATTGTCTTTTCATAAGCACTAGGAAATTAAAAGACCTTTAAAACCTATTTAGTCAAATTTTTGTGTATAAGCTTGTTTGTAACAATGTTTGTGAAATAAGAACTATTTAGTGACTCTTGCAGTAATAATTGTTTGCTGATTAACCTGAGAGCCTAGTAAATGGTTGGATACTTAATTTGTTGAGTTTAAATCTGCCCAAGGGGTAGTAAAAAATCTTCTCAAAGGCTGTTATTAAAATACATTTTCTGATTGAGAATGCATGCAGTGATAGCCTTGGGAATTTTTGTGTAGCTTAAAATTACACATTGTATGTTTTTCTGTTTGTTAAAGTAATACAGCTTATTTTTTTTCAGATGTTTGTGCTTAGTTTACTGAAAGTGGAATTGTTGGTCTGCCTGTAGAGTTAAATCAGACACTGATTGAGGGGAAAAAGGAATGGTTTACAATCCCAGTCACTTCCAGCAGGTGTCAATGTAAGGCAATGATATATGGGAGTCTGGTGATGGAAATGTTAATACTTAGATGAGAAAATGGTATGGAAATTACAAATTAAAAGCAACTATGACAGCCTGTCAGGAAGGATTTCTTGGCCTGTCAGGAAGAATTTCTTGTAGTGCTCTATATAATTCTGTCTTCAGAATTTCACAAGTTTGTACATGTCTTGTGAACTTTACAGATACACTAATATAGTTCAGCTCTGCCAAAGAGAAGTTATTTACTATAGAGTATATGAATTATTGCATTGTGTACAGGGTAGTTGCTTCATGAACTAGCATCTAAATGTTTCGTGTTAAGTGTCCTCTGAAGCATAACAGAGTGCCTCTGAAGCATAACAGAGTGCCAAGAGTGTTTTTTTTAAAAAAAAAAAAAAAAGCCAATGAAATATTCAAGACAAATTCTTGAAGTTAGTGTTTGTTTTAAACTGCACTGTTTATAAAAGAATAAACAAGGCTTTATTATTGAACTGTACTGGGGAAAGTCATAATTGTTCCTCCTATTAGCAGCTTTGTGTAATAGTAATGCTCAGCATTCATAGTCTTCACTTGCAAATTTCTTAAAAGCAGAAACAAAATTAAACAGTTTGACATATTATAGCATTGCTGAAAAACAGGAAATCCAAGGTTTAGGATATTTCTTCTTTTGCTGCTTTTTCATTCACTAATTCCTTCGTACCGAGGTGAGTTTTGCCAGATGTAACTTTTCACTAGTATTGCTATTTGATTCTTTTACACTGAAATTAGTGGCATAGCAGGGCAAAATGTGTACACTTAGCATTGTGTTGTCAGGACAATGCATAATAAGTTTTGCTTTACTGTTGTTAGCAGCTTTGTTTCATAACTCTTTTGTAACATTTTGACACTCAGAGTGAACTACCAGAAAAATGTTTTGTAGGGGCTGTCATCTGCTCTGTGTTCTTGCTAATATGTGATTGTTCCATAAAGAATGTCTTCTATTGGGTATATCCAACTAGCTCAGACAAGAATGAATTTAGATTTTTATTGAGAATGTCAAAAATCATGGTAAGGTACAAATCGATAGATCTCTTCTGAGAGACCAGAACTGCAATGTTACTTATGAAAATGAAGTAGAAAATTGAGAAGCTTTCTCTAACTTCTCTGACAGAAGTGAAAGAATAGTGCATCTCTGGCAGACAGGTAAATGATTACCTTGAAATATGTATCCTACTTGTGGAGCTTGACCCTGGTATTTTTGAAACATTGCTAGCATTTAGGGACTGGAGCATTCATCTACTGGAGGACAGACTGAGGAACATAGCTAGTAGCTGACAGAGTATTTTCTGATTTCTTTTGTGATAACTTCTTGAGAAGAACCCTGTTTAAAAATAAATAAATAAATAATCAGCTCCCTTCATATAAAATACTTGAAATATCAAACCTTATCCAACATGAGTCTTCACTTGAAGACTACATGGTAACTTGGGTGAGTTCCTGACTTCCTCAGCTGTGAAGAGAAATGATGCATCAGAAACATATATCTTGTGGTTCTTTTTTATGAATATATAACTTAAAATGCAATTATCTCATTTTCTGCCATTTCTTTTTTTTTTATGGCTAGTGTTCAATTTATAAAACCACAGGAAGTTGAAAGCACAGTGAATGCTGGGGTCAGCCAGAATTCTCTTTTGCTGTGACACTGGTGATTGCGTTCCAGAGGACATTTACATTATGTTGAATTTTGAGAGTAGCAGCAAAGGCTCTGTTCCTGTGAAATTTTGAAAAATTGTGAAGGTGGTGGGGCAAAAAAAAGTGTGAAAGGCTTTGAGAAGTGGGTAGGTTAATCATGGTTCCAATGAATGCAACAAAGATGAGTTTTCTAATGTTTACATGACTTCAAGTTGATTTAGAAAATAAATCATTGGCACTTGATCATATTCAGGTATGAAATAGAGGTAATCAAGTGTGGATGAAGAGGAGGCATTACAGCAGCGATGCAGTACATATTTATTGGACAGTAGAAGTGAGAACAAAAGTTAATTTTGGAAGCATGTCCTGAAGGAGGCTACTATATTAAGCTAGTTGTTGGCTGGAAAATGAAGCAGTGCCTCTGTCATCAAAAGCATTGCTAAATTATGCAGTTTCTTTTTTTAGATGAGAAAGTTAAGTCTGGACTGCTCGATATTGTTCTAGTAGTACAAGGGACATTCTAATTATATCTAGATATACCATAAAGCCTTATAGAAGGGAGGAGGCCAGAATTAAAGGGAACCTTGGATATAGTGGCTGTTATCTACTGAAATACAATGAGGCTAAAAGTGCACTGGTGAAAAAAAAGGCTATTTTGAAACAGGAAGTTTAGTAAATAATATCTAACAATAAGCATCCGATGAGTTTCAGATTTACCTTTTTAGAAAACAACTGAGAAGTGTAAATGGTAACCACCCCACCTCCAAACACCCACACCTTGTTTGTGTTGAAAAGTGTAGAAGAACTAGCATCCACTGTGACTTCATGAGACAGTGTACGTGGAGGGATGGGATGAAACATGGCTTGGGTGTATGGTAAGCGGAACAGGGTTAAGGTACAGCTAATGAAGACTTACAGAGCTTAAAGTGCAACAAGATAGCATGATGGTGTTTTGTGACTGAAAGGACAAGAAAACCTTGTCATTTGGAGAAACATGAATAGGCTAAGAATGCACGTAAGTCAATGATCATTTAAAATGAATGAGATTGACATAATTTCTTTTTGGATATGGATTAAAAGTTGGAAAGCTGAAAACTGGTGGGAGAATACTTGAAATGATAGGCATCTGGAAGTCTTGGGAGATGAAAATTGATTTGTTACTGGCATTTATTACAGAATAATCACAGCAACTACAGAAGCAATGGAAGGCTGAAGGGAGAAAGTGTTTAATGGCTTTAAAAAATGAGGTAGATGAAGGCTGGAAATGACTGTCCAGTAAGTCAAAAGACATGAAAATTAAAAATATGAACAACAAATGAAATTTGACTTGGGAATATAATAACTATAATGGAATTTAATTCTCCGTTGGTATCAAATTGCACCTTTGTATGCAGTTTATCAGTGACATACGAAGACAGATAGAGGCTTTGGTGTGTAGGCAAGATGTCAGTTGTTAACTGTTAGCATGTTATGGATTGATTCCCTTTGGAATTTTGGAGGGATCTGGTAAAAAAAAAGAGTGGGATACTGGAGGGATATTTTCCTGTTTTGATAAACTAGAGAGATATGAAATCCTGAGAGGTCCCATCATCTTCCTGAGGGTAAGGTGAGCTGATTCATGAAGACAAGGGACTGCCACAGATGCAGAATCTGGTTGTGATTGGAGATGGAGCTGAGAGGAATGGGCAGAATTTCAAGGAGAAACTTGTAGGTAAAGTATTGGGAAGACCTCTTGATAGTGAGATTTAGGAGCTCACTAAGTCTTTTTTCCCAAGAACCCATGTGTCCTCAGTCCTTAAAGGAAATGTTTTAGTAAGTCTCCAGGCAACAGTTTAGTTTAATAAGCCGTTCCCAAGCATAGAAGAACAAGAAGGCGATTGTGAAGAGCCAGCATGGATTTTAAGAAGGGTCCCCAACCTGATTGCTTTCGGTGACCAAGTTGTTACTGTCTCTTTGGATGAAGGGAAAGCAGTAGTGTTCCCTGATCTTGACTTTAGAAAGACATTTGACACAGTCTCTGATAGTCAAATTGTGGAGATATGGACAGAATAGATGAGCGAAAAGGTGGGAAGAAAACTGGCTGGACCATTGGTGTTCCTCAAGGATTGGGACTGAGACTGGTACCATTTAGCATTGTTATGAATCCGAACAGTGGGACAGAGCGCACCTTCAGCAGGTTTGTGAGTGATATCAGATTGTGGAGGAACAGTCAATACATTCCCATTCATTGGGGCCTCAAGTGGGAGGCATAGGCTGACAGGAACCCCAACAAGTTTTTAAAAAACAACAAAAAGATCCCAAAGCAAATTCTTGCACCTGAGAAGGAATAACCTAATGCATTGGTACAGGCTGTGTGAGCAAGATCGTAGTCATCAGATAGGGAGAAGTGATTGTTCCTGTCTGCTTAGCACTCATGAGGTCATGTCTAGAATACCGTGGTTGGTTTCAGGCCCCCAGTTTGAGAGATACTGAGGGACTGGGGAGAGTGCAGTGCTTGGGGGTTGGAGCATATGACATAGGAGTAGAGGTGGAGGGAGCTGGCTTCATTTAATTTGGAGGGGAGAAGGCTCCAGGGGTTTCCAAATGCTGTCACTGTCTACCTGATGGGTTGTTATTAGAGAAGATGGAGCCAGGCTCTTCTCAGAGGTGCCTTGTGAAAGGAAGAGAGGCAGTGGGAGCAAGCTGCAGCAGCAGAATTGGGTGTATGGGCAACAATTCTACACAGCAAGTGTAGCTGAGCACTGGAGTGGGCTGCCCAAAGAGGCTGTTGTATTTCCATCTCTAGAGGTATTAAAAACTGAAGTGGATAAGGTCCTTAGCAGCCAGACCTAGCTTTGAAATTGGCTTCTGAAATTGGCAGGAGGTTTGATTGTGTGACCTCCAGAGGCCTTCCAACTTGCGATTTTCTATGATTCTCTGTGCTAGTGCCCTGTTAGCTTATGAGTGAGGACTAAAAGAATCAAAACTATAATGCAGCAGCTTTCAGCTGTGACTGTGTTGCCTAATTCCTATCAAAAGGAACTTCACGTTTTTACCCCATGTGAAAAATTCTTACTACTCTGCTGAATTTTGATCTAAATCTGGGCCTGCTATGAGTCTGCTATACAGCCATAGCACGTGTCCATTTGTGAATCCTTTTGCTGTAGTGTAACTTCAATGGTAAGTGTGGTACAGTCAGGCATTTAGTGCATATCTGAATTTTGTGGCTCTGATGAGAAGGCACTTTAATATGGTGTAAAACTTCCTGTCATCTAACCTGCCCCCCCGCTTACCATTTTCAGATGATGTTTTCAAAACTCAAAAAGAACAACATGCCACTAGCCGCTTTCAGAGAAAGGTTGTGCACATCTTGAGTGATGAGGCTGACCTAAATGTAACTGGTTTGTTTTGCCATTTGTCTAATTATGATCAGCGCCAAATGAAACTGTGTAATAAATGGGTACTTTATTGTAAATCTTTTTTTACAGAAGACAGTGCTCTGTAGTGCTCTGTGTATGTATCAGGCTTCTCTAGAAATAAAATTGTTTCTCTAAGGTGAAAGAACAAGGAGAAACAAAATGGGAGAGGACATAAAGCTTCATAAATTTGGTATTTTTAACTGCTGTACCAATCATTCCTATTTGCAAGCAGAATGCAGCTTGACAGGAGGGAAGATGGGTTCTAGGATATAACTTTTTTTTAATAGCATTTCAGTAGTAGTTTGGAAGGGAGGAAAGGAGGAGAGAGAGAGAAGATGAGTGAAATATTTCAGGACATGCTTTTAGAATCCTCTTACATTTAAAGGCAAGTCTGATTTTTGAGTTGAAAATATTTTGCTATTGCAGCGAGAATGAAAATGAGTATAAAATATGGGGTAGTTCTATTAAAGCATGAATGTAGGATTAATGGGAAAATCGACTTCCACAAACGTCACATTTACAGGAGCTGGATCAATATTTGATATATGAGACCATCTTACCATAGTATTTTACCACAGTGCTTTTTGATTGCTGCCATTTTTCAGGGAACAATTTTTTTTTCCTCTTTCCCTTAGGGCTCAATTACCCTGCCCAAATTCATGAAGTCCTGAAGCAGTAGGTGCCTAAAACAGCATAGTACTTCACCAATTCCGGTCTTGAGAACTGCCAGCCTTTCTTGTCTTCTGCCTAATGCAGATTATTTGAGCTTATTTTTAAGAAACCTGCACTCACTATGTAGCTGGGAAAATAGTGCTGTTTGAAGCTGTCCTGTCGCTGCTAGTCATCAGGGACTCTGGAAGAGTTCTGCTCTCCCTTTTGCCTTCCCCTCTGTTTTTAATCAAGACAAACTGCGACGAGACTTCATGTTCCAAAGTTGCCCTGCAAGCTTCCTATTTCATATCCGCTGCTTGCAGACCTGTGTGGCTCTCTGGCTGCCCTGTGATGTTTTCATGCCAGGCACTCTTGATATACTTTTCTGAAAAGCATTTTACTTCAAAGCAGAAGTAACTTACACAGTCCTGCGTAGCTGGGTAATTGAATGTGGGTGGAGGATGTCGATGGTGTTCCTGATAATTGATGTCCCATGTTGCACTATGGAAAGCAATTCTTCATAGTCATAGTGGAACTATATTTACTGGTGGTTTCTGGTGTATGGTAAATATGGTAGGTGCTGCAAGTGAAGTAACAAATCAAAATGCTGCTGATACTGTAGATGCTAAATTTCTTTACTGAAAGAGTGGTTAAACATTGGAAGAGGCTGCCCAGGGAAGTGGTTGAGTCCCCATCCCTGGAGGTATTTAAAAGACGTGTAGATGCGGC
>NW_008795671.1:934080-958425 GCF_000699145.1 Aptenodytes forsteri | reverse complement strand
TCTATGCTCCTCAGTTGCTGATGATCCCTGTATCTGTGGGCCCAGTGTTGTGCTAATAGTGAAAGTGCTGGCTTCCCTTCACTGGTGTATCAAATTTCTGACCTGAAGAGAGCATCCTTCCTGGGGAGAGGCGGAGACTTTGGTTTTTCAACGCTTGCTCAATTGGCATTTCAGTTGAGACTGCTGACTGATTAGTGCTTAATTGTGTTGGGTTTTGGGATGTGGTCCTAGAACAGTCATCTGAGGTCGCTGCTTTCTGTCACCTGCCATCTTTGGACTCAGTTTGAACTATGTTTTTTTTTTTTCCTTTTAAGGAAAAATGCATTATTAACCCTGAACTAATCAGTCACCCTTCATGTTTAATTTTGAATGTTCTGTATCAAATACTGTAACTCCCTTGGTTAATATTCTCTCTTATTGTTCACTACAAAGAGAAGCATTCATTTGCTGCATGTTCCAACACTGCAAATGAGTTGAAACAAATGTCTTTCTCCTCTTTCTTTCTGTTACTGAAAGCAACTTTTAAACTTCAGAGTTTAAATGAAAGCTACCCACTTCTTAATGTTTGGGTTCCTCTGAGATTAGTCTGGAGGCACAGTAAAAGTTACAGATTACACAAAATATTTCCTCCTCTGCCCCAAACTATTTCTTTATTAGCAAACACAACACTTTCATCTTTTGGAAGAGGGGAAAAATAGGGCTGGAAAGAAAAAAGAAAAGCTTCTCAGTGGAATTTCACTTCTTTGCTATGTGTTTGCATCAGGAGCTAACAGCAGTCCCTCAGCTATTTTCACTGAAATAGCTATATATCTATTTGCAGGCCATTATCTCTTACTCCATATAGCCCAATAGTGCAGTGATAAATTAGCTTTGGAATTTCTTCCCGTAGCCCTCAGAAAGAAGAATACAGTCTTAAACAATTCATCTGTTATCTGTAAGCAGATAATTTAGCCAAATAGCCAGGCTGTGGAAGACTCTCATCCCTTATAATGGAGAAACAAAACATTGTTTCTTCTATATAAGGGTACTTCTAAATGAAAATAGGACAAGTAATTGGGAGGTTTTTGTTGAAGAATTTGGATCTGGACATGACCTTCCATGAGCCCTGTCTCTCTTCAAGCTGATGTGATAAGGCCCTTACATAGGCTTGGTTATGATTGTTTAGAGTTAGAAAACAGGTGGATTCTATGACTTTTGGACTAGGTTAGAATTTTTAAAAAAAATGTTCATTTTGTCTAAACACCCTTTTTGCTAGATGACTGAGTTCTGTCTTACTGTTGTAATAATAAATTTCAAGATTTCAGGCTACTTAGGCGCTATGGGATGAGGAGAGCACAGCAGTTTTGTCTGAGAGGAAAGCAAGTGTATTTACTCTTTTTTCCCTTTCCAGAGGTGTGGTAACAACTTCTTTCATAAGGAGAAACTAGCCCTCTGCCAGCAAAACCTGAATACACATTTTGCAAGTGTTTCTAATGGTTGTGTGACTGAAATGGGGGTGATTCTTAGCAAACAGCATTGAAAATATGGACCATCTTTGAATTATGGTGCCAATAACTGTTATTTTTAATAGGAAAAGAATGCAAAAAAACCCCACAACCCCATGGATTTTGTGATTGTGGAGAAATCTTTGGAAGTTGTGATCAGGTTCTGAGGACTAGCAGGCTTTATCCTGTGGAAAAGCCTCCTATTTAAACTATCATTCAATAATACCTTTGAGAGGAAAAGTCTAAAATACAGACTAGCTTTCTATACTTCCGGAGTGTTTTTCCTTTTCTAAAGCAGCCTCATAAATTGAAGGTGCCAGCTAAAAGTTATTTTCAGGTATGGATTAGGGTTGATTCAGTAAAGGAAAAGCATCAGAGGGAATAGTGTTGCTGAAACTTAGAGCATGGTTTTATTTCAACATTGCTTGTAAGTGACTGCGATAGGAGGGTAGAACTGTAGCCTGCTTGTGTAATACAACAGCTAATAGAGCTTTTCTATGGTTACTGACCTGTTCCTGTGGCATAAAAGATAAGTCATTTGGGAACGTGAGTAGTTGTTGGTACGCATGCTGATCTGCAGATGGTAGCAGTGATCAGTAGTGCGTTTCAGTGGAATGATCTTGTAGTGTGGCTGAAGAGCAACTAACTTTTTCCATGCATCTATAATGAAAGTCTAGTTTTAGGTCAACAGGTAATCTGTTCACACTAGAAGAAATGTGGAAGAACAGTTGCGTGGAGATTTCATGCAACAAGTAAACAATGGAAAATGTGAAAACCGAATGAAAGATGGCTCTGGCTAATGTGTGGATAGTATTTTAAAAGACAGTTGAATTTAGGAATAAGCCAAGGTTATGCTTCAGTCTAAGAAGACTGTATGATGCACTGGGTTAAGTATGTTAATCTTCAATATTCAAGGTTCCTAATCAAAATTTGAGGAGGCAAAGAAGATTTTTGTTAGTGAGCAAATATAGGCTTTAACATCATTGAGGTCCAGTACATTGTTGAGAAGGTGTACGTTCCCTGGAGGTTCAAATTGGTTGTGCTGAAGCTTAATTAACATTATTCTAGAAAAAGAGAGGAATTATAGGCTGAGCAAAAAATTAACAGCTGCAAATCAGAAGAAATAAAGCCCTCTGTGTTACTTTTGCATATTTAATAAACTTGGCTGTCAGCATGCTCACTGTAAGTCTCTTGTGCCAGGTAAGAGCTGCTAGAAATTATGCCAGTATATGTAAACAACCTACAGATGTTCTCTGAGGTGGCAATTAAGGGCCAGTTTGAAAATAAAAGTGCTTGAATGTTACACAATTTTTAGGTTGCAAAAGGAGGGGAAACATGATCACAAAAAAGATGGAAACAAACAAACAAGCCACAGCCCAAAATAAAGCTACTGAAAAAGTAAGATTTCTACACAAGTGATATGTGCATCGTGATACACGTATTGTATATATGATTATGTTCAAGCTTTTCTGAAACAAGGACAAAGAAAGACCATATATGTGTAGAATATATCTATTTTTTCTTGTATGAAATCAAGGGAAGTGAAACTTAATTGGTGGTTGTTATGATACTCTCTGAATGGCAGATCTAGAATAGAATACAAGAGATTTTTAAACAAACTGGGGGAAGGCATAGGAAGGCTCTAAACTGTCTTTTTCAGGCTTCAGTCCGGTTGCATAGGACATGTGAAAGGGAACTGTGATTTAGATCATCGTAGAAAGCCCAGGGCATAAAGCTAAGTATAATAATTTGTCTTGTTTAGCATTGTTTAATTTGATTATAAAGTATGTTTAGATTTTATGGCTGGTTTGGTACTGTCCCAGCATCTTTGCAAGAGATAAGTCTTTGGCAATGACATTTGTGTAGTGACTTAGGGAAAAATAAAATGAAATTAAAGACACTTCAGAAAGAAAAACAGCTGGCTTACAGTTTATAATGATGGCATGAATTTCATGGTCTTGTTGTCTCACCTAATGGTGATTTCCTGGCATGGTTTTTGGAGTCAGCACACTTAAACTGAGAGCTGGCAGTCGGTCATTTCTGTACATGGAGTATTGAGGCTTCAGTCCATAAGGGAGCCTGGAACTTTTACAGACAAGGTGGCCAGAGTAAATGAACCTGTCGGAAAGACAAAAAGACACATACAACAGCATGACTAGGCACCAAGCTACAGAAGACACTCATCTGCCCAGTTGCTGTAGCACTGTCTGTTTTGTTCTGGTGATGCAACATTTTAGTAGATGCCTTAAGGTGAAAAACAATAGTTTGCTTTTCTTCTGAACAAAACTGCAGAGAATAGAGTTGCTCTCTGCTGTAGAACTACATTAGTGTCGCTGCAGGAGAAGAGTGAGAGACTGGGCTGCATGAAGTAACTGCTCTGGAGAATTTCTCAGTTCAGAGAGCAAATGAGCTATGATCCCTAATCAATTGTTGACATTTGTGTTGATTTTTTTTAACCTTCCTCCCCCTCCCCCAGACCCCTAAAAGTTCCACCAACAGAAAAGGAACACTTCTTGTTTCTGACACAGCCCTTTTCAGACTTTTTTTATTTATTTCTGTGATTTGACTGTTTCAAGCAGCAAGGCTGTCAGGGTTTGCGCAAAGTACTGAGAGATAAAAGATGCTACACCTCCTTTTTGTTCGCTCACGTGCTGTAAATCTGTGCAGATACACAGGCCATCACTGCCTGTGGCTTTTTTTGTAAAAGAAGGTACACTTTAATTTCAGTGGAATAAAGTATAACAAAGGAAAGTAAATAAAGTGCCATTCCATTTGATATTCTCTGGCTAATTTTATTCTTTATAATTTGATCACAGCCATAGGAATTCTGAATGCTGATTTCCCCTGTTACTGTAACTGGTTCCTGGCAACTTCCTTTGTGTGATCGTTTGAAATTAATTTTCATACATTCTTCAAGGGAAAATAGTGACTCCCCCTTCCCTTTTCTCAGCTTTTCCTTCCCCTGTCACCTTTGTAATTGCTTGCCTGCCAAGTGTGCCAGTTCCAGGTCTGCCAGCCCTTGCTTTTAGTCTTTGTGGTACTGGCTTCATTGATTTTACAGATTTTATTTAATTCTTAGTGTAGAAAGGAAGGAGAGTGGCAAATTAAATTCAGTGGTTACAGTGAAAGTCTTTCAAGGACCACCCATGGCATGATATTTAGCATATGAAAAAAAAAAAATCACAGCTGAAATGGTGCTGTAGCGCTTCCAGGAGGCTCCCATTTTTGGGAGGAGCGTTGTTAGCTGCACACAGCTGTCTTGCTCACAGCTGTTGAAATGATGCTGCTACCATGCTCTACATGGTAGCAGCAAGATGAGGTGCTGGTAGATGTTATGGCAGTGGTCAAACCTGCAGGAAAAATTCCCAGTTTATCCACGAGCTTTTGCCTGAGAGAGAATTAAAAAGCACATTAAAAAGTGTTTTTTTCTGCTGCCTTCTTTAAGTGAAAATATTAAACGTATTCAAGAGCAAGCCAATCTTTCAAGTGAAAATCTTAAAAATCTTAAATGTGTAATTCCAGGGCAAACCAGTCTTTTAACACTTGTTGCCTCAAAGCTCGGGTGCAGTTTTCACAGTGCCCATCTGCTTTCTGGTGTGCTTGTCTGAACCAGCATCTACTGACTGCTCCAGTCTCTTGGGCCTCTAACTGGAAAAAAGCTCAATGGATTCAGTTAAAAATATGCCACGCTTATAACATGCAGAAGAGAAGGGATGCTACATGAGATGAAACAGCATCAGCTGAAGTAAAATGCTGGACTGTTAAGCTGCTTGTGATGACTGGTTGTAAGTTGGTTTTATGCCAAATTTCTTCACGTAATCTTCATGTTGGGGTTGTGGAGCTGGAATTTTTTGCTATAAAGACAAAGCCAGAAGTAAAAAATCATAGTGGTAGTAGCCAGGCAGATAGTCTAATTGATTCTGTAAAGACATCACTGTACCTAAATTACTTGTTCTGCCTTGGTGAGCAGAGAAAGGAAAAAGGCAAGAACGCTAGTTATTTCACGTAACTTATGGAGAAGAGATTTGGTATCTTAAACTGATATCTTTGGTGTCAATGGTTACTGTTACCTTCCCTTCCCGCCTTTAGCTGTAGTCTTTCTTTGTGATCCCCAGATCTCCTCCTGGTTAGTCACCAGAGTGATAAATCTTCTTTCACATGAAGGAAGAAGTTTACTTTCAAATTTAAGATCAACTTTCAAATGCTCCCTGGCTAAGGTTGTGTGATATATTGGGAAGTGCTGTTCCGTAATGTCAGTCATTGGCCCTTCTAAATGACAGGAGTAGGCTTCATACTCTGGAACAGAGTTTTCTAAATGTACACTTACTGTTGCTCTCTGTGGTTGTTTCATCTATTTGTTTCCCTCATTTAAAAGACCGAGTTGTCAGTGAATAAACTTTTGGAAATTCTTCCTCAGACTGCTAAAATGTTCTTTGTCACTTCTTCTAGCTCCACACCATTCCTCATCCCCCATCTGGAAAAGAAACAAAAAAATCCCATTCCCAACAGGAACTAGTGATGCCTGTGTTGCAATACAAATGTCTCTAAAATTTGGGTCACTTGCCAAATCTTTCCTTCAGCTTTTCCCCTGTTGTATAGAAACCAAATCCTTAAAATCTATCCTAGATAGGTTGATAAGCTGTTTTAAAGAAAACCTGCTGTGCCTACTAAGATGGATATCTTAGTAGTTAGGTTGTATTGCTATCAACACTTACTATTTTCGGTGTAATATCTTGAGCTGTAATGTTTGCAACTGTGAACATCTACAAAATGGTCATCTGACAGTTAATGCGTTGAAATGCCACCTACAGATCACTCTGCAGGAGGGCAGCACAAACGTTGGGGTTCACTTCTTGAGGGAGGAGGAAGCCCTCTTCCCTCTTCTCCATCAGCACTTTCCCAGCTGATGCAATGTAGGTAGACATGTAATTGTAAACATAGAGTAGAATGAAACCTTTTGTCACTGTGTATTCTGGAGAAACCTATTCCTGATTTTTCTAGTGAAGAAAGTACCATGGCTTCAAAGTAGCGGCATCCTATATCTTGTCCACTGTTACATTTGCTACTGTCATCTGGTTTCATCAATAATTAGAGACTCTGCAAAGTGAATAATGCAAAAGGTTTTCCTGTGGCACCACTGATGTGTAAGTTCTTCTAGGGCTAAACTGTATATAAAGTATTAAATTGCACCATGCCTGTGTGATCGCAGTGAAGCTGTGCATAGAAAGCAAAGCTGCTTCCTTATCCAGTCTTGTCTGTCATGGTATTTTTATAGGTGTGTGAATGAGGTAAGCTATGTATTTCAGTATGAGTGATAAAATGGATTTGATTTAAAATGAGAGACATAGTGTTACGGAGGTACATGATATAACTGCACCCGAAAGGGCCTTCAAAATTGCAAATAGAATTTAGCAAGAAACCTTCCTAAGAACATCTGCTCCTGATGATAGGCAAATATGTGCTAAATTTGCTACTGGAGTTCAGAAAAAGGTATAATAAGTTGTGTGCTTATGATTCTGCCCAGCATTTCCTTTTTACTTTTTAATGTGTCAAAAATATTTTTGTTGAGGTAGAACCCCTAATTTTCTGGCTTGCGTATGGGAAGATAGATGAGCTGTGTATGTATACAAGGGTTGTATGATGTTATAAATAGCATTGGAGATGCACAAATTTAGGTTTGAAATAAGGGAGTGACTCTGGAAGATATTTCCCTGTACTTGGGGAATTCACAGTTGTATGTATGATTTCACTACAGAAAGATCAAGTAGACATTTGAGGTGGTGATGTATCTTCATGTTTCTCATACATAAAGAAATAATGTGATTGGTAAGAAACAGTGTAGGTAAAAGAGCACGGAGACTACTGTGTCACCTAGTCTTAGCCCAATGCTGAGATCATTTATAGCTATGTCACTTCTTAAGGATATTTGTCTGGTCTGTTGTTAAAGACAGTTTTTACAGCTGCTTTGAAGACAAATTGATTCAGCTTTTTCAAGTCTTTACTATTAAAGCATTTTGTTGTTGGTATTTAATGCTGATGTGTAAATGAAATTTTCTTCTTTATAATTGAGAGAAGTATGTTGTAGGGTCCTCCTTCAACTCACCACATACCTGAATTTACAGTTGGAGGGTGTATTCCCATGGTAGTTGACACATATATATTGGAAGACCATTGTGATTTTTCCCTTCTCGTTGCTTTTTAGACAAATTGCCATTTACTCTGCCCTTCCCTGGATAATTTGTTGTTCGTTTAAATTTTTCATGAAACTCCGTGCCCAAAACTTGATGCAGTTTGTCCGCTCAGACCTTGCTAGAGCTTAGCAGAATGAAAGATGGTGTTGCTCTTCCACACATTTCTGATTAGCCTGGTTGGCTCACATTCAGTGTGGGACCCAATGGTGCAGCACCCAGATTTTTATTTGCAATGCCACCCTCTTGGTCATCGCTTTTCACATTGCATTTGCTGTGTTGATTGGTGTTACTCAGTTACAGCACGGGATATTTGTCTTAGAGGTGTGCCGCCTTTCTTTTTTTCCCTAGAATAGTTCTCAAAATTGCCAAGATTGGTTTCTAATTCTTACCTTTTTTTCCCAGCATCTTTGTAGCTGCTCCCATCTCAGTTGTCTCAGTAGGTTGACTTTTTTCTGTTATCCTCTTGTTAATGAAAATACTTAAAAGTACTGGATTCAAGATGAGTCCCTGTGCAGTCTCTCTTTATATGAACTTTGATAGTGAAATGTTTACTACTAAATATAGTTTTTCAGCTAGGTATGCTTGCATCTGGGACTGTCTTGGAAGGCTTTTGACGATTAGTGAAGTCAAGATAAATGACAGTTACTACCACTCCCATATTCCCAAGGCTTGTTATCCTGTCACTGAGGGAAATTAAGTTGGTCTGACATGATGGATTCTTGACAAATCATGTTGCTAATTTTCTTGTTATGTTTAAGGTGCTTATGATGTGCTTACTATTTTTTCCCACAGGAATTGAAGTAAAGCTTATGGACAGTGAATTCCTTAGCTCCTCCTTTACTCCTCAATTTAAAGAGAAGAATTGTATTTGCATTTTTCTTCCATCTTCTGTTGGTGCTCAGAGATAACTGCTAATAGCTCTTAGACACTTACAGCCTATTATTTAAGTATTCTTTGGCAAATTTCATAAGATCCACCCAATTTGAAAAAGTCAAACTTGCCTAATTACCCTTTGGCCTCTTCTTGCCAGTTGAAGCTCAGGTTTTTGCTACTTCATCTCTGTGGTTAAATAATTCTGAACCACAGTATTCCTCATTAATGAGATTGGAAGCAAAGGAAAGTATTTAACATTCCTTCCTTCTCAGCATAATTTTTTAATAGCTTCCTTTTCCAGTCTTGTTATTGGTTTGAATGCAAAATTACTGTTTTCAAAAAGTAACTTCATAGATAAATACAGGAATTAAGATATCATTTATTGGCTTTGTATCTATAGAGGAAATTAACCATTTCTTTAGTGGGATGTTTAATTTAAAAAATGATGTGATAAAACTTTTTTTTTGGTGATGAAAATAACAGCTCATCTTTGTATTGTTAAGAAGGTGCATCTGCAGACAGTGAAGCAAACTTTGGCAGGACAGTATGGAACTGAGTCTAGAAATAACCATGCAAACAGCCTGATCTGAGCCTTAAACGTGAATTGTGTATTATTACATGATATTTTGAATGTTTGAATTTCTCATTGTTTGTGAAAGGTATGAGGAGTGCAATTTTGCCTTCTGGAAAAAAAAAGTAAGCAGGGTAACTATTTCAAAGTTGCTGTTACTTCTTATTACGTCTTCCTTTTGTTCTTGTAAAGTACTGTAGATTTAGAACCTGGATTTAGCTTTTTAAATGCATTCCTGTTTTGTATGTACACTGTGTGCCTAGCAGATGTGGGTACTTTAGAACTGTCCTTGCCACCCCCCATTGGGGTTTTTTTGTTTGGTTTTGGTTTTGGTTTTTTTTTTCCCCTGAGACTGGAAAAAAAAAAAGTTGTGTTTTGCTGCTTGGTGTAATGCTTTTTTTTTTTTTTTAATAATCTAGACATACCCACATTATGTATTCTAGGAAAATACCTTGTTTGGTTTGTCATATTCAAATGGAGACCTCAGTACAATCACTGAAGTTGTTTGGATAGGCTTTTCCATCTTTTGGTGAGACAGTGGCTCAGCTGCCTGACTGGGCTCAGCAAGCTGCTTCTAATTCAGCCTACTATATCGTGAGGACCTGCAGTAATTGCTGAATGGCTGGGGCACTTTACATGAGAAGTCTATTAGAATTTTTACATTTAGAGGTCAGAAAATATTCAGGTAGAATTTTTTGCCTAGGAAGGAAAAGAAAGACATGGTGATGGTTTTTAAAACACTTCTGGTCTGCTTCTCTATTTCTCTGTGAAAGGAAGAAGAATGGAAAGTGGATGAGCATGGGAATAAAAATTGGGAGCAGGATAGTCCTCTCTTTGGGTAACTTATTCATTATAATTTGATTTTTAAGAGTGTTGCTTGGTTTAAATTTATACGTGCCATATATGTTTATTTTCTTCAGTGTATTTTTAACTGTGTAAACCCCCAAATAATTTGATTTAGTTGCTAGGCAGTACGTGTCCCTGCTGTCCTGTTCTAACATACCCATACTTTCCTTTACTTAGTGTAAGTAATGGAATTAGTGTGCATGTTAGACACCTTTATCAGTTTTTGAAGTATCCACTTTAAAAAGAACTGATTTTATGATGTTGGAAAGCACAGACCTATTTGGAACCAAGTCCACCTATATCTTAGGTCAAGGATTTGACGATGCCTTCATACTTAAAGGTAAATGTGGAAATGAATGATGTCTAGTAGCAATGAGACCTGCCTGTTGCTCTTCCAAGAAAGGTCAATGATATAAGGGTGTCTGTGTAGACCTTCCTGAAATTATAATGTAGTGTCCAATTGGCACTGAAAAGTAGGCAGGGCTTGTGCCCCTGTTCCATCCACAATGGGAAAGATGGCACTTTTTGAACATTTTTTGCTAATTGGAAACAGAGCACATCATGGAACGTATGTGTTGACAGTGAATGGTATATGGAAAATAGGCATAAAGAAAAAAAAAACCCACAACAAAAAGTCTGTTCTGATCACTTTAAGCATGGAAAATTGAAGTGGAGGGAATTAAAAAGGATTATGAAATTGTACATTTTTTCCTTTAAAGACTGTGAAAGGCTTAGTAGTAAGTAGCAAATTGTTTAAGCAGATGATAAATGTTTGAAGGCACGGTATCATCTTTTAGGTCTGTTTAAAGAAATTTAAAATAAAAAGCTACATGGTAGTTTCCCCGAACTGGGTTTTTCTGGAATACATAATACAAATTTGACATGCACAACTATTTAAGAAATTAAAAAAAAACCCTAAGGCAAATGCTACTTCAATACAGAAACCCAATAATAATGAAAAAATTGAAGACTGGTTTAATGATTCTTTAAACCAGAAATACACTTGCAGATGTGCAGAGAATACCTACTTCTTCTGGGGTAGGCAATCTATCTTTAATTTGTAACTTGTTAACTGTAATGGAAACTTTGTTAAAATACAGTCCTGCAGTGAAACTATGGGAAAATTACAGGAAAATATATTTATCAGAAATAAACAGCAAAAAGACTCAAAAGATGTAAGTCATTAACCTGAATATGGAAATACACTGTAAAAATGCTTTGCTGTTCTTACACCTTCCTGTTGGGTGTTTTCTGCTTTTATCTGTTTTCTGCTTCACAAGCTGGAAGACAATTTTTGGTGCATCTGAGAGGAGGGTAGTCGTTGGTTTTGTTTTCAACAGGCATCAGTTTTATAAAGGACTATAACACCTTGGAAAAGCTTATTCTGCTAAAATATGATTGCTGCTAGTTACTGCCCCCTCTCACGCTGACTCATATTGATGGTGTCTCTTACGCCCCCAGTTGTCTGTAGCTGTGTTTCACTTTCTGCTTGGGCTATAGCCTACCTTCAGCCTCTGCGCTCGCTTCGGTCCGTGCTTGTGCAGTACTTGGCTTGTTGATGTTCTTGGCTATGGAGCTCCTGGGTGTGAGGATAACACAAATGATTAATCATAGAAAGCTGATCATGCTCTGCTGAAGTCTTAGGCTTAAACCATGGAGTGGTACCAACAGCAAAAAATTCTCAAAGCCCTCGTGTTGGCATTCCTTTCTCATGTATGTCTGTGGTCTCTCTCTTTTCTCGTTTTTTTATGGTGGGTGGATGCTTAGTGTCTGGCTAGGTTTAAGGCAGTCGTTTTGTGCTTTTGCTTTCTATACTTTCCCTCCCACATACTCGTATCTATTTATAGAACACTCATTTGTGTTTTCTTTATTCTCAATGGGAGATGACATTTACCAGACTTGAGACGAATACCATTTTTTTCCAACTTGAGGTGGTCATCATTTTGTGCCTAACTTACTGATTTGCCTTCTTGAATTTTTGGCGTCTCCTGTTGATACAAAATTTTGGTCTGTGAATTCATGATTAAAAAGCTCAGCATGCAACAGTAACAATCCAATATGAAATGCTCAAGAACTATTTAGCTCTCTTCTCAATTTAAGTTCTTTAGTTTATGCACTAAGAGTTAATTTATTGGTTTGTTGGTTTCAAATAACAATATTTGTAGTTAGTAATTGTCTGAACTTGTTGAAAATAAAAATAATAAGAAAAAGTCTTAAGCATGTGTATCTTAAGTCAGCTTTATGATAAATGCATGGGGTGTTTACCATCCAAACAGATATACGTTACTTCTGTTTGAAGTGTTACTGGAGGTCACTATTTAGCATCTGATTAATAAAATTTACCTTTTATAATAATTCTGTCTCCCTTGGGATAGGGATTTATATTTTTCTAGCCTCAATAAAGACTAACAAATTATTCGGGTCTTTCAGAAGTTAGGGTTGAGTTCTGTAAATGAGAAGCTTTTCCAAAACAAATAAGTCACTTAAAAACATTAATCTAAACTAACTTTGCCTCCTCTCCTTCTCCTTCTATAAATTTTAGCTGTAATGAAGCAGGGCTTTTTACTAAGATGGAGTTGGCTAACAGTTGCCAAATGTTGTCTGTCATGTCTACACATGCTAGAGTTCTCCTTCCTACTGTACCATGAAACATAGTGATCTAATATCTGAGTAGAGCTGTGATACTGCTGCGGATTGAATTGTCAAAAAAACCCGACGCCAAAACAAAACCAGCACCCCAAAGGTATTGATAATGTTTAGATATTGAAAACTTGACTTATTTTAAATATGAAAATTACTGTTTTTTCATTTGGAGCTATAGCTCTACAATTCCTATCAATGTGTGACATAAATACTCAGACATGGGATCTTAAAGGATATGCGTTACCAATACATGCACTTTCAGATGCTCAGTTTTCCATGCCTTTGTCTGGCCAACTGCTCCTGGCTTGTATAAGCAGGTTACTTCTTTCCTGAGATCTTTCTTGTAGGCATTCAGCGTCGTCAGACTTGTCAAAATGGGAAAACTACTTGGGCTATTTGTATGAGTTTCATACGTAATAGGTCACCTGCAAAAGAGCAGGAGTTAGGTAGCGGTCATTCCATGGTAGGTGACTTACTAGCCCACATAGAGTTGATGATAGAGTCATTTAACATTCTTTTAAGGCCAGGGATTTCGAGGAATTTCCTCTCAGTTGTAAAATAGTAAAAGTGACAGTTGTGTTGGATGAAAGTACATGATAAACTGAAAGACTTCTGATAGAAATTCTTTTCCCTAGAATTTCTGTAAAATTAACGTTTAGGCCAATTTAGTATTTTTTTTGCCTAAATAAATGTGTAGGCACACAGCATGTGTCTTAATATACAAAGCTTAGTTTAGCAAGATATAACAGTAAAGAACAAAAGAAAGGCGATCCAATGCCTAGCTATTATAAAGCCCCTCCATTCTGTATTGTTTAGGGTGTAACTGTACACAATGATTAAACAATTCTGAAGAGTTACTGAACGCTGGTTTTGGTATTTAAATACTCTTATTTTTTTTGCTACATTCTTGACAATTGAAAGCAAAAGCCTCTGCAATATTTAAAAAAAAAAAAAAGGGGGAAATATGATACAAATACCAGTGTTGCCTTTCATCTCATGGTCTGCTTGCCTCTTCAGGATATTTGAATGCAGGAAAATCTGTGGGTGAGGGACTGAAATGAGAAAAATCAGATGTGAATGTGTGTTGCGCGGGAAGCCTGGGTGTGGATAGAGGCAAGTAAGCAGAAGAGACAGACACTTATTAATGATGACCATGTTAATGCCTGGAAGTCGGCTTGATTCAGAATCTTTTTAGATCAGTTTAGGATCAGAACAGTCAAAGGGCTCCTGAAGCAAGTGTATAAGCAAGTATTCCCCTGCTTGTCCTGGGCATTAAATGAGCAATGATTTTTGCCGAATATGTTAATTTAGTCTCAGATTAATTGTTATGCGCTGAAAAGATGTATTTTTTTATTCTCCTTCTTTCTGCTTGTTCTCTATTTCCTAATAGTCCAGCATTTTTAATGTACTGCTGTAGATCCAAGGTTGTCTTTGTGCCACTGTGTGATGAAGAAGGATGGGAGGAAATGTTTCCATTTGATAAGTAATGGAGAGAGTAGCTCTTTCAGACCTCTGCATGCTTGTATTTAGTTTGTAAAAGCGTAACGTGAAATTTGCTGCTATCATCTCTGTCTGGCTAGACTGGCAAATAACTTTGTTCTTGCTTGTTATTGAATGTTTTTAGTTTTCTGATGACTTATCCACAATAGTATCTTGTCATGTCTTTAATGAGTAGTACTTATTTATGTTTGTCATAAGCTATGAACCCTATCAGAATTAAAAATAAGCTGTTACAAGACTTGGGGGGGGTGGGGGGAATTGATGGTTGTAGGTGTTCTGACTGTGCCTACCAAGCAGTAAAGTTAGGTAGCATCAGCAAGTCCTGATCCCTAAAGCTGCTTGGCGCTGCTCCTGCAGTGAGAATGGATCTGTGGGCACTGGGATCTGTGGTGCTCTCAGGGCTTGGGAAGAGCGCGGCATGGTAGTCTCCTTCATCCCTTGCATTCAAATTATTTTTACTTCTTATATGATAAAAGCTAATTTGTTAGTATAGTAGCTTTTAAAAGAAGTATGCTATTTGTGGTGGAGGAAGGAGTTTCCTTGTGAAACACAGATTCCTCTAAAGGAAATGAAGATGCCTGTAAGACTTTAAATAAATGCATTATAGTTCACACGTGTGTGTTTGGGTAAATACTTAGCCTTTAGCAAATGTGTGCTAGTGGCTTTAAGTGAGTAAGAAGACAGTTTCTGCCCAGAGGTCTTTCTTAAGTGAATGATATATTTGGAAATAAAAATAATTGATTTTTTTTTTCCCCTGCCCCCCTATTAAAAATCAAATTTATAACCAGTCCAATAGTCATTTGAATCACAGCATTTACTTTCAGGAAGTGAATGGAGGAAATGTCCTCTGTGACAGTATGGGTTAATGAAACATTGAGAATCTGCCAGCTTCCAGTTGAAACTTTATTGCTCCTTTATTTTATCATAAGTTTAATGACTAACTAAATAGTAAGATTTCATCTCTTTGCCTGTTTCTTAGAGTGAACAGCATACAAATTTTAAATATTGTCTTTAAGTTTAAAAAGATGTCCTAGAATTGTATCAGAATGCAATATTTGTATTTTTAAAATGGAGCTGTTGTTCAGGAAATATTTTTGTTGCAGTGACCCAAGTAAAACTGTGTTCATCTAATTTGTCATAACTGTGTCTGTCTTTACAGAAATGTCAGGTCTTGATGATTACCCTCACTTCTGATTGAAAGTTTGTAGCCTGCTGTCAGATAAGCAAGTTGATCTTTGGCCCTTATTTGCATAGTGTTGTTGGAACTTGAAAACAGTATGAGAAATTAAGTGCTGTCTGTTCCAACACAGGTAAGCACAGAGAGAATAATTGAAGGCAAGACCTATATCTAAATGACATAGTGTATTGTGATGGTGCCCCAAATGTACAACACTAGATTCAGCACTTTCGTCTGCGAGGCAGTGTAGATTGCAGTGTTGCGGAGCACGTAACATCCATTTACATGTCCTGGTCTAGTCCAAGGAAGTAAGAATAACTTTTGGTCTTTTCATGTTTATACTTTGTCTATTACATCTCAGTGTTTAAAAAATTAGTGGTGCTCTCAGCCAATGAGTTAGTTTTTGTTAGAGCCTCCATAAAGCTTTAGTGGCTTCTCTGTTTCTAGAAGTTTTCAGTAACAGAGTTGTCTTCAAAATCCTGTTTGCTTTTAGTGCAGTGATATTACATTTTTAAAAGGGAGGTGTTGCCAAATCTGTTTCTCCTGTTCTCTACTGCCCAGTTGTTAAATTGCATCCATTGATTCTGGGTTTGGATAGCAGCTATTGTAACTGCCAGATTGCTTCTCCTAAGAGTTGTTGAAGGTAAGGAGCTGTTAGCATTCGGGGGGATTTTTCTACACCTTTTATTAATGTATCAGAAAAGCTTATTCCTGAATTGTGTGTTTTTCTTCCTACTTAGTGTTAGCACCTCAATTTATTGAGTCTTTTTGTCATTTCTGTGTCAAGATTGTCAAATCTTTTTTGATTCTTTACTCTGCTGGGCCACCCAACAACTACTGCTGCTACTTCAGCTTGCTTTGGAGGATGAGACTGGTACAAGAATCCTGTCTGTCTTTCACACCATCCCAGTGACCCGGATTGTGAAGTGGTTGTAGACACCCTCTTTCTTGCAGTTTTCCCTTTCTGTGTGGAACGAGTGTTGGCTGGTTGAGTTTCTTGCCATGTCATTACAAATCAGCTGACAAATCAAGGATTGTCAGCGACCTTTTTTTATCTTGAGAACTGTGTTACAAACCACAATACTTAGAGTTTCTGCAGTAAGTTCAAGTGCCACAGACATGCCATAGGATGGTCTTCAAGGAGTCCTGATCTCTCCGGGCAGTAGACATAGGGAAGAAGCCATGACACTCATCAAGAAAATGTGACTGGGCTTACAAAAACAAAGTGGCTGTTTTAAATAATTATGTTTACTTAAATATAAAGCAGCTTTTAATTTATTCAGATGTTTTTGTGAGCATATTTATTTTAAGTGTGGGGGAATATTGACTTTGCACGCAAGGCAGTCACTCTCACCTACTTCAGCCCACTGTCTTGATAGCAACCTCTCTCGCTGATTTAACACCACCTCAAGAGTTTGCTGTGCCATAGCCTCAGGAAGTTGTTTGTCTTGATGTGTGGTCTGCAAAGCAGCTGTGCCTGGTCAGTAGGTGGTAATGCTCAAGACGCCTCCAATTAGCAGTGTGCTGCCTGGCAGTGAGTGAGTGCTACACATTCTTGCTTTAAGTTTTGACGTTCCTGGGGGGCACATTTCGTGCCACCCCAGCCAGGTGTCTGTGGTGTGGCCTGATTTGGGAAGTCTTCTGCACTGAGAGTCCAGAGGTTGGGAAGTCTGATAATGGCGAGCTCTTTAATGACTGTAAGCGGTATAATTTTTTTTCATCACTGTTAAACATTATTGCAGAGTGTGATGGGCTTATTTTCTGGCAAATCTATTCTTTTAAGCCTTGGTGATGAGTTGAATTAAATATACAATTAGAATATAGTTCCGTATGTACAGTTGTGTGCATGTCTCTGTAAGACAAGGTGGTAAACCTAGTGTATGTGTTGGAACAAAGATAAACAGCAAGGGCAAGGTATTTCAAGCGCACCTGAGAACCAGGAAATTTAATACTCAAGCTGTCCAGCTAGTTATTAAAATCCTTTTCTGCCTAATTAGTCTTTGATAGTTTGTCACTGAATAGCCTGAAAGAGTTCTGTACAAAAAGTGACAGAGGTTAAAGGAAAAGTGACTGGAGAAGACTGCCTTGAAGTTTGCTGTAAGGTGTAATAAGCTGGCAGCAGCAACTAAACGTGAGTTTGTGGGGTGCCTTCTGCTTGTGGATTTTACTGCTGAGTACTTTTTCTTGAGATTTAGCAGAAGCCCTGTGGTGTGCTTTGGCACCTTCCATGTTGACACCAGTGTGGGCTGACACTTGCTCTCCTTTTTGAACTTGAACAAGACCTGATTTAAAATCTGGTTGTTTCATCAGTGTTTTAATGAGGCTTTTGAAGCACGCGCTTGCAAAAATATTTATCTGCTCAAGAATGTTAATGGCATTGTTGTATTTGCAGACACTTGTGAATAATCTGTGCATGGGCATGTGTTAATGCTGGGCAGCTCTACCAAAAGATCCTTGTGTATTTTGGCTTATACCACCATGCATCTGTGGAAACAGTTCACTGTTGCTGAAGGTGTAATGCTTAATCTGTTGGAAATAAAGATTTCCAACAGATAAAATCTGTCATAAAATTGAGTTCTTGTAAATGTTGATTCTTTACGGAAAAGAAGACAGTACTAAACTATAGGAGTTAATCTCTGGGATAAGGAGAAAACAAAACAAACCAATCTAGAAGTACAGCAGGCATCCTAGATATTTTCCACCAAATCAACAGACTGTGAGCTTTAGAACAAATTAATCTACTTTAATCCAGTTGCAGTTTTCTGTTGGCAGTAGATTAATGGTTTTGATTATCATTATGTAGCATTTATAGTGCATGATAAGCATGGCACTCTACAAAAGTAGAAATTAAAACCTGAAGAACTTGCAGTCTTAAAGCAAATGATAAATGTAGTAAAATGTGATGACAGAGAATGGGTTTTAAACGAGCAGTGTATGATTCTTCACTAGGTTGCAAATGCATTGTTGGTGGGGTTTTTTATTATTTTCTTAGCGAGAGAACAAAAATAGGTGATGCTAGTGGTAGAAAGCAACAAGTTGTAAGCAGGAAAGCTTAGTGCACTGGAAGAGGAACCTTATCCAGGTATCCATGTGGCAGGTGGGTGTAATGCATAAATTGGAAATTGAAGAGAGTCTCCAAACAGTATGTGAAAGTGCTTTGAAAATAAAATTGAGACATTTGATGGTCATATTAGTTTGAGCACTAGAAGAAAGAAACTGTTTTCTACCAGGCATATTGATTGGATTGAGTTGAAATAGGATGGCCAGAAAGGAAGAGGTATTGCAGCTAAGATGAAGCAGCATGATGTAGGATTGTTTTCTGGCAGCTGATGAGGAATATGTACACTTAAATAGCCTAGAGGGATGGAACAATATTAATTTAAAAGAAGTCATGGTATAGTCACAGATAACTGAGAGGATAATGCGATCGTTGTTTATGGAGCTGCTGGGTGGAAATAAGGTGGTTGCTTTGCATAGTGTTACTGAAACAGCTTTTAGCCACAGCTTTGACCTCTGTGCTAAGTAGAAACTACTGGGGATCACAAAAGAAGTAACCATTTAAACTATACCAGTTGTTCAGATAATCAACACGTGTCTTAGGGAATTCTGTTTGTTATGGAATACGGTTCTCAAGCCTTTTGTGCTTGAGAACAGAAGTTCAACCTAATGGTACCTGGCTTTCTTAGTTCCATTGCGAGTATCCTACATCTTGCAACCTCATGTGGCACTGCTGCTTTTTGCTCATTTTATGTGAACAATAATTTCTCAGTAAATTACAGGCTATTAGCTGTTATCCAAATGCTTCCGAATGCTGCGTTGGTGTAGTTTAACCCCAGTCAGCAACTAAGCACGACACAGCCACTCTCTCACTCTTTCTGGGGAAAGAATCGGAAGGGTAAAAGTGAGAAAACTCGTGGGTTGAGATAAAGACAGTTTAACAGGGAAAGCAAAAGCCATGCACGCAAGCAAAGTAAAATGAGGAATTAATTCACTGCTTCCCATCGGCAGGCAGGTGTTCAGCCATCTCCAGGAAAGCAGGGCTCCATCACGCCTAACGGTGACTTGGGAAGACAAACGCCATCACTCGGAACGGAAAAGGCCTTGGCTCTGTGTAAGCGCTGCTCAGCAGTGTCGTAGTTTAACCTCAGTCAGCAACTGAGCACCACGGAGCCATTTGCTCACCCTCCTCCCCGCCCCACAGTGGGGGAGAGAATCGGAAAAGCAAAAGCAAGAAAACTTGTGGGTTGGGATAAGAACAGTTTAATAATTGAAATAATATAATAATAATAAATTGTAATGGAAAGTAAAACAACGAGAGAGAGAGAGAAAAACAAAACAACAAAACAGGGAAGGGAAAAAACAATTGTTGCAACCGCTCACCACCCACCGACTGATGCCCAGCCAGATCCTGAGCAGTGTTCGCTGCCCCCCCAGCCAACTCCACCCAGCTTAGATACTGAGCATGACGTCATATGGTATGGAATATCCCTTTGGCCAGTTTGGGTCAGCTGTCCTGGCTGTGCCCCCTCCCAGCTTCTTGGGCACCTCCTCGCTGACAGAGTATGAGAAGCTGAAAAGTCCTTGACTTAGTATAAACACTACTTAGCAACAAGTGATATCACACTGATGTTTTAGATTATTCTCATGCTAAATCCAAACCACAGCACTGTACCAGCTACTAGGAAGAAAATTAACTCCATCCCAGCCGAAACCAGGACAAGCAGTAACAAAAACAACCCTGTATTTTCAACACTGTTTTCAGCACAAATCCAAAATGCAGCCCCATACTAGCTATTATGAAGAAAATTAACTATCCCAGCCAAAACCAGCACATGCATATACAAAGAAATTATGCTGTGCTATAAATTAATGCATTTTATTTATCTCCTTCAAAGCCTCTAGAAGTAATTACTTTCAGCCCTGGTCAGCTAAATATTGAATTCAGAGCTGCTCTGGGAGTAAACAACTTCTTAAAATTTAGAATAGTGTAATTGCTATAGAAGTAAAACCTTTGCCTTTAAAATATACCCATGAAGTTAATGTCTCCATTTTTGTTGCACCAAAATAGTTTCTTTTCTTGTTTTAGCTCCTGTCTGTTTCTGTTAAGCCAGCCCACAACTCTCTCAATATTATATGTTTTTGTTTCCCCTTTTTTGTAATAAAGCACCATCTGTTCAGTTGGCAAAAAAAAATTGACGATTGCATATTAACATCCATGAAGAAATTTGGGATGTAGGCAGTTATAAAGATAGCAAGAACTACTGTTACTGCAATTTTATTCATGATTAACTCAATACTTTTCCCCCCATATAAAAATGACTCTGGCATTCAAATGGCTAATTTGACAAGTACTGCAAAACCCATGTGAAAATTAATGGGTTGTATACAATTGCTGCATATGCAAAGAATAGCTGTTTGGATGCATGTGGCTTTTTTCTGTAGGTGATTGTACAACATTTAAATTCAGCAACAAAGTTTTATGAGTTTCATCTTCTGTACAAAGGACTCCGTACTTTACCTGCTTTATCAGCTGAGCATCAGAATCCTTGAAAAGTTCCAGTAAGGAAGGGAATGATCCTGAAAACTGTGGGAAGTTGGAGTGAGGCAGGGGGCTGGAGCTGGTAGCCACCGGTCAGTGCCAGTGGGGTGTGGCTGGCTGTATCGGCAAGTCTGTTCAGATCAGAAATGCTCTCTTGAGGAAAATCTCTCAAAGCAGGCTTGTCCCTGCTTTTTGGTTCATATCATCCAGTGAACTTGGAATGTAGAAACGGGATACTGTTCTGGATGAAACTGAACTGGAAGATGCAGTCCCAAGGCACATTTAGTGTGCTCCAGGCACTGGTAGGCACGCAGTCTGTAGGGCCAGTTAAGAGCTAGCCTGAAGCCCTGAGCACTGAAAGAGGACACGTGGCCCTCAGCTTAAATGTTTGCATTCCACAGGTCTGTTCCTGTTGCACTTCTGTGCTTCCTGATGTAGATGTGGCCTGTATTGCACTCCAGTCTGCCTGTTACATTAACGTGTAAGAAGAATATTAGAACCACTGTTCTAGCAGTACTTCTGAGACCATGGAAGTCAGAGAGGAGAAGCATTGCTGTTACAACACTCTTATCGTGATAGCCTCCAAAAATCCCAGAGTCTTACTGTGGCAGGTGTTGTGCAAACAGAATAAAAATGTTCCCTGCTTTGGCTAATCTAAAGTGCAAAGTAGGGGGCAGCTGGATACAGATAGATCTATGTATGTATTCAGAAGTAGATGGATAGGATAGATAATCATGTAATGATGTCATACAATAGGAGTGTGACTTTCCATAGTACTACAGTGGCACAGATCTGTTTCCTGAGATTCGAATACGAGGCATGCTTCTTGATCACTTGAGGCAACTTCAGAAACACAAATCAGCTGAGAGCATGTGTCTGTATATTCAGTGCAGAAATACTGATGCTCTCTGACCTGTCTTCTCTCCCTGTCTTGTGCCCCTTTATTCAAGCTTTGTGCTGATGAAAACAGAATAAGTTTGGTAGGGTAAGTTTGAGCATCAGCTTCACTTCTTTTGGCTTTGTGGTTGAAAGGAAGAGACTACAGAGGTCAGAGAACTAACTCCATTTTTTCTTACTGATTGTGAACTTTTATTGCACACAAAATATTAGAAAAACATTATTAATATTGTCATGTTAAATATTAAAGTTAGGAGATGCTACAGTTAAGGTCACTTATGTAACCTTAATTTGCCTCCCTTGTGTGCATGTGTTATGATTCAGTCCTTAATTAAATGTTTCTGCTATCTTTCCACTCCTTCCTCTTGCTTCATTTAGTGTGTGAAAGCTGGTACTTGCTTAATGAGCACCTGCTCAATGTTTTTTCTTCCTTGTTGTTTGACATGTGGCCCCATTCCTTTTTAGGTCACACTGTTTGAACTCTGTTTTGTGAGCAGTATTATTGGTTAGACACTTTTTTTACAATGCTGTAGAACTTTTTATATGTCACTATAGTACCCAAGTGTTTCATATATACTAATGAATTTGTCTGCTAAGCTGAGCGGTGTGGCCTTACCTCAATTTTGCAATTAGAAACAGAGAAACTGTCCGACAACTTCTGGGTACTTGAAGTGTTCAAGATGCTTTTTCTTGCTTGTTTCTGTTGTAAGTGCTTGCACATATTAAGTATTTTGTTTGTTCACAGAACAACTTTCATTGACTTCATCTACAACTGCAAGCTCTTGGCAGTCTGCAGACTGGTGCTTGACGTGTGAAGTCTGGCATCCAAACATGGTTTTGCTTCTTTTGAAAAAAATCGGTGTAAGATGGTTTTGACAAACATTCTGCAGGATTTTTGTGACAGAGGTGAAACTAGGTATAGATAAGGAAACTTATTATTTAGGGTCTAATCCAGTTGTTTTAGAGTAACTCTCTTTTGCTGACAAAAAAGTGACTGAGAGATGGGTGGCAATACTGGTCTTTTGTTGCAGCATTTCTTGTTCGTTTCTGCAAATGTTGATCCTTCCACCCATAACCCTCCCAGTCCCATTTCCTTCCTATTTGTGTCTTCTCTCCACACTGGTTGGTTCCCATCCCAGTCATCTTCCTCAGCATGTCCAAGTCTTGCTGCTGTGGATTACTAATTCAGTCTATTTCTCTTCCAGTCATGCTTTTCTACTCCCTCTGTTTCTCCTTACCCCCTGTGTTTAGGTCCTAGTTTCTCTCCAGGTTCCTTAACCAGTTTCCATTCTCTCCGCCTGCTCTTTCTGTTTTTCTGTTGCAGTTGTTCCCACAGCATGCTCCAGCCTTTCTTCTGAATGCTGCACCTCCCCATCAGCTTCTTATTCCCTTCCTTGCCAACCGTCAGTGTTCATTTTGGTACTCTCCTGACTCTCGCTTTAGTGCAACTCCATGTGGAAAGCCTGTGCCCAGGCTTGAAACACATACAGAATGGAAATAAACTTTGGGGAATTTAGGCTGCTAAAGCTTTAGTTTTTCCTGGCCAGGGACAAACTGGCTTTTACTTATTTATTTATATATACATTTACTTAAATCCTCAGAGAAACAGTCTTGTGATGGTGATTTGATGGTGTCAAAATGGCTAGAGGAGACAACCCCTGCTTCTGAAGTATGCTGCTATAGTTATTTGAAGTACTATTTTTAAAATAGGGTGAAAACATTTTTTTCTTGTTTCTTTATTAGGAGAAGGGAAAAACAACTATAAAAATGGATAATTTTAGCTTGAATGGTGAAAGTTTGGTGAAATGATGAGCAAAAGTAAAGAGTTTATAGTTACTGCAGGTAACGTTAAGGACTGTGCTGGTTTTATAGCCACCTCTCTTACATTAAAATATTGTTGGATAACTCTTCAGACAGCAAATCTGGAATCAGCTGCACTGTGTCAGGCTTCTGGACCTGGGAGCTTTGTTCCAAAATGTGTGTAAGAAGAAAATACGTAGTTTTAAGGGTGGAGAAGGTATAGTTACTTCACTAATAATTTCTATTGTACATTATTATTGTACATTGGTGGGGGTCTGCTACAGGCCACCTGACCAGGAAGACTGAGTGGATGAGGCCCTCTATAGGCAGATAGGAGCAGCCTCACGCTCACAAGCCCTGGTCCTCATGGGGGACTTCAACCACCCCGACATCTGTTGGAGGAGGGACAACATGGCAGGGCATAAGCAATCTGGGAGGTTCCTGGAATGTGTTCGTGATAACTTCCTTCTCCAAGTGGTAGAGGAGCCAACGAGGAGAGGTGCTATGCTGGGCCTTGTTCTCACCAACAAGGAGGGGCTGGTGGGGAATGTGAAGCTCAAGGGCAGCCTGGGCTGCAGTGACCACAAAATGGTGGAGTTCAAGATCTTTAGGGCACCGAGGAGGGTGCACAGCAAGCTCACTAACCTGGACTTCAGGAGAGCAGACTTTGGCATCTTCAGGGATCTGCTTGGTAGAGTGCCATTGGACAAAGCCCTGGAGGGAAGAGGGGCCCAAGAAAGCTGGGTAATACTCAAGGATCACCTCCTTCAAGCTTAGGAGCGATGCATCCCAACAAAGAGGAAGGTGGGCAAAAACGCCAGGAG
>NW_008795671.1:929261-932448 GCF_000699145.1 Aptenodytes forsteri | reverse complement strand
GCTGAGGGTGGTGAAACACTGGCACAGGTTGCCCAGAGAGGTGGTGGATGCCCCATGCCTGGAAACCTTCAAGGTCAGGTTGGCCGGGGCTCTGAGCAACCTGATTTAGTCGAAGATGTCCCTGCCCGTGGCAGGGGGCTTGGACTAGATGGCCTTTAAAGGTCCCTTCAAACCCGAACTATTCTATGATTCTGTGATTATTTTTGTACACTACAATTTTCAACTGTGTATACAGTTTCTCTGATGTGATGTTTTCTTTGAACATGCATAATTTATGGCAAAATAGCAGAGCTATTACAGCTCTGTAAAATACTGTTATTGTATAAAATAACTTTTCCAATACTGGAATGTCATTTGGCAGGCCATATTACTTCCCTGCTGTTTATTATCGCTTTCTACTTTGTCAGTTTATTTGGTCTGAGCTTTAACGGGCATTAGGTTTTATTTGCATGTAGCTATGTGAAGGTAAATGACTAAATCAAGCATTGGAAAGATGAACTATATTATGAAGACAGTTACAGCTTTTATATCACATGCTCCCCTATGGAAGTGTTTCTCTTTATTGCCAATTATACTGTGCTATTTCTGAGTGCTTTTTAAGTGGGCGTTTTCTAGAAGGGGGGTAAGAGAGCTTGAAGATGACATACTATAACACTTCTGTTAAAATAACAAATATATTTATCATTATATAATGTGAAATGCTTGAGGGAAGTGTCTGATTACCAACATGGAATCTCAATTTAAGTAAAGCTTAAAGAAAATGCTTGTTAAATTTTGTCCATCACAATCAGTCCCTTTTGTGTGGGTAATATACTGATGCTCTTGTTACTATAGTTCTTAATATTAATCTTGATTATTGAGTTTTAGTTTTTATTTCTGTTCCATAGTCATATGCTCCTGGTGCAAACATAATTATTCTTGTCCTGGTCTTGCTAGATAAAACTTGCAGCAATTGTTCTAGGTATCTTTTTAGAAATGTAATTTCTGCACACCTGATAATGTTTCTGTTGAATAATTACCATTCTCTGTAAAGAAAGTGTGCTCATCTGTCCTTTGAAAGGAATGCTGGGGGCGACTTGGGGAGGGGGAGTAATTTGTTATCTTTTGGTATCCCAAACCTGCTGTTTTCACTGCAAAATGCACCTGCGCCAAGGATCCCATAATCTGGTTCTGCCATAGCTCAATACTGGAGATCAAAAAAAGTTTTTAAGAAGAAATGTGTTTACACTGTGACATAATAAAGCATCTTAATGAGTTGTTTTATTAATTTGCTGTAAGTTTTTTGTTAAATTTTGTAAGGCAAAACAATTTTTTTTTTGTTTAACTCAAATAGGCATACAGACATTATTGGCCTCCTGTCAGCATAGCTCTTCCTTCATCCACATAAGTGACATTTGCATAGCAATAATTCATGTAGCGCTTGCTCTAGTGACAATTAACTGTTATAACCACTTGAACAAGGAAACACAAGAGCAGAATATGCAGGTTTGCCCCACTAGACCCTAGGGTTTTTTTCTTCCTGTAGCTTATTATTTACCACTCTTAGTATGTAGGAGACCCAGGCGTAGACTAAGACCCTAGGGTATGAAGTTTGAAGGAAAATGGATCCTGCCCTCATGCACTTCTGATGTAATAGCAGATTTGGGGAAGAAATTTTTTTTATCATTAAGTACTTCCTAAGTAAATTAGGCAAAAATAAGACCTCCAAACAAAACAACACAAAACCAAAAAGCCAATCTTTTTAGTGTTTGAATTTTCTTTTAGAGCAACTACATTGTATGTGTAGAGAATGACAGGTGTGCATGACCAGATATAGGTTATGTCACTGATGATACTTAAAAGTTGTGATGCTTTACAGTTGAGCAGTAATTATACCCAAGGTCATTGTATTGTTAATGAGAACCAGGCCATATATATATATAAAAACCCTACGCTTAAGAACTTCTGTCTGTGTTAAAATATGATTTTTTTTTTTGTTACACATGAATACATGGGGGGGAGGGAGGTAAACCTTTGTAAACATTTAATACTGTATTTGTTTCCTCGTATGGCTGAAGTGTTAGTGAAAAGAGGAGGAAGTCATTAATGGGAATCAGTACCAGAGGTCTGAGCCTGGAATAGACACAAATGCAGCAAAATAATCTGTCCTGAACTGTCTGCAAAGTCAGCTAGAAGCATCCTGATTCTGTTCTGAAGAAATACCCTGCGAGAGGAATTTGGAAAAGATAGGGAAAATATTTTTTTTTTTTTTGGAGGTATTCATTCCTTATGGAAGCACAAGAGGTGAAAAAGAAGTGAATACACCTCCTCTTGACACAGACACTTTTGAAATAAACACTGCACTTGTACCTGATGGGCCATATTTCAGAAATATAAATCTATTTGCATTCAGCCTGACCCTATTTTAAGTCACTAATTAAGAGATTAATTCAGGTACTTCTGCCTGAGGACATGTGGGCAAGACTGCTGGCTGGGAAGGCATCCAAGAATGCAGCTGGTTTGGGAAGCTGGGGAGCAGCATTGCTACCTGTGGCACAGTTGTCTTGCAGCTGCTGGTAGTGGTATTCCAGAGTAAACAAGTTAAGGTAGATGAGCAGAAGGGGACGGGTGTATCTGCTATGTTGCAAATGCTTCTTCCTTTGAAATGAATTCAGTCTGAGTTTTATTTTGTAGGTGCAATGGTGTCCCATGGAGTGTTTTTGTTTAATTTCAGGTAGCCCTTCTCTTCCCCCAAAATTTGATATTGGCAAATAAAAATTTTCCATTAAAACTTTTCTTCATTCTGAGCAAGCCTGAGGGGCGTGCTCAAACTGAAATCTGAATAGAAGCAGTTTCAGTAAATAGGTACTACACATTAAAATGCGTGATAACCAGACTACTATAATGAGGTATCTACACAAGGATTTTCATGCAAATCTTATAGGGCATTACTGAACTGGTGTCTGTGGCGTACAACATTTGTCCTTCACTGGTCTGCATATCCAACTATGGAGAGGTTGGCAAATGTTATGATAGCTTTTAAAAGAAATTATTCCAGTGTCCTAGAAATTACAGACCAGCAAATCTGATTTTCATACCAACGATACTGCTGAAAACCATAGAAAGGAACAGAATTAGTAGATATTAAATAACTGTTATATATTGAGAAACAGTCATAGGCTTTTGAAGAGATGCCATACCACAAAAA
>NW_008795671.1:909616-929200 GCF_000699145.1 Aptenodytes forsteri | reverse complement strand
CAACTTTCCCCTCACCCCAAACAATTGTTATTATAAAAAAAAAAAAAAAAAAAAAAGGGAGGGGAAGGGGAAGCCACTGTGGTTGGTGTTTTTATATTTTAAAAAAACCCAACAAACCCCCTCAAGCTTTCATGGAATAAGAAGGAATCTTCTTTTGGATTAGATTTCTGGATGAACTTTTATGGTTGAATCTATTGGTAAATGATTTGTGAAAAGAGGTTGAATAGTGGGATGTTGAAGTGTACTGCTGGCACATATGCATTAAAGGCAGCAAAACTAAAATGGACTGTGAAGACCTGTAATGCTTTCTAAGGTGATTAAAATGACATATGAAAGACTGTCAGAAGAAACAGTTCTAATTATACATGAACAGCAACTGATTCATAATTGGCTACGCTTGAAAAAAAGATCTTCAGGGTAATTCTGGATTTGAATTTAGTGTTGGTTCAGATACCAAGTTGTCTAAACAATAAAAAGCAAAGACAATTTCAGGAATTAAAAGTAATTAATAGTTTCTAATAAAAGAAGAGAGAACAAAATGGAAAGCATTATTTATGCTACTGCATGCCCTTGGTAAATCTTATTACTGGATACTGTGTGATTTTTCTTTTTGCCTTATTCTCAGAAGGCTATAGTTCAACTACAAAAGATACTGAGAAAGGCAAGCAGAGCAATCAGATGTCCTGGATGGCTTTCGAATGGGATGAAAGTAAATAAATTATGATTCTCAATATGGAAAACCATGTGCCCTTACTCTTCTCATTGAAGTCTATAAACTCTTTGAATAGCAGAGAGAAGATGAAGAGGGAATGATTTGTTCCTTATGTCTCCTAACATGAGAATGAGGAGGTATCTAATGAAGCAGCAAGTTATTAAATAAAAGGAAATACCTTGTCATATGACAGATAATTAAATTGTAGAACTCGTTTCTGCAAGATGATATAGTGGCCAAATGTAAAAAGGAACTTAAAGTGTTTGGACAAAATCATGGCAAAAAAGTAGTCCATCAGGCTTATTAAACATAATGTTTGGGTAGTGTCTGATCCATGAAGCCCCCTGGCTCAGTAATAGTTGGAGATAGGGAGACTGTATCAAAGGGAGGATTCCTGCTATTGCATAGTCTTGCACTCTTTAGCTTGACCTCTTGCAGCTGCTCTGAAGCTACATTCCTAGCTGTGTATCCTGTTCTTTGTCTTGAACCAGAACCAGAAGACAGAAGCATCCATTCACCTGTTCTGCCTTTATTTAGAAGCAGAAATAAAAAGCAGTTTCCTTCCCAGTAGAGAGGCTGAATACTTACTTACTCTTTTAAGTATTTGGTTGACCTTTTCAGGTTTCCTGTTGTTTGTTTTAATTACTTTTAATTGATAGTATAGCACTATTATCAGAATGTTCTATTTTGATCCTCTCAAAATGCAAGCTATGGTTTCTGCTCAAAATTACTTTCTGCCTTGAAATAGTAATAGGTCAAATTGAAGTCTCTTAGATTTCAGGTTTTTTGCCATGCTTTAGGTTAGGAAGCTATTTTTGTCTTCTGAAGATAAAAAGGTGATTCGATTGACACCTGTGAGCTAACCGCCTGAAAAACAGTTTATGAGAGAGAAGGGATGAAGAAAAAGGATTTGCAAGGATCTAGAAATGCATTGACAGCATAGCTGTATAAAATGTTTGCATAGGCACACACAGATAAATAATGAATTGTTCACTTGCTAGAGCTGCCCCATTTGTTGTTCCGCACACACCGACTTACATTCTTAAATGAAGTTAAACAGAAAAACTAAGAAAGTTTTGTTTCAAGAAAACTTCTTTGAACTTGCTCAGTTGTTCGCTTTAGCTGAGGTGTTGTTTGTTTGTATCCTTTTCTACTCCCTCTACACCACATCAAGCAAAGATATTTCTAAGCCCTCGGTTGCTAGGTGGAAGTCAGGCCGGTGTCTGTAGATCTCAGAGGACTGTTTGGCACAGAGGGGAGCAAGAATGTGTGGATGCGTGCATGCACAGATATTTTCAGTTAATCCCTTCCTAATTGGGTTACTGCTGAGCTCAGTACTGCCAGCACCATCGTGAGTTTCAGAACATTTGCACTTGTCCTCTGGGAGCATGTTATTAGGTGATAATCTCAGGTTTTTTTATTTAAAAAATGTTAAGAAAAAAATTATAAAAGGAACAAAGTGCATCCTAAAAACCCTCAAAACAGAAGACTATTAAGCTTTTATGTTTGACTCGTGGGTTTTGAATTTTTGGTAGTACTTGACATTTGCAACCTGATAGAATAACCTCTTTCATTGAATTGCAGGAAATCAAAACTGAAATTGTGGCTGGTTAAAGGGATATTTAAGACCAAGTTCTGGAAATGCCAGTGCTCTCTTAGGCATAACTTAGCTTTATACGGATTGTATTCCCTGTCTTCCATGTTTCCAGTAAGATATCTAGTGGCTCCTCTGAGAAAGGCAAAGGAATGATTACCGGTGTGGGAATTTTCTAGTTATTGTTTTCTTTGTCTTAGTAGTTCAGACCCAGGAACTCATTTTTAATGAACAAAAATTCTTCTGATAACCTTCCCATTATAGTCAGTGCATGAGTTCAGTGCATGCTGAATGTAGATTTTTAAACTTATTTTTCTAAGTGACAGTAGTTTAGTATTTGGCTAAGATACTGCATAGGAAAGGAATAATGCAAATTAAGTAGATAATCTAAATAGAAATTTTACCCTGGTAAGTGCTAGCATGTAAATGAAAACAAAGTCAGTTTTGTTTTGGCTTTATAATGAAACACAGCAACAGTTTTCACGTCTCCTCAACTGTAGACTGAAGTTGGAGATTCTACACCACAAAAGAAAAGTTTCCCCAATTCTGATGTTTTCTTTAAATATGAATATTTTGTTGAGATTTGTGCATATGAGCTACTAAGAAAATGAAAAGTATACTGACATGTCCTGTATAGTAGAGGATCTTTTGGCTTGCTCAAATAGCTTCTTGGTGAAATATCATCACTTTTAATTTAACACAGTTTGCTCAGTTGTTTGTTCCTACCATTCCCATCAGAAGACTATGCTAGAATCCTGTTCCTCTGACGTTTAGAAACCTGAATGCTCTCTAAACCATAGTCTCTTCTATGTAGTTAATGGAAAGGAGCAAGCACCAGGAGAGGATAGTTCATAATTCAGTATTTAGGAGCCCAGCTTAATTGTTCTGGGTAGCCCTTTGAATGATTGTTTGTGTTTCCATTGATTTAAAAAATAGGCTGTTGTTTTAGGTTTTCGGTGTAAATCCTTTTGTTCTAGCCTAAATGTATTCGTGGTCATTTTGTGGAATTATGGAAAGCAGAGCGTGGTTTCATCAGACAAGATTTTTTTTTTTTAAAGAAAGAAAATGAAAGGAAAAAAATGGCAGGATTTAAACTTGCGAAATGTGATAGTTTTTCATCCACATAGACTTAAATGCAGCAGTGAAAATATTATTATAAGACACTAACACCCATTCATTGTTTTAGATTAATAAAATACCTTAAGGTAGTAAGGTATGAATCAAAAGTTAATGATGAGGAGTTCTGCCAAAGAGGAAATTATTTGGGTTGTTGATGGTAATTTGGGAGAGTCATCCAGGGAACAGTACTGGGACAGTATGAGGAAATATTTTAATTCAGAATGTGGCCTGAAAAGGTGTGCACTGATTAAGTTTGTTGGTGAGACAATGCGAACAGGTGTTATGAATACGAAGAACAACTAGAAAATTATCCATGAAAAACTAGGTGAGTTGAAGACTGGAGCAGTGCGTTGGCGTTTAATTACACATAGTGCAAGTTTTGTGTACTAGAGTACCAATAGTAACTTACGCTATAAACTGGATAGTTGAACTGGAGATGTCAGGTGAAGATGATTAGGATGTTTTAACTGATCATGTGGGTGGTATGCCACCAATGTGATGCAGCAAAGATGACTGCACTTTTGAGGTGAATCAATGAGTTAGAAAAAGGAATGTTTTAATGTTGCTATGCTAGGCACTGGTGTGACTTACTCTGTTGTTCTATAGATCATTTTGATCTTCCATGTTAAAGAAAAATAAAGTCATACTAGTAGTAATGAAGAGAAGAGTTACTAAGCGAGTGGAAGAAAAGACAACTTGCTTTACAAACCCCTGCTTATATGTAATGTTGTAAACAGGACAAAGTTGACACAGAAACATTAGCAATACTAAGGTGAGCAAGTTTTTGGTTATGTTTTTTTTTTTTTTAAACAATCAAACAAAAAACCCTAACAAAAATTTGCCCTTATTGAATAAAGGTGATCAATCTGCCTCAAGAGCTTGAAATCCAAGAATCTAACCAAAGTAACGTGTGTGAAGCTGAAGTTCTAATGGATGTTTCTGGTGAAGGGTGGAGACTGATAGCATGTGTGCTCTTATTTCAGCTGTTGAAGATCCGATTCTGACTTTGAATGTGAGCATGGACTCCTTCAAATAAGAGAGATGCTTATGTTTACTTAGTTACTTATAGCAGAATCTCATTCTTTCATTGCTACCAGCTTTCTCAGGAGCAGTGATGAGAGAAATGTTATGAAAAAGTGTGTCAAGGTGTCAGACTATGAACAGAAAAGAGATTGCATACCAGTAAGATTTGTATTAATTTGTGAATATTCTGCAAATTAGTTTTAGACTAAATAAGTGTTTTAATAGGGTGAAATGTTGTCACTTTAGACTCTTCTAAGAAAGCAGTACCTCAGTTGATATTTTTTAAGTCTAGGTTCTGCGGTGATGTGAAACCAATTAAGAAAACACAAAATTCTGTTGCATTAACCTCAGAGAAACCCGGGTACGCTTCATCTTCTGCTGCAATATGAATGTGTGAAATGTATTAAGTGGTAACATGAAATATTCTAATTTAAGGTTAATGTAATAGCCAGATTTTGTCAATACGTGCATAAGCAACATAAAAAAAGGTTGTCAAATCAAATTAAATATGGGAATTTATGAATAGCTTGATTTCATATTCACTTTGAAACATATGTATGCAGCTCTTAATTATACACATTTTCATATTCTCTTTCTTCTCTTCCTTAAAGAGACATGGATTTTATAAACTACAAATACCTCTGTTACAAAATTACCAGAAATGTGGTAAATAGTGTTTTTCTGGGGTACTTAGTGCCCTAGTCTAACTTCATATCAACTTCCACAAATTCCTCTAATGCAATAGATACTTAATACTGGTGGAACATGTAGTCCAGAAAAGATACCACTGGAGGAATTAAGCACCTACAACTCCAGCACACAGTTCATTTGCTGTGTTTAGCAAGAAGAATTTTAATGTTATGAGTCCAGGTACAGTGATAATAGTACTTCTGGTTGGTAGTGAAATGATTTGTCCTTCAAACTGTGCATGGGAGTCACATAGACACAACAAAAAAGGGAGTTGACTGCTTAATTACTGCTGTACAAAATTGCATATCTTGCACTAAAGACTCCCAAATTATTAAATGACTTCAGCTGACATTAATCATCCCTGCTAGACTGTGACAATCATTATAAATAGAGTCTTGGTCCCTCTAGGGGTTTTCTCTAATTTCATTGCTGACTATATACAGGACCAGTGAGGAAAAGGCTGTCTGCTTCAGGGGGAATAACAAAACCTTAGTTTTTACACATTGGTTTGAATACTTTGTGAGTATTGTACATCTGGATGGAGTGTGTATATATTTCTTTCTCTCACTTGCTATTTTGAAAAGTATTTTAAAGTGTTTTTAGTTTCAAATCCTGACATGGAAACTGAGTGTTCACAAAAAATTGAGTCACAACAATATGTCTCTCCATGTTGGTAATGCTTTTGTGTGATTTCAGTAAAGTCAACCTCTGTTGGGATTGGTTTAGGTATCTTTAAAATGGGGGCTTTTATAGAAAGCTTCCTCTAATGTAAGGCTATTGTGAAAGTGTGTCAAGGGTTGGTATATATAAAAGGATGCTCTGGATGGCTGACTGGTTTTTAAAGTAAAGCAAGCCTTATAGGATCATGAATTTATCTTCCTATTTTCCTCTCTGCTGTCTTGTATGTAATGGAGCCCATCATCTATCAGCCCTTGTTGCCCTATTTATGGAAGACTTATTCCATGGAAATACCGTGGCTGCTGTCTTCTCATCTACTTCCTTAGTATTGATTGAGTTCTTCCATGTTTAGATAGATGTTTGAAATATTTGATAAATAGAATGAATTTTCACTTATTAGTAATAACGATTTTGAAAAATTACCCTTGGCCTGGGTAATTGATCATCTTTTTTTCTGGTATGAAACCATAGACTGTAGAAAATCAGTTATTGACTGCAAAAGAGAGAGAGATGCATGTCTTTGTGGTAAGTTACTGAAGCAGCAAGCTAACGGTGAAAAACAAATATGCAGTTGTTCTTTGAACAAGAGGTGTACTTTTACCAGTTAAAGAGCTTTTTGTTATAATTACCATTTTTCTCTAGCAAAACTATGGCCGAGCTTCCTAAGATCGTGAAAAGTGGACTTTGACTCAAAAGACTACTTAAGAAGTGAGTAAATACAGGTGCAGGTAATGCAGGTGAAGATCTGTTAACTCCAGTTCTTTGCTGCCTGCTCAGCTCTCTTCCAAGGAAGACAGTGCTCGCATTTGTTTGAAGCCATGACAGCTGTTTGGGTGTATTTCCACCAAGGAGTTTCTTTGAGAATGAGCCTTCTCATCAGGGAGCAGTTGGGCTCACTAGTAATGAGATGACAGCTAGGGAGTAGGCTCCCTTTATGCCCCTCACAGGGGCCAGATTACTGGGTCTCTTGTTGCATCTGTGAGCTTCGCTGGGAGATTGGGGACTGGCAGTGAACCCTGTGTTGGTCACGGACATTCCCCATCCAACCCTGTGTGGGCTGGAGAGGAAAGCGGCAGGCATGGCGCATTTGCTCACAGAAAGACGCTCCACTGTTTTGTTCTGTGCTGAGCCTTCTCCTGCGACCTGCGCTGCTTTCTCAGGGTGCTGTCCTCTTCTAGAGTGAGCGGTTTATGAACACAAGCACGTGGCAGCTGGAGCTAACCCGATAAGTCTTGATGAGCCAGAAGTGCTCAAGTGCTCTCTTGACTGAATAAGAACTTTTGACTACCTTTAATACCCCAAATTTTTACTTTTTTTTGTAAAAAACATTAATTTCTCAATGAAAGCAAAGAAAGCATTAGCTGCTGGTGAGCTGGTGTTGGTAAAAGAAGAATTTTAAAGAAATACTCACTCCTGCATTACTTTCAATGCATCTAAATTGAAATAATAGTGAGTAGGAAGTGCCAAGGTTTTTAAGTCATCAGTGATAGATTGGGATGTTTATTCAAATCTAAATCTTTTGCCAAATTGAATTTACTTTTATGTGATGGTAAAGGCCAAATGAATCACCGAGGGTTGCACTGTGCATAGAGGTTTCATTATAGAAACTCATGTAAATGTCTCAGTCTGTGGACAGTTATTAATGCTGCTATAATCTCAAGGTCTGCATCGTGTAATGAAACAAATGCCTAATGGATGGTGTATTAATTGAAACTCCCCAAGGGCTAGTTTGGATCTTAGTCTCGTTTGTTTTGATTTTCATTAGGAAGCTGATTGTATGCGTGTGTGTCAGCATTGTGAAACAATGTTGTAAATCTCATGTGGGGAAAGCAGCAAATACATGTTTTTAGAAAAGTAATATGTAAGGACAGAAATTTTCCATGTTGCAGAGTATTTTACATCTTCTGAAAACTGATTTTGGGGGGCAACATTGATCAGCCTAATTAAGGGAAATAAAACTCCTGACACATCAGGAGTGGGTTCATGTCCGTGTAAACCTTCTTTTTAACTAAGCTAGTTCTGATATTTGATTTAGAGTTTTTCTTTAATGTCTGAAGGAAATGAGAGGAGAATTAAGATGTCTGCTGGTAAAACAGACAATGTATCTATTAATTCATTAAAGCAGACTTACCAGACTTACTTTCTTGGAAATTCTTACTGCCCGTATATTTTATTTAATTAAAATGTCTTCACTTCTTTATCTGAAATACAAAATTAACTTCATGTTCTTTGCCAGTTACTAATTCGTTTTGCCCTCTTAAGTGTATACTCCTTCTATATGAACAGAAAGAAAATAAGCAATTGGATGGAATCTCTTCTAATCAATTGAGTTGATATTTTAATTTAATATTTGTAATTTTCTTGTAATATTCTTGCAATTACTGGAGTTTCTAGTGGGTGGAAATTACTGCTGGACTGCCTGAGAGATTCAAGTAGACACAGGTGGTGAGCAGGTGAAGCGAGCTGCCTTCCCTTTGCTTGTTTCCTATCAGTGAGCCGGCTCTGGGCTTAACTTGGACAATGGTGGAAGCCGACAGTCTCCTTCATTGCCCTTTTGAAAGGAGGAGATGGATTTGTATTTTTAGGAAGAAGCTTTAAGCAGCCGTTTTGTCTTCCACATGCCCACGTTTTTTGAGAGACTCGAACACTTGCACAGCAGTGAAATACGCCAGAAATCCTCTGTGAAAGGAAGGGAACTAATAAGACACACAGCACGTTGCTCGGCTCATTCGTGTTGCCTTCAGTTGATTCCTTCTTCTAGTCTTTTGTGTATTTTTTAGCTTATAATTTATTTAGGAACTTATTTCTGGTACTGTATTTGTGATGCTGCATGTAAATTAATTACTATATTTATACCTCAAAAGATTTTGATATGCTGAAGGCTCTCATTCTAAGGCTTCCAGTTCGTAGCATGATATAGAACCAGCTCACAGTCATATTTTCTTGCAGAGTAAATTAGATAATTTCATAAGAATAAACTTCTATTTAAAAACTTGTATTTCTTTAGGCAAATTTTCTGGGAAAAAAAAAAGTTAAGCATTTTATACCTGAGTATTCAGCTGTTTTCCCTTGATTCTGCTTCTCAAAGAACCAATAAAGCTTTAATTTATAATGTTTTTCAAACAGTATGAGTTTCTTAGTTATATGCAGAATATAGATATGTTAATTTCTGCTAGTTTTGATTTCTACTAGCATTGTCTTACCAGCTAATTTTGAAAGGAACATCATGTTGTGAGTAAAATAGTTCCCATTCATGTTCAATGGAAGTATTTTTTAAGTGCCAAAACCCTATGTCTACATATTGTATTGCTCTGTAGAAATGAAAAATTCTACTTAATTTAGAGTTGGTGAATTATTTTCTTCAAAATTAAACTCTAATTATGTTTTTGTATAGTGAACTGGTTCTTAATTCATTGGTAATGCTAGATTGTCGCAAATACAAATTGCTTGCAAAATGAATGGTAGAAGTGGCGAGGCAACTAATTTACAGTCAAATAAGCTGTTACTCTGTATTTTTGCAAAGATGATGTTATATAGCTTGAAACTTCACATGTCCATATGCAACACTGATTTCACAAAATGAACTATTTCTCTTCATGTCTTCATCATCAAAAGAACTGTATTAGTGCAGATTTGCCAAGATTTTGGTAACGTTCTTTTTAATTGCCTTATAGGATGCTGCTTTGCAAAAGATTGTATCTTTCAAATGGCATTTTCCATGGCATTTCATTTGTTAATTGTTTCCATGTGCATACTCATAATCTTTAAAGTGCAGTGTTTTCTGTAATAAACATTTCTACGGTAGTTCATATGAATGTAGTGCAAGGAGGGGCAGATGACAGCAAATGTCATCGAAAACATTGCTGCCTTAATTTTTTTTAGCTAAGTTATTTTCAATGTGTGGTATATTTAATGCACATTGGTAAAAGTCTTTGCATAAAATGCAGAATACAAAATGATGTGGGAAAATTTTTCTTACTTTGAGTCATTATACACTGCAAATTAGAAGTGGAGCATAGAGATGAAACACTGGACTGGGCAATGGTCTGAGCAGTGTAACCTAGCTTTGAAATCAGCCCTGCCTTGAGCTGCTGACCTGCAGAGCTCCCTTCCACCCTAAATGGTTGTGCCATTCTATGAAAGCTGAATTTATGTTCACTTCTCCCAAGCACTGCAAGTGCTGTCCCTGTTGTACCTCTGCTAATGAAACTGCTTGACAAAACTGTATCAAACTGATTAGTAAATGAATAGTAATGGTCACCCAGCTAGGTTTCAGCACTGGTTAACTGAATTCTTCAGGAGAAATTTATGTGGAAGGCAGAAGTTCTATGTACGTTGTGCTTGGGGTTTTGCTTTAATAGTGCACTAACTTGGGCAAAGAGGATACCTGGTCCTCTTGGTATAGCTTCCGTGCAATTCTGCATCCTAGCAGGCAGATGCTGTAAACCCAATACGGCAGGAGGAATGAAGAAACTTAAAAACGGGGTATGTGCATACAAAAAGCAGCTTTGGGTTTTTTTCATCAAAATAAAGATACAGCAGGAAGTTGCTTGCATGATTATTTTTAGTCTGTTCACTACTGCCATTTTTACCATTAACATCCTTCTTGTAGAAAGTGAGTGTTATTTCCAAATCTTTATTCACACTTTTTCAAGAACACCTTCAGAGACGTTTCTAAGAATCGAAGGGTGGTCAATTAGGAATCCTTGTGGGGGTTCACCACAGTTATCACAGTTATAAAATTGGGTTTTGGGGTTTTTTTTGTTTGGGTTTTTTTTTTAATTACTTCCCCGCCCCCCCAGTGTTCATGATACCATCGCTTTGTCTCTTTGGATATATGTAGGCAACCTTACCAATGAAGGTTTTCAAATTCTGTTGTAGAGAGAAAGGTGCACTTCAAAATGGCGAGAACTGTGGGTACTGCTATTATTTTACAATAATGACTTGGACAAGTTGACATATTAACCTTTTATTTCTAGTCAAAAAGCTGAATGAAATACGAGAATAACTCTCTTGCTGCCTGTTAATGGAAAAATTCACAAGGTCAAGTTTTTCTGAAACATTCTTCTTGCTAAATGGAAGGAAAACACAGCTATTTATGATGAGGAAAGGTGATTTTCAACCATAATCCTCTTCTGCCCATCATGTGAGTGTCCATCTGAACTCAGGTTTTACGTATAGTTGCAATAAAAGTAAAGCTGGTCTTGCTTAGTTTCTGGGGTATGTCTCTTTATCCCAGTATTCCACTGCTCGCCACAAAATAGACTGGACTAATGCACTGGTTTGACTCTTCTCCCAACACTTGAGAACTTGTTTTCCTACTCCCCTGCCTGGAGACTGATTTTTGTTTGTATTTTGATATTGTTTGCAAACAGTGCATGCAGTCTAGTAGCTACATTTAAAATAAATAAATAATCCTCCAAGCAATGATTGAAATCTCTTGAAGATAAGTCAGTCATGATAAATAGTGAGTCTTCAGATCAAATGTCAGCCTAAAGATGTTCAAACTAACAGTCAAAGAAAACATCAGCAAGAATAATAAGAGTGCACAAATAGATTTTGTTCATAAATATATTTTAGAGTTGTAATATGATCAGACTTGAGGCTCTGGCTTACTGTCAGTGGGCATAAATTTAAAAGTGAGTCTGTCCCTGAAAGTAGTCTTCCTAGCTTTATGAGAATTTTTTCCCTCCAAAAGAATTAAAAGACGCTTTTGTTGCCTTCTAAGTCTAAAAAGGTAAGAAGTAGCCATAGATCTAATCAACCCCTCTTGCAATTAGGGCTTAAAGAATAATGGTCAAAAACTGAAATCTGGATGCACAGGGGAAGCATGTAGCTACACGTTGTCCTGTTGATGAAAGATGTTTAAAAATACTGAAGTCAAAAACTTTCTGTACTTCCCCAATATACATCCTGTGTGTGTGTATGCACATGGTATATTACATATATGTATGTATATAAATATATATGTATGAACTCACACACACACTGGTGTAGGTGCTAGCCTTGATACCAGTTGGATTCCAAGTGCTTCATGGTACTTCAAAGCTCATGAAGGATGTGCAGAGATACTTGTGGATCTTTTATTTCTGTTGTACTTGCACAACAGTGTCAGGCCAGAGAGTTGTGTGGCTAAGAGTAATCAATCACATATGCTAAATAACACAAGGATGTTGATCAACATTAACTTTTTTGAAGCGGACTTGCATGAAAATATAGTGTGTCTATGCATTCTTATCTGAGCCTGACTGGAAGGTTTTTTATGGTTGTATACTGACTCTTTGATATCAGATCCATTCTGTGACATCTCAGGGTATTACATTTTGTGTTTTCTGATTTAAATGAAATTTTAAGTAGAATGACCAACTCCACTTTTCTGGAAAAGAGCGACCTCCTTAGCTAACTTCAACTGCCACAGAAATGGTGAGGTATCTTAGCTGAGGATGTTTCTCTCATCTCTTAAAATAACAGGATTTGTTTTTGCAGTAGGAGAGAGGAAGATCCTCTCTCTCAAACGGCCAGTCTGGTGTGCTGGGCCAAGTCCCCCTCCTGTCGCAGCACTGCAGTTGCTTGTAGCCTAGATGAAGCGGAGCCCAGAAAGTGCTCTGCAAGCCGTAGCTTGTCTTCCTCCAGTGGGGAGTGCTGTCGTTGGCAAAAGACCTGCTGTAAGGTGCAAACCTGGCTGGCTTGCTTGACACAACTATGGACCTTCCTACTGAGACCTGGGGTTGTTTCCAGCCCATGGTGAGGGAGAAATTGTGTTCATTCGTACTAGAAAGGTCAGCTTTTGAGCTTTTACCGTTCCACCCACCATGCCTTACTTCCTTGTCTTTGGATACTCATTGGGTGGAGGTGTCTGTGTTTGACATTTCAGAAATACTGATTGGTAGATGCTAGTTCAGAGAAAGAATGGGGAATGAAAGCCCGAGCTTATGCTACTCTGTTTTATGACTTACTGACTGTATAGCAGTGTAGCATAGACTGCTCTAGATGTCTGCCCTCTGTCTCCTTTCCTCTCCTTTAAAATATGATTATTTTCTGAAGTGCTGGTTGAAAAGATGCTTGTAGACAGATGCTAAGAGCAATGAAAAGTTGGATCTGTTAACGAAAGCTATTCTGAAATCCAGTCTCTCCTGTAGAATTTTCTTCTGTCCCACAGAGCAGCAGTTTTCTAGTGGGATGATCAATGCTGCTGCACAGGGCCCAGTGGAAGCAGCATGAATTTTATGTCCTTCTGAAGGAGACAAGAGACATGTGACTGAAACACTGATTTGCTCCTTTCCAAGGTGGTTTGTTGCTTGTGGGTGACTGAATAACCCATCACACTTCCAAAAAATGTATGATCTGTAGATCTTTTTTTTTGGTGCAGTATATAGTACAGAAACAAGCCTCACTTGAGAAGAATGGAATAAGTCTCTGTAGTACTGGAATTAGATGTAGGACAGTCCAGTGGATGACAATAACCTTTTCTCTAGGTGGCAGCCAACTCTTAGAAGATACTGAATGCTCACAGAGAAAGCTTGAATAAAAATATTAGCAAATATATAAATTATCCTGAAGTTCCTACAACTTCCTTTTTGATAATTCACTATAATTAATATTATTTTCTGGAGTAAAGAATTAGGCAGTGCTTATTAGATAGGTGTGGTTCATAGTTCAGAAAAAAGGAGCAACATGTTACCTGTTCAGATGTATGTAAGGCGTTCTTTCTTTTGCATGAGATGCATAAGTTCTTTTTAAATATTAAGAAGAAAATAGAAGAGTAAAATATGGTAATTACTGAAATTGTAGCTTCTGTTTGAGGTCATGACACATCTCTGATGTAGTGGACGTGCTTTTAGTGCCTCTGCCCTGCTTGCAGGGGGGGCGTTAATCTAACATTTTTAAAGCACGTGAAATACCAGAAAAAATACTTGTCTGGCACTGATGGCACTAATGAAAGAGAAAACTAGGCATACTGTCCGAGCCTGTAGCACTGAACAAATGGGCCTAAAAGATGGAAAGACTTTCCCTCAAAGCTGTTGTACAAGGCGTTCAGGACTCTGCTGGCTTGCTGGACTCTACAACGGGGTGCATGTCCTGAGGAGTTCGTTGTGGGAAACAAACTGATGGAGGGATTAGGGAGCCAGAACTAAAGGTTGAGAAGAAGGAAGAAACTAGCTGAACAGAGAACAATACGGTGCTAATAGCATTAATAATTTCCCGTGAAGTAGACAACTACTGAATAAATACTGCATTAATCAAGAAACATCAGATACAAGATGCATTGAGGACAGTGTTTCAAATTTGGAAGCATCATATTGGCATTTTGGGAATTCTATGGATTAAGAATATTTCATAATCAAAACGTGGCTGTAAAAATATACTGATGTCAGCCTCTGGTCTGAATATATGTGATGATCTAAAACAGTAGAAATCATTTGTTTTTAAAAAGAAAGTGGGAGGAGAAGTAGCAAAAATATGAATCTTTATATTTAATACATAAAGCGTTTATTTTATAAATGGACAAAAAACTGAACAGTTCAAATACTATGTTCATTTAGCTGCACACTCATGTGTGGAAGGTGAATTTTGGGGATGGTACATTTTGAGTAGCTTATGATCTTCAGAAGATGTGATCACATTTCAAACTGCTTATTCTGTGGAATAATCTTCTAAAGCAGAAAATATTTTTTTGTGTCACTGGTGGTGGAGATTGTATTTTATGTTCTAAAAAAGGTCTTTTTAATATTATTCATAAGCTCACGCATGGAATTTCCACGGTGACAAGGAATAATTGTTTCTATTCACTTTTTCCAGATTTATATTAAATGCATTAGGAGCATTCAAAATGTTCTTTCTTTTTCCTTCTCATCTGCAATGTTGGCTTTGTTTTGCAAGTGCTGTGCTCCTGCTCTGGCTCTTGACTTCGCTTGATCCCCGGTATGACTGTCTGGGGCTGCCTTTGCAGATGCTTGTTGCCTCCACTCTACATCTTGCATTAGCAGTAATGTTTTTCTCTCTTTGTTGACGAAGTAATTATAACTCCAAATGGCGTTCCCCTCAATTAGTGATATATAGGACTGCAAAATACTCACTCTTAACAGTTTAGTTAACTTTAGCAACTTTTTTGCCATAGACATCACTCAATAGGGTCATTCAACCCCTCACAACTGTTATTAACTTTCCTACCTTCTACCAGCCTGCACTGAAGGCAGAGGGAGGGCAGGAAAGGGTGTCTGGAGTGGGGCAGGGGTGCTCCTCAGCTGGCAGTGCCCCATACCCTGGTGTGAAAGTACCCAAGTGCTGGTGGGGCGAGGAAGGGGCCAAAACAGAGTTCAGCTCTGGTTATATTAAGTTTGATCATGTTCAAGGTAAATAAACAGGGAGGTGTTTTTTTTTTTTAAGCTGCTGTAATTAACATCCTCCCTCCCCTACAAAAACCACAGCTGTTCTTGTGTGGTCATGCTTTGTGCAGTTTTGACTTCTGTTGAAACTGCTTATTTCAGCAAGCAGCTAATGCGTGCGCAGTATAGAAATTACTTGATACCTGATTTTGTCTTGCTGCAGGAACCACCTTTGTAGATCTGTTGTAAATTCATACATTTCTTACAAATGCTGATGTATGATTAGTTGATGTGGCAGTGGGCTTATGGCATTGGCAAATTCACTGCTTCTAACCAGGCTATATAGCAAAATTTTCCAGTACTAAGTGTAATAAAAAGCATACTAAAGCAGGAACATATTTTTTCTTTGTGTTTTCAATCAATTCTATAATTCATTTTTATAACCTCCCCAACACAATAACTTGGTTTATAACAGTTTGCAGTGTAGCATTTTATAAAGGCTTGTATTTTTTTAAAATCTTAACCAAGTAGAAGATAAAAAAACCCCCTCCTCCACTACTTCTTGCCTTTCCTTTTCTCTTTTGGATTTCTTCCTTCTTTGCCCTTTGTCTTTAATTCGTAAATCAGTATGCTAGCTGTTTCTACTGCTTCATTTATTTTAAGCATCTTTTATACTATTTCCATTTTACTCATCTCTGTCTCTTAATTGTTACAGTGCACTGCTGGTACTTCAGAAAATAGCTTATTAATACGTGAAGAAGATGCTTTCCTCTGTACTTCTGTTACATACAGAAGGTCTTTGAGAAGTCAGTGCCCTATATAGCCCAGTTTTCATGTCAGTAGTTTGGTTGTAGCATGTAGCTCATTAAATAATGAACCTAATTTGTTTTAAAACAAATGTGTGTTATATATGTGTGCTTGTTTTTATATATATATATAAAAAAGGATGCTTAGACCAGGTGGTTAAGACTGAAGAATCTGAACTGATACTGTCCTTGTAATCTCCTTGTCTCATTTAAAACTTTTTAGTTGCAAAGAACTTTACAAAATAAATCTTTTTTTAAAAAGATATTAAACATCACAGGTAACTCTCCTTTGAATTGCTATATTTACTGGTGCCCTCATGATGAGCATCAGTTACGCGAGGAGGCTCATCTGTAAAAGCAGACAACTATATTTTCTGTAGTCCTTGTTTAATTGGAGGACTCTGAAGTTGCTGCTGTTGCTTTTCTCTGCAATCAGTTTCAAAGGAAAATTTTTTCTGAAGGGGATTTGCATCACAAGATCATGCACTACTGCAGGACTGATAAGAAAACTCCCAGGGGTTCTCACAGTATTGTGAATGAATGTAGTACTGTAATAACTTGCAGAGTGTGGAGACAGACTGCAGTTTTTTGCTCTTTTCAGTGGAAAATATAGATCTGGAATTTATATTAAAGAATAAATTGTTGTTAAGTCACTGTTTGTATTGGTCAGACTGAACAGAGACCATTATTGTATGGCTGAGAACTATTAGGTGGAACTGCTTTCCTCTGAATTAACTTATATTATCATTGTCCTCTCTGCCTTTGTGTGTTCCCAAACTATACCACTCCCATCAGCGAGAAACAGATTCCTATGCCTAAGTCTGCTCTATCTCTTAAATTTGCAGTAATCGAAGGAGTGCAAAGTATCTTCGTTGTATTTCAATTGGAGGCGTAACTTGCCTTTTAAAACTCCTTTGAAAAGTTGGTTACTTGATCACTTGAGTAATTTCTCTTCCTTATTTCAGTGCTGCAGTATTTCTTTCCTTAATTCTGTTTTTCCAACTGGAGTCATTGGCTGATGTCTTGGGCTCCTGCCATTTTGTACTTTTTCTTCCCCATTATAGCTGTTCTTTAAATATCAGTTCACGCTTCTTTTTCTGGATAAGTGGAACAATATTCTCCAGAATAGTCTTGCTTTTAGTGATACCGGGCTCTTGGCTTGGATTCAGTTGCATCTTTTCTTCCTGTTAATGGATCTCACTTCATCTCCATTGTGTCTTGCTTCCAGCAGCTCTAAGTGGTGAAGCTTTTAGCTGCTCTTTTAGCCCACGCTTGCCAGATGGCATTGCAAGGAATCACTGTAGGTGCGTTCGGTGCAGTCTTCCCGGTTTCATTCCAAACATGACTTACATCATCAGTTTCTAAAGAGGCATTTGTATTCCAGCCTGAGGTCAATAACGTTCCCCAAATTCTGCAAGGTCTTTCTTCCAGGGTCATCAATCACTGTGGCTAAACAAGGAAAAGGACAGCCAAGAAAACTCTGCTTAGTGGACGTTGCACATAACAATTATGTTGGGGCAATTGAGACTTAAAAAAAAAAAAAAAAAAGGCCTTAAACAGAAGCTGGTAGGAGAGGCAGATGTTTCTCATTTCATTAGGAATTCGAAGCTTAAGTGAACTAATTTGTATGTGCCACTTAATCATCTCTGTGTCCTTCTGTCAATACCCATTCTGTTGTCAGGAGACCATACTTCCTGAACCTTCTCTCACTTGCGTAATTCTCAAATTTAGCTCATATTTGATGTGCTGCATGGCCTACAGTATCCTCACCATGCTAAGACCAAAAATTTGCCCACTGCTGGAAGAAATTTGAAAATATTTTGAAGTTTGTGAATGTTAAATAACATGTTTTCCTTTGCTTCAAGTATTTCCTTATTTTTTCAGTTGTAGTTTATAATGTTTTAGAGACTAATATTTTACAATTTTCACTTCCAAAAAATAAGACTTGTAAGTGAAAGACTGCAGAAAATACTACATTACCTTTAAAAAACATAAAACAAAGCCACTTCTAATAAGTACAATAATGCTACTGTTTGCATACCAGAGTGGATCTCAAATTGAACATTTTACTTAAGATAGTTATAAAAATTCTTCGTCCCCAAAATACACCTTTTCTTCTTGTTGTTGTTTTACAGTTTTGAAAGCCCATGTGTTCAGTTGATACTTCAAGTTGGGAAGTAAATATTTGAAGAGCAAGTCAAATATAGCATTTGGCATGGCTTCACTTTGTTTTTGTTCCAAATAATTTTGATAGACAAATACAGTTACTTCAATACAGTAAACACAACTGTAATTTGGAAGTTGTTTTTTTTTAAATTAGGTTTAATGTTTCTCATACTCTTCTAGTCATTCTGCACTCTAGTGAATTTCTACAGAGATTCCAGTAAGAACTTCCCTCTTCAGTGTGTCTGGCAGCTTCTGTTTTCTCAGAGGGGGATGCTTGCTGGAGGCTGCTCAAAGTGCTCACTCTAAGAAAAGAATTTTTTCCATCTCTCATGGGATTAACCCATCATCCGTGCTTTCTGATAGCATGAGTCAGCCTTCATCCCTCCTTCTCTAGTGTTAGAAATGATGGGAATTGGTGGCTGCTTCAGACAGCACATTTCTGTCTGATTAACTGAATGGAATTGGATTGGGCATATTTTGGCAAGTGTTGAAAGGAAAGTTTTGCATATCTCTGAGAAAATTTAAACTGTGTTATAAGGTATGGTTAAAACTTGATCTGAAACAGGTTGATTTGATCCAGATGATCCAAATGCACCTAAGAAAGTGCAGCAACACTCTTGGGGGAGAAGGAGATTAATAAACATTCTAAGTTCAGTCTACAGCCATTAATAGAGAAGTATTCTTGATGTCATATGATATACTTTCTACATGTGCAATGCTTAATTTAGGCTGTCTTTAGCATCCCTAGTGTATACTTTAAATTATATGCATTTTCAAGTAGATTTTTCTAGATAACTTTACTAAAGGAAAGATCAGATGGGGAGCTTCTGTTAATAAGACAACCTAAAGCTACAGTCTGCAGTCTTCCAGTATTCAGCGTGTTACTGGCTGGGGCAGGGGAAGAGGCCGAGAAACACCAGACAGATCTGAGCTAGGAGTTAGTTTATTGAGTTCTAATCAGTAAATTTAGGTATGTAAAGTATTTAATAAGTATAGATGGATTGGCGGTCAATACTGTTTACTACGCTTAAAGTTAGTATGGCATACAAAGATTATTGCTTAAGATTACTATAGGTATCTTAAATGTTACATGCATGCAAAAAATGTCACTTACCAAGCCATCGATGTCTTGGTGTCAGGTGAGGGATCTCTCAGCCTCAAGGGGTAACCTTGAGAGGCGTCCCTACTCAAGGGGAGATCCCTGCCATGCAGCCAGCTGCTATGGAGGGAGAGCTCAACGGACCCCGATGGTTGCAGATATTTACAGTGTAAAGTGGTTGATTTGTAGTCAGATTTTTTGCTGTGTTAACACTGCTTGTCAGCCCGGTCTCTAGCCAAACTGGGTTTTTTTGGGTTTGGTGCGGAGTTCGTACTGATAGCCTCATGCAATAGGATTAACTTTGATTAGGCCTGCTTGCTGAGCATCTGCCTGGACCAAAGTTCAGTTAGTTCAAACAGGAGGAGTGCATC
>NW_008795671.1:907659-908748 GCF_000699145.1 Aptenodytes forsteri | reverse complement strand
AATGATGAAAATGGCATCAAATCAATTTAGTTTACAAAAAAAAAAAAAAAAAAAATGTTTGGCATGATTAACTCAAATACAGTTTTTATGTTTTAGATTGCACAACTGTGCAACCTTTTTAAATTAGGAGTGTCCTCTATATTTGAGGTTTATAAATTAAAATATCAAGCAACTTATAGCAATGAAAAGTTGTGTATTCAAAATGCATCTTTGCTGCAAGTGTAATTAATGTTCAATAGGACCAATATAGATCTATTGTGACTATACTAAAATGTTCACAAATGCGGTGATGATGATTAGTATTTTTAAATAAAAGAAAAATAATCTAGAGAAGTTCAGAGAGACATACTTATAAGTTCTTATAATGACAAGTGTACATTTCAGTGACCATTTATATCAGCTACTGATGCTACACTGGGGTCAGCAGATCTGCTACCTTGGACTTCTGGAGGGCAGACTTTGGCTTGTTTAGGAGACTGGTTCACAGAGTCCCTTGGGAGACAGTCCTGAAGGGCAAAGGAGTCCAGGAAGGCTGGACATTATTCAAGAAAGAAATCTTAAAGGTGCAGGAGCAGGCCGTCCCCATGTGCTGAAAGACGAGTCGGTGGGGAAGACGACCGGCCTGGCTGAACAGAGAGCTTTGGCTGGAACTCAGGAAAAAAAGGAGAGTTTATGACCTTTGGAAGAAGAGGCAGGCAACTCAGGAGGACTACAAGGATGTCGTGAGGTTATGCAGGGAGAAAATTAGAAGGGCCAAAGCCCAACTTGAACTTAATCTGGCTACTGCTGTAAAAGACAATAAAAAATGTTTCTGTAAATACATTAGCAACAAAAGGAGGGCTAAGGAGAATCTCCATCCTTTATTGGGTGCGGCAGGAAACATGGTAACAAAGAATAAGGAACAGGCTGGAGTAATTAATGCTGCCTTTGCCTCAGTCTGTAATAGTAAGACCAGTTGTTCTCAGGGTACCCAGCCCCCTGAACTGGAAGACAGGGATGGGGAGTAGCATGAAGCCCCCATAATCCAAAGGGAAATGGTTAGTGACTACAGCACTTAGACACACACAAGTCTATGGGGCCAGATGGGAT
>NW_008795671.1:874869-906835 GCF_000699145.1 Aptenodytes forsteri | reverse complement strand
TGGAAGAGGCTGCCCAGGGAAGTGGTTGAGTCACCATCCCTGGAGGTATTTAAAAGACGTGTACATGTGGTGCTTAGGGACATGGTTTAGTGGTGGACTTGGCAGTGTCAGGTTAACGGTTGGACTCGATGATCTTAAAGGTCTTTTCCAACCTAAACGATTCTATGATTCTAATATATGCCGCTTCCCATTGATTGCTAGTGTGCCTTAAAGGGTATTTTACTTCTTTTCAGAGTAGTATAGTACAGTTATGGTACAGCTGATTGCAGACAGTTTCTGCATCATATAGTCAATTATTCCATTTCAAATGCTAAAGAGGAATTTTTTTCTAAAATGAGCAAAAGTACTTGGTAGGGACACAGTAGTTTTAAAGGCTAAAAGTTAAAGTCTTAGCTCCTGCAGCAAAATGCTTTTATCATTTTTTCCTTTATCTTTCTGGAAAATTGCACTGTTTCCACTTGTAATTTTTAAGTGAGTTTAATTGAACAAACGCATAATAGGTAAAAACTTTTAAAAATAGTTAAACTAAGCTTAATCTGGTTAGGCTGTTAATTATCAGCAGGATTAACTTCAGCTAAAATAAGGTACCTTTAAGCAGACACATGAATAATGAAACCAGTAGTGGCAAAGTCTCAGGAATTTTGTATAAACAAGGTGGTATTTTAACCTCAAATAAGTTTTGGGATGTAGCATCTAAAATGGATAAAGGACTTTGTAAGACATGTCCCTTTAATCCTCTTCAGAATCTGTAGGTTGTTACCATAGATCGGCAGAGTGTGTTTCTGATTCAAAAATAGCAATAATTACTTGATATTTTGCATATTCAAGAACATTGCGTAGAAACGAATCCTCACAACTTGTGCTAGTCACATCTCAAATAATATTGTGGTTGGTTTCTGCCTTTGATTCACTGCAGGTATTTGCTAGGTTGATGTATTTTTCAACAAGAATTAGTTTTTCAATTTGAATTACTGAAAGTCAGCCGGTCAAGTTAGCCCACAGACAATACCCAACAGAGGTTGTTCAGTCACTCTTGTTATGAAGAATAGCATAGATGCTATCAATACAATGATTTTGTTTATAGGTTGAAGGTCTGCCAGCTGAATTTTATTGCTTTAATATCTAACTGTTGGTGGATCTGATCTGCTTTTCCAGTCCTTGTGCTGCGTCCTCACTTTTGATACCTTAAAAACACTTTGTTGCATTTTTTCAAGGGGTTCAATATACCTACTTTTTAGTCATTAATTCACAGTATCTCAGTGCCTGTAACACAGTGATATATGAGAAGTTTCTTGCTGCAGTTGTTTCAGTAGCTTTTTCCACACAGGATCCCCATTTTTATTAAAGCTGCCATACTGTGGACTGTGTTTTAGGTGAATCTGATTTTTGGTGTTTCTAAGCATGCTCATACCTTGGTCCGCATGGGCTTTCATTTAGAAAGCAGTACCAATTTTGCATTTTTTGTGCATTTTTGAGGGATTCTTCTTTTGGTGTTGCTGCTGTTGTTCCCATGGATTTTTGCAAGGGGATATTTTGAGAGCCATTAAAAAAATAAAAGTAAAAAATAAAAAAATCTTAGTGGTGTTTTAGACAAGGCCAGATGCTTATCTAGGCATCCAGAACTTCAGCAGATGGTGACATGGGAAACATGGTGTTCATTGACTGAGATTTATGCAGCATGGGTGTGATGTTTGGCTGTTTTATTTTCATTGTGGCAGGACAGCTACATATCAGCATAACCATCTTTTCGGTCCTGAAAAAAGGAAAGCAACAGTCAAAAGGGTCGTGTGTGTTCAGTGGGTATTGACTTTTAGCAAATTAACAGCTAGTACAATGTCATGCAATACTTGCAAGAGTATCAAAATGTAAATGAAATGCAAGAGGAAATCACAAAAACCTATAAAAACTCCTGTTTTTGAAGGGTCAGGATATTAAGTGTTTGGGTTTCATGTTTTTTTCCAAATGTCATTGTTGAAAGGTATACATCTTAATAAATGACATTCTTGTTTGGTAGATTTTACTGGTCTCTTCCCTTGGAGTCCTTTGTTCTTGAAATTAGAAAATCTTTTGGAGCAATTTTGCTTTCTTTTATAAGTCTTCCACCATAACAGCAGCCTCTTCAGACATACCGAAAATGTAGCATATAAACCTAAATTTGGCACCCAAGCCTTCCTGAGCATCTTATTCCCTCATCTCCTTATGTAATAAAAGTAGCAATAGTAGTGATTCTTCCATCCACAGATGTCAAAGTACTTAGCACGTGGTAATTAATTGCGGTAGCCAAATTGTTCTTGTTTGATATAGCTAAGCCTTGAGGAGCAGGGACTGACCTGAGATATCACAAGATCTCGCAACAAAATGATGTCAAGCACTGAAAAATAAGCAGGTGTCATTCATACTTCTATCTTCTCTCTCCATTTCTGTTCTGCATACCTTCACCTAGTGCCTTGTTTAACTCTCTGTCAAACTGATGTGGCTGTGTGGTGCCTGTTTTTTTGGTTTGGTTTGGGTTTTTGTTTGGTTTTTGTTGGTTTTTTTTTTAAGAGATGGAGATGTAAATTGTCAGATGAGCTTGTCTGGTGGACTTTTATCCTGGTACCCTCATGCTCACTGACCTTTAGATTGCATTTGTAATTATAGACTAAAATGTTCCATAATTGCATGTTTTTCAGACATTCTTGCTTTCTAGCACAAAAGCTGGTATAAACACTGTTTTTCTTTTCCTGACAACTGTAAGTGCCGCCTTCTTATTACTACTTGAACTCATCTGAGATCAGTACAGCTTTTCTCCACTTTTATTCTTTTAAGAGATATTAAGAGGCAACAGCTAAAATGGGTATACAATCTTCTGAAATCACAAAACATCCTTAAATATGCTTCATAAAATAATGATGTCCCTCTTCTTTTCTAAAAATGATTCTGGTTCCCCCTTCATTCCCTTTAGCAGTTTCACCAGTACTGTTATATTAAGTCCAAACTGATTTTAGATGTGCGAGTACTTGACTTACCATTTTCTTCACTAGCAGAATGATGTACTTAATGAGGAAAAAGAAGTTTTGACCTTTCATTGAGATCACCAAAGTGAGTGGGTCGTTAAAAAAAATGAAAAAAAGAGGGGGTGTAGTGATTTTTTTTTAATGAATGTAGCCCCTTTATGACAGACTGACCTTTGTAGGTTTGCTAAGAATCCTCTTGCTTAGACTCAGCTGTAGGAAATGCAAGTGTTGATTTCCAACTCTTTTTGCAGCAGCTGTTTTAAACTGTATTGTATGTGAAGTTTAAAGACTAGTTTATCATTGTACAAAACTTGAGATACCAGATTTGTTTGAAGAAAAGGTGTCTGGAAGTCTGTAGGTGCGCGAAATAACGAAGGTAATTGTTGTACTCCCTTTATTTGGGGTATGCTCTCCTGATGCTCATTTGCATGAATTAGGAAAGTCACACCGACATTTTGTGCAAGGCCACTTTGACAACTTTCCAGAAGCTGGAAAGCCAGGCAAGAGATGATCTGCGTGTTCTGAAGCCAGAATCATTTCTGAGTGGTGGTAGTGAGAGTCTCTGTCCAGAGAAGATGTATTTAGTTGCTACCACCCTCAGGCATGGACGTTAGCTCAAGTGTAGTAGCAAGTACTTTTGGTCTTGGGGGGCCCCTGTGGCATGTCACTTAAGAGAAAGGTGTTTGCTGCCTTAGCAATATAGTAACCATGTCTCGATAAAGAAGAGTCCTGTTGGGCTGCTTTAATGTAACTGGAGTACTGGCAGTCCAGGCTGAAATAGAGATGACTGGTGGAAAAAGTCCTGTGCTTGCAGGACAGGAGGTTAAAGAAAACTGTGTCACTAACGAAGGTTGCAAGAATATGAGCTGAACTCCCATCAGGGCTCAGGGAAGCCATGTGGAAGTTTAACTTGAGACAAATTTATCGGGAGCCACGCATCACCGGGTCCACTGCTCACAGATCACCTCTGCTTCAAATGAGCTCTTCTGTGGATTAAATGAAACTTCATAAATTCCTTTTTTGGCAGAATTAAAAGCCCATTGACCCTGTCAGAGCATGGAATTTCAAACCTACTGCTTAGACCACCAAACTCCCCTTTCACTGAAATATGATTGTGTGGTCGCAGGTGACATTGTGGAATAGAGCTTAATGAAGGAGAAGAACTGTCCGAGCTTGCCTTTCCTTTCTGCTTTTCCCTCTGCTCAAGGTGATTCTAAGTGCCTTTTTTAGTACACTGTGTAATGGACAAGGCAGCAATTATTCCTTGTCAAATTTATGGTTACTTGATTATTTACATCAGCTGAAAGAGGCCAAAATCAATGGGAGCTCTTTTGTGCTAACAGTGGAACTTCATTTTATCCCTGTCAGAGACCTAATTTGCCTCAGCAACTGCTGTTGTTAAAGTAGGGCAGAGCCTCTTTCCCTGAAGACCTCAGACCAAAATTGCTAACGCTGCTCTCCTCTCTGCTGTCCTAGACAAACAGAAAACAGTTATATAGAGAAAACTAACTTCAAAAAATTACTACTCATGAATGATGTCTGTTATTTTCCGGTCCTCTGTAAGATAGCTCCATCTCCGCACAAGTGTAGGGGTTTTAAGGTTGAACACTTTAACTTCATTGTCCCTCCTGAATCCCCCTTCTGAGTGGTTTTTGTGTTTCCATCATCGATCTTTTTTCCTGCTACTCTGTAGAAGTCTGCTGTACTTGTTAAGCATTCTAGACAGAAGGTCTATCTTAAAGGTATTTTGCTATTCCTGAGGAAGATGTTTTATATTTTGTTTGGTGAATTTTGTACAGAAATACTGCAGTTCACCAATTCTGTCAGCTTATAATGTAGCTCTGAACGAAAGAGTGTTTGTGAGCATGTCTGATGGTGTGGCCTACGTACTACTTCAAGTTATTTATATTTAAAAATGACTTACCATAGTGCTAGTTATTTTTTCTATGTAGCAGGGCTTGAACTACCGCATGTTGTCATAATTTCAGTAGGACCCCGAGACGAGCTCAGAACTTCTTCATTCAGTTTCAAGTTCATGTGTTCCTTAACCTGTGATGGCCGGGGCCACCACAGTGCTCACTCGCCAAGGGAGCTGTGGGATCAGAAAATACAGCCTTTATCGAGTACCAGAGGAAAATGCACAACCCGTTACAGGGGAGAGATTCCTTTAGCAGGTGTTAGGTTGCAGTAATAACAGTGAAGGCTTCTTTGTTTTTGGAAGTGTCTGACACAACAGAAAGAAGCATTTGTCGTTTACAGTGACTTTGGAGCTATAGAATATCATTCTTTGATGGGCTTCGTTTCCTTGTGGGCGGGCTTTCACTCATGTTTGCTTTAGCTTTAGTTATGTCAACACTAGGCTTTGGGGAGATGCTTATTGCCTTTAAGGTCCACGGTCTCAAGGGGAGCTGCAAGTACTCGGCACCCTTGACAGATGATCCAAGGTTGTTTTTTAACAAATCTGCTCCTTTAAAAATCTGTTTACTCTTTACATACCCTCTTTTTATGTATGGGTGAGAAGCACAGAGGGAAGAGAAACTGTATGCACAAACATGTGGATATTGTTTATTCCTTGGTAGTTATTCAGGAGTGTCAGAGAGCAGTTTGGAGTTGGTCTGTGATGACAGTTAGCACCTATGGGAAATGCCAGCGACCTGAAGAACCTATTCAGGGCTGGTATGTCTGAGTATCCCTTGCTTGCTTTTCAAGGAAACAATGGCAAAGCGTGAAAGGTCATGATTTTCATTTTGCATTAGTAAGCATACAGTCAATTGGGGTTTTTGCTGTTGTCTTTCTTAAAGTAACCAGGGAACAGTAATATAGCTTAATATGTTGGACAAGTCACTTCCATTAACAGAGTGTGTTTTTATAGGTGATTGCAGGACAAGCAAAATACGATGAAGAAGGGTTTTTAGAGAGAAATGCAGCTTTCACATTTGCCTCGTTCTTTCTGCCCTGAAATTTTTATAGCTTGATTTTACTAAATATACCAAAGACACAGGGCTTTTCTTCAGCTGAACAGGCTTTGGTTTTTTGCATTTTCTCCTTCCTGGTGTTTCTTCATTTTGCATATTTTACAGCGAGTTACCTTTTGCCATGTTGAAGCTTTTTCACATTGTCACTGAATGGCTGATTAGGCACAAACTTCTCAAGTGGAAACTCTTGCACCAGAAGAGACCTGTTCTAGGAATACGTGTGGCTCTGGACAATTCAGTTCTTAGCCTTCATCCAACTGTCTGCCACAGGTGGGGGAAATGCAAGGGGCAAGTGCTTCTGCCCTTCACAGCTGTTTGGATCAGCGTGTTTGAAATATGTGTGCTCACCATGGGTGCTACCTGCCATGCCTTACTGGTGCGCTCACTCTTGCTCTTCTGTGTTGGTCTTCTGTAGAAAGTCCATTTTTGTACTATTTATTCCACACAGAGATGAATATGCAGTGGGTTCTCCCACCCCCACAACTTAATAGAAATTCTTGTTCTGTTATGTTTTTGTTGTGTGTGCTTCCTCTCCCCCTTCTCCCCTCATTGGGACTTTAAACATGCAGAAAGGCCAACAGGATTTGATCCTGCGTGGATCAAACGCTAGTGCACGTATAATGGACTGGTATGTTTCTTCTTTAGCAGCATGACTGCCAAGTGTATTTTTTCTTACTCATACCTACAGTTAAACAGTCTTTATCTGAATCCTCAGTAAGTGCTAATCTTTCTCTAAGTTTTCAGAGTTCCAGCTTTTTTTAAAACACAATATGAATGAATGTAGAGCAGTGGATATTTTTAAAATTCTCTTTTCCTCAAATTTTCCTGTATGCTGACCAAAATCTTTCAGTGCCAGCCAATTTTTTTGTGAAGCTCCAAAAAACAAAGCTACCTTCAAGAAGTTACTACCTGATTAAAAGCCAAGGTGGGTTGAGTTGCAAATACTGTAAGGTGACCCAGTGCTCTTGTGTCCTTGCGAAGCTGACTCTAACCTTCATTCTATGCTTTTATGTGCAAATCTTCAGCTTCCTTCCTCCAGCACACTCAGGCGCTTCTGAAAAGTGGGTGGAGTCCTTGACTTTAAATGAGAATAAAAGCATACAATAATTCAGTGGAAATGGAGCTTCTGACCAATGTTAAACAATGAAAGCTCTGCCTGAATAAATTTGGAAAACCTATTTGTTTCTTGTAAAGTAACTAGTAATAAAATGGGGCTAGAGAAGCCTTAGGCACATTGTATTTAAATAAGCCTCTTGTTCAAGCCAGAGCTAAAGCTGCAGTTATGGATAATGCAGCTTACATTTTATTTCAAGAGTAAAGATTATATTATCATAATTTCAATTGTAAATGCTCTTTACTTTTGTCAACAGACCACTGATAAGATCTCTACGTGAGCCTCTTAGTTGACAAAATGGCACAGCATGCAGAAAGATAATGAACCTTCTGTGAGGAAATTGGGTTCAGTGCTTAATAACTTTAGTCAGATGGGATATTTCAAAAGAAAAGTGTGCTTGCAGCAGTAGCACTGAGAAATCCAGTGGCAAGTTCGGAGTCCCTCTGCATGAGGGTGCTAATAGCCCTCGGCAGCCTCCCGTCTTGTACACATGTCTGTTCCCCCAAGCACCTTGTTTTCTGGGCTTGGCTTACCTCAGACTAAGGGGTGACAGTGCCACCTGAGAGCAAGGCAACAGCATTTGTTACACACATCGACATGTTGCACAGGGCTGGCATTGGGGCCAGCAAGCCCTGTTTTGGGGCACAGCCTGTTTTGGCCTTTGCTCTTTGCTTTGGTTTTGAGCATATACAAGAGGATGGTTAAGTCTTTCCCGTTCCCTCTGTTCCTTCTCTCTTCTCCTGATTTGCTTCAGTTTTTAAGCCTTCTATGGGTGTATCCTTTGAAACATTAATTACTGCCAGCAGCTTGTTGAGTTGGAGAACATATTGAGAATATTCATTCCAGTCCTCCTCCTTCATTCCGCAACATGTTTGGGATTCCTGGAACACAGCTGGTCCTAGCAACACACCTAGGGGAGACTTGAATTTATTTTTTTTATTTTTTTATATATTTGGGGGGTGGGAGGGCTGACTTCAGAAGTGCTACAGATGCCAAAGGTGAAGTCTCAGATGCCACAGACTTAATCTTTGGCATCCATCTGCTTTTCTGGGTTTTGTACTGAGTAGCCTTTAGCCAGAAAGTAAGTCTGGTAAACTGACTGTGGTTATTGGAATAAGTTATCAAACAGAAAGCATGGTTATAAACCAGGCATTAAGGCAGGCTGGGTGTTTTGTCATGTTCATCTGACCCTGCTGAGCTCAGTTATCTCATGAGAATAACTACGGGTGGAGATTGGCCAAGCACCTTCCTGTCTCTCCTTCATGTGCCACTAAAAAAAAATTAGACGGAAGGGCTGCACACTATACTGAAAGGTAAAAACAAATGAACGAAAAAAAAATAAAGTAACCAAAAAAGCATTTTTTGCTGGTTTGACACTTAAATAAGCAAACACGAATTTGCTACTAGCAATCACGTATAGCAACCTTAAAAGAAACTAGATAGGAGCTGTATGGTATAATTTTGGAAGGCGCATTGAAATGCGTGCTTCTTACTGAGACTTTACATTCCTTTCTCACTCTGGTAAATGCTGGGAATCATTCTCAGAGACTGAATTCTTGAACAATTTAAAAAAACAAAAAGGGGGGGAGTGGAGAGCAAAACAACCTGTCTAAAGCAAAGATGATAGGCCAGTCATTCAGGCACTGCAATGGAGAACACTTCTTGCTGTGGGAGAAGCCAGAAAGATCAGCATGCATGACATGAAAGACTGCTCTCAACTGTCCCGTTACTTAAGAGCCTATGGTATTCCCTTGGAAGCCCTTAGATAATGGTTGTTGGAAGCTTTAATGTGGGGATAATATTTAAAATCCAGTAACAAGAAAACATACAGTGACTGTTCCCTTGATGCCTTCTGAAAAGTGAAGCCTTTTATTTACTGTTCTTAAATTTTAAGGTCTTTGGATGAGGCTTGTCTCTGCTCTCTGTAGTGCTTTATAACTGCCATGGAAGCTTATTTTCAGTCAGAAACAATGGCATTTTTAAGAGGATCTGTGCAATTTTGACTTTACCTTTATTCCGTAAACTGAGGTGTTGCATTACATTTTTTTCACATTTGCCTCACTGATTAAAGCAGGATTAATTAATTTCTGATTACATGCACATATAAAAAGATATGAATAGCAGAACTGTCACTCCTGCATATGGAGATCTCATGTTCCTTCCCTGTGTTTGAGCTCTAGGCAATGAACGTGAGAATGATGCTTCCTGTTTCTGTCAGCTACAAAACAGAATAATTTCATCTCTTAACAGCATTGAGCATTTGCGGTCCTTGATCAGAACTTAGATTTTTAAGGCTTTTCACATTAGCTGCAACACTTACTGATTTATTAAGTACTTATGTAACTTAACTTCAGTTTAAAAAAAAGAATTAAAAAATTGTTCTTTTTATGTGTTCAGTGGAGGTAGAGGTAAAAAAAATAAGGTATGACATAAAACAGAGAAGCTAAATAAGAAAAATCAAATTATTTTAAAAGTTCAGAAACAGAAAACCCAATGACCCCTAAAGCCTCTAATTTTCCTTCTCCTTCAGATGCACAAAACAGTTGAAATTCTGATTGATAGCCCTTCAATACACAAAAGTTTAGTCATGTTTATTTGCATGTTAGCTATGTTTAAAAAAAATCTAAAATTAAGTGTAACTTGCATTATCTGACAGTTTTAAAAGCTGTTTGTGCTGCCAAACAACTAATATCAGAATGCATTCACTTAGTCATCAGCGGTTGTCACAAGTTGACCCTATAATGCATATTTATGACTATTTACTTTAAAGCTAATAAACCTACCCATTTCGTGAATCGTCTAATTCTTTACTAACATAGATTATTATTAGGATTGTCTTATATTCCCTTACCTTTCTACCCTGCTTTTGAGATTCTGACACTGGGGAAGATGATGAGTAAAAAAATGAAGAGGTAACAGATGAACCACAACATGTCCTACAGTTAGAAAGTATAAATGTATTGAGTGTTATGAGCATGTTTAGGCTATAAGATCACCTTCATGTTCATGAGGTGACATATATGAGCTTTTGTGATCAAAGATCAAGTGTGAATTTCCTACAGATCGTAAAATGTGCGTTTCTCGCACAGTATCTTTAATTCTGACAGAGTATTTGAAGTGCTATAGTGATTTTGTGCACTGTGTCTCTAGAGCTAAATGTTGCTGCTGTGTGCACTGTATTTACAGTGTCAAATCTAACTTCAGCAGCCGTTTGGAGCCAGGGAATGAGGTGGTTTTCTTGTTACAAAAGAGCTTTTTGCAGAAAGAATGAAACAAAGTTCCCAAGGAGATGCAAAGCTCTTTTCTGACTAATCACAGGTCTGCTGTGATTTCATTTTCTGGCCCATGATGATGCAGGAGTTTTATGTCCTAATCGCTTGGTGGCAACTTGATTAATGGAATTTAGCTTAACTATTTTCCTTCTCAGTGAAGCATTTACTGAATTCAGTAATAACCAGATGAGTTGCTTCCTTTTTATAGGGTTTAATCTTAAAAGAGGATTCTTCTGAGATAAATATGATTGAGAGCGTTCATCTAGCTGTGTAATGGACACAATGTAGATTAAAGAGTAAACGGAGACATAGATACATGCTAGGAAACAAAATGGAATGCAGTCAAGTTAGTTGGCTGAAAATGCTTGAGATTTCAATTCTCTCTCCTTAGTTTTGTAACTGTATTTCTCTAATCCTTGATAGCTATGCAAACATACTACTGCATCCAAATTCTTTCCAGGACAAAGTAGAGATGATGGGTGTCACCTGCCAGAGCAGTCACTGGGAGCTTACTCCAGGGAAAAGATGTGCCAAATATGCCAAATAAGATAAAGTTCAAAAAGGAGAAAAATAGCAGGTATGAGCATACTGGGCTCAATTATGCCTCTCCTGTAGCAGAACTGTAGTAGGTGTAGGGAAGTAGTGTGCTGTGGAGCATGGGTGCCTGGAGACAATTATAAACTTGGACTTGGAAATCATAATGCCTGCCAGGTACTGGGGGACGGGCAGCTGAGCGGAGAAACGGATCTGCTGTAACTTTTAAGAGCCACACTAAATCTTCTCCCTTACTTGTCATGGGCATGGGAGGAAGGTGGTTTCTTACCCTTTCATTTCCTATTTAGAAGCGCTTGCTATGAACAAATGAGGGCTTTCAGCAGCACCTACCGCACTGCGTGACTTGCATGCAGGAGTTGTGGAAATTCAGTTCTTTGCACTCTTGTCCCTGTTCTCCCGTCTTTGTGGTACGTTCTCCCATTCTTACACGCTTTACACAGCTAACTTGAAGCACCTCACTTCAGAAAAGTCACAACTACATTTTAGAGGGTTACTTTCCGAAACTTTGAATTACTTCTGTTCTCCCTCAAGGCGTTGCTAAGCAATGATTAGGTGTACCTGGCAGCTTCAGTGCTATCATTACACGCTAGATGTGGTAAAAAGGAGTATCATTTATTTGTTTAAATTACATAACTACGGAGTTGGCTCCAGGGGATCATTACACAGTTAGTGAAAAGAATGAATTCTCTTTCTGAGCCACAACATTTAAACCCTAATCTTATGACCAGTTTTTAGGATTTAATCCCATGGTTTGAAAATGAATTTAGGCGAAGACAAGGTTGTCCTGTGGTATCAGTCATAAGGCTTTTAAAGTAAGCCCCCCATCAGATATTACTTTTCTTCATCCACTTATAGCAAAAAGTTCAGTTTGGTTGGTGAGGCATTGTGGGTTGCTGCTTCGATGCAGTATCCACAGCGTGAAAAGATTTAAATTAATTGTTAATGGAACTTCCCTGTAGTCCAAGGTCATTGATTTTTTTAATGAACTTTGAAAACAAACAAAACCTCCACCTTTTTGGTAAATTAGAATGGTATACTTTGGTATTTCTTGCCAGATTAGGAGATTGACCTCCTGTGGTTTGATAGAACTATTTAGTAGATGTCTATTTGCTATATTCACAAAAGTAATTTTCTTATGGCTGTTCTGCTATGGCATGTTTAAGTTGATAGAAAAGCTCATTTCTGTATAAATGTTATAAGGATTCTGACTTCATAGACAAAAAGTTACTTCAAATAATACAAATTACATACTTTATACTCTTTTTAAATACAGATGATCATCTTGCTAGTGGTTATGCTAGAAATTCAAAATGCATTTGTTTTTATATAGCAAATGCCTGGCCAATATTCAAATACAGAATTAAAAATTCATGGCTGAAAAGCTTACAGCTGAAGCAAATTTTTATGGCTGAAATTAGGGTTTGCATCAGATGGGGAGAGTCCAATTCCCAGTGGCTTTCAAAAAACCCCCATAAAATAACCAAAAACCAACTAGATCCAGGTAGTACTTCTCCTTCCTTCAAGATAAGGCCACTTAGTTAACTGAGAATATAAGACAAGGTAGAGCATAAAATAATATACAGGCAGACTGAGTCAAAAGGTTGTGCTTGGGTACTTATCCTTGGAGTGTGGCAAAATGATAAATTATGCAGTATAACTGTAATGGCACCGTATCCTTGTTAGGTACTTGAGTCTAATGCCATTGTTTAGAAGTAAAGTAGGAAGAGACTGCAATGTTATTTGAATGAGATTTTAATCCACAGATACTGAGTTAATGCTGTAGAATTTAAGACGCTCTGTCAATTATTTATGATAAACTGAAATTAAAATATAATTTTCATGGTCTTTCCACTATTTGGATTGAGTACTTGTCTAAAAACTACTAAATTAATCAGCTATTCATTGGTCAGTTTTAGTATCTTGAGAGATGGGTATCCTTTACCAAGTAATAAATATATAAATAAGCCCTTCTTCTCATAGCAAATGATTTTAAAGATGTGTATTTGATTGTCCCATGTATTATGCATGGATTTAATGAGGCTTTTCTTGGACTAAGCTGTCAGGGAGCTGGAAAACTGTTCTCATCACAGTCAAGAAAATCTTAGGGAGAACTCCATTTTCAGGTTGGACTGAAATATTTAAGGTCCCATGTTTTTGACTTGGGAAACTGGGTGCTTACTCTGGGTGTGGGTTAACGCAGCCTCTAGAATCTTTTCCTTGGGTGTGCTGCTTTGGCAGTCTGTCATGTTATATCGCCACTAGACTGTCACCCTGTTTTCAGTTTCACCCTTTTTAATAAAAATGTTAATAAGTACATCTAAGACAACTTGTTTGTTTTGTTTCTGTGCAAAGAGAGCAGAGTTAAAGATGCTATTAAAGACAGAAAGACCATGAGGTGCCTCGTGGCTTGCTGATTTGCGGTGTGATTATTGCAAGCCAGCGCTGGTGTCTTACACCTGAAGAGGGAAAACCAGGAGGAAAGGCAGCTAACAGGCTTAGAAGGAGGCTTCCCCAGTGAACTCTCTTTATAGACTGTTGATCAATAGAAACATTTTATTTAGTCACCAGTAATAACTAGGAAGTAACACCTGACGATGAAATTTCTGCCTGGCATGAAAGCCAGGTTTCATCCATACTCCTTGCTGGCTCCCTCATTCTGTCAATTAGGGTCAGGCTTAAAACCTTCGTGTTCTGGTCAGTCCCATAAGTGGAATTTAAGTCTCAGTCTCTCAGTAAATTTCCTAATGGCTCTATGCCTGAAATGGATGCCGTGGTGCTACTTCCCTGCATACTTCCCTTTGACATCTAATCTCTTTTAGAGATACTCCAAGTATGAGATACTTCTTTCGGGGTTTGCGCTCCGAGTACATTTGAAATGTTCTGCTTTTAGGACTGGGTGTTTCTGGGAAGTTATATACGCAACTTATATTCAGGTCCAAACTGTTACAAGATTTAAAGTCTTGTCTCATATCCCATTTTCTGAGGAAGGCCACAGTCTATCTGTGCTTACCTAATGCAGAACTCTGTCATTGAATATGCCAGATACTGCACAGGGCAGACCACTGGATGTGACTGGTTGATCCGTGTAAAAATACCTTCCCAAGGCAAACTGATACCCTTTAGTCTTAAAGAAAGAAATGAAGAAAAAGTCAAACTGGTGCAGCGCCTTGGCTCTAAGCTCTAGGAACTCTGCAAACCATTTCATGTAATTCATAATCTGCATTACAATCACCACTGTAATAGATACTTAATTGGTAATTTGGGCAATCATATTTATGTGACTTTTATCTTATCCTGCCGCTTGTTTCTCTTTATTGCAAGAGCTTGATTTGTCCATCTGTCTTGATGACTTCTTGGTCCTTGGGGTACTATGTCGCTTGAGTGATTTGGCTTCTGGCAGAGGTTATCAGCGAGGCTGTGCTGGAAGACCTCCGCTTAGTGAAACCCTGGTGTTGGGTTCACCTGATAGTGAGCCTCAGTGTTGGTCTTACACTGCTGGAGCTGTGCGTTAACTCTGTATTGTAAATGCTGACCTGCTGTAGAAGGGAGAGGGCAGCTCTCCCTCCTGGTCTGATCAGATTGACACCAGGTATTTTGCAAGGCAGGAGAAAATACCACAGTGCTTTTGAACAAGTGAATTTTTTGTGTTCCTGACTGAAGCTGCGTGTCTTGAGTGAAACCAGGATGTATTGATTTGCTGTAACCACCTATTGACCTCTGCGTCCTTTACATCTGAGTTGCACAAGGGAACACTATTCTTTTTATCTTTTTGTTGTTGTTACTCGTTGTTGTGAGTCACATAAGATATATGTATGCTCTGTGTATAAACAACCTGGTTCATTCACTCTTAAGGTTCTTGCTGCTGTTTATTTTTCCATTTTTCTTCTAGAAAAAAACTTCTGTTCTCCTTTCTTTAGTTTGTATTCCAAAGTCTAATTGTGCTTAGTCTGACAGTTTTCTTGCATTTTTTGCACATCAAGTATGAAGCAAATTCTTTATAGTGTCTTTGCACATACTTAATCTTGTTTTGCAGATTAAAGTCTGAAAGACTGAAAGATCTTTTCTGAAATTGAACTTCAGAAGTCTGTGTAAGATCATCTCCAAGTTGATCAGATATTTTCCCTTCCAGAGGCAATGAAATTTTTTTTTCCTTACCTAGTTTTGGTTTCATTGATTCTGCTGGTTCACCTGTTTGCAGTAGCCTGACATTCAGTTACTTCTGGATTTATACTTGATAAAAAGTAGGGGGTTTTTAATTGATTCTTTACAGTACTAAGTTTTTTGATGTGCAATTCTGCTCTTAGTTTTATAATCCCTGCATTAAGTGTCTTGCTAAATGAGGAGGCTCTTAAGCCTGGATTTGCAGGGTGTGCAGTTCAGAACCCACTCCTAAAAACAGTTGCTAGCAAATGTGATCGTAGTTGTGTGTCACAGGCTGCTGTGCTGACCTTCCTTTCTCTGCCATTGACAAAAGTGCTTTTCTGTTGATGGTCCTTGCATTTTGCAGGCTGCCATTAGTAACATTACCAATGGCTATGAAGTGCTGTTAGCTGGTTATATTATTTTTATCCAGTTTTATGTTATTATTTAAGACGTGAGAAAATGCACCAAACTGCTTTAATACCAAAATGTAACAAGAAGTTCCATTGCACACGATCTTCTGCAGCAGTGTCTTGAATGCATCAGCAGTACATTGCTCTCCAGTGTCTTAAATTCCCATTTGTGGATCTTAGTATCTACAAGAGCATTTTGGAAGGAGGCTTTGTTACAGCACTGTTGGTGTTCTGCTGGTTTTCAGCTTAAGTTCATGTATTTGCATGAGGGCTTATGTTCTTAGAATGTGAATGTCTTTGGACTCTAGCATTCAAATACTTCATCTGTGTGTGATCTGTAGTTTTCATTATAAAATTCCATTTTCATTGCCAACAATGGATGTAGAGTTATTTTTATGGAAAATTATGACAAAGCTGATCAGGAAAATTTTAGTAGTAATTGGTAATGTAAAGGTGTCTTAATGTATGTTGTCTTTCTGGAGCTTACGATCCAACATTGTCATGCCTACAGAACTGCTGCCTTCGTAGAGGCTATATTAAATATATGTCAATGTACAGCTTATTTCAGTTACTTTATTTTTCTTCCACAAATTCAGAATTTCTCAAATACTGCAGTGTGCTTTCATGTGAAAGGGCCACTGAAAAAGTTGTTATTCAGTACAATTTTCAAAGACATTTTACTGGAAGCACTGGTCCAACATTGTGTATATATGCGTATATTTGATTACCTTTTATAGAATTCTGCAAAATGGTACCTATCCATCTCAGAGGGCGTTTACATTTGCATCTAATAGTATTGAAAGATCTACAATGCATGATTTTTTTTATGACAACAGAAAATTGGGAAACAAGTTATCGAAGTATGAAACCTGAAAATAAACGTAAAATTAATGTTGTATATTTGGATACAGTCCTGGAGTTATGAAGCCTCATTATAATCCAGCCTGACACCCATTTTCATTTTATATGCACTAGCACCTCTGAAGTGGATTTAAATGCTGTTTTCTTCCCGTTTTGCAAGGGTTTTTTCTGCAAGAGCAGCAGAAAGAAGCCTTAGTGTGTACAGGAATCGGGATCCAAACTTTGTGTCTGTCTTGCAGGAGAAGAAAAGAGAGATTCTCAAATAGAGATTGTAGTTAAATCTCTTGCAGGATGGTTTTACTTTCTCACTCTAATGTGTGTTTTTCCTTCTGTAAGTGGTTAATTTAGAAAAGAACAGTATTTGAACATGATTTTAGATACTGTCACATTAATAAGTGGGCTTTTTGCTCCATAAGCAGTGGAATAAATTCAGACAGTTTGTGCTGACCTTTCAGTTGTGCAGTAAAGCTGGTCTAGTTCTGCTGCCTTTGTTTGGAAAACTTTTCTCAGTTTATTTTGCAAGCACTCCTGCAGTTTGTGTAATATGCCCACATAAAAGATACAGACAGGCGGCAAAGTACAAATAAAAATAAGCAAAAATCCTGCTAATACCAATATTTTTTTTTTTTTTTCCTTCCAGAGTTTATTTTTAAAATCCCGACCCATACTGGCTATATCAGTATAACCCACTAGCTGAGAATAATTTTAAAAACAGTTTTGCCATTGGTGACTTTATTGGTACTTCATATGACCGTTGGGTGAGATAAAAAGAAAGTAAAAGCAACACGTGATACCCAACATGGTCATAGGAGAAATAGTTGTAACAGGTTTTGCAAGTGATGGGTTGTTGGTTTGGTTTTAATTATACGTTTTCTGACTTGCTGGCAACTATTACTGAAGCTGGTTTTGGCAGTTGAGTAATGTGTGGTTGTACGGAAAGCATTAATAGTAGCTTAAATAGGCCTTCACATGCACACGGGGTTTCCAGTGGGAATGGTCTGAAACGGAGTGATTTCCTAGTAGCCACCCTTGGGGTGTCAGGTTTCCTGCGGGCGAGCAAAGGCTCATATGAAAACAATCTGCCTGCGCAGAGTCTGCCCTCGTGAGCGGCAGCGGGCGCGTGTAGGCTTTGTGGAGCACCAGTTGCTTTTACAGCTCCAAAACCTGTTCACTGACTAAATAGCTGTCTTTCCTTTCGAGAGGAAGGAAGAGGGGCAAGTGAGGGTTTTTGGTCCGGGGTTTCTGCAGCCTTAGGGGTGGCGGTGGTTTTCCAGAGGGGAGACCTCCAGGAAGGGGGAGTGTGCTTGGCTTCAGAGCAGCACCAGGGCTGCTGGAAGGGAGGATGCTGATTACAATAATAAACAAATGCCGGCGATAGATTACCGCACGGCTGTCAGAGCAGGCAGGACCCAAGGAGGAGATCCCCAGCAAAGGCTTCGGAGGTTGCAGCAGGATCCTTTGCTGGAGATTTTTTTTTTTTTTCCTGAACAAAGGAAGTACTTTTTAGATTTCTTTTAATGGGCCTTGGCTGTGTGGCGGGGGGGGGTTTGCAGTATTCCCTGGGTGGAGGGAAGAGGGCTGGAGGTGGCTTGGTTACTGCCATAGCAACACCAGCCTGCTGGTGGCCAGCTGCGAGGAAGGCAGGGAGAGGAGAGGTGGCTTCCTGTCCGGTCACGCTGCCGGGTTTCCTAGGCTGAAGTGTGCCTCGTCCCATTTTGACTTCTCTGAAAAGCTAGCTTTTGGTGCTTTCTATAAACAGAAGTTTCTCTGGGCATTTTTTTTCTTCTTCTTTTTTTTTCTTTGTATTTTTTTCCCTTGAATGGAGCAACATGGAAGGACTTGTTCCTCTTCCCCACCCTCTGCATCCATCATATACCAGTGGAGTACAGCTCGTCTTGCGCGGGGTCATTGAGACCAAACATTGAGTTTGAGGCCTGCAAGAAGCACTTGGAGCCTGCAGGCCATTGCTGAGGTGAGCTGGAGGCAGTCCTGGCCAGACGTGGAGACGAGGAGATCCCCACAGTGCCATGGGGCCAGGTTAACCCTGCAAGGAGCATCACCTGGTGTCAGCGGCTCACCCCCAGGTGCCCTGTCTGTGGGAAGGAGCAGGGACAGGGAGACTGCGACAATGGTGCTGTGTGAACTGCCCCCAGGGGAACACAGCCCAAGAGAGGGGCACGTGCAGGAGCTCTCACGGAGTTTTGAGACAGTATAGGTGGAAAAAGAGAGAAACCTTTTGAAGGCTATAGACCTGGCTTGGAGGACGTACCAGGAAAATGTAGGCTTCGGGGGACGCTTAATGATGATTGGCCTGAACTTCAGCTTACGTGAGCTGCTGACAAAATTTGAAAAGGTATGATAAGCACAGTTTCATATACTTAAGCCTTTGCAAAAGGTTATGCCTTTGAAAACTACACAATAAAAAGGGCAGGTTGATGTTAAACTTAGGTTTTCTGTGTTGCTGTTAAGGTCCTCATGTGACCCCTGTTTGACTGCCTCTTTAATATGGAAGTCTAATGCTGCTTCTCTTCCCCATTTCAGGTCCTACAAGATTAGTTTTAGAGCATGTACTCTGACTGTGGTAATCTCCCCCCCCCCCCCCCCCAAAAAAACACCCCCCCCCCCCCCCCCAAAAGGAAATGATAGAAAAGTTTGGATTTTGCGAAGTCAGGAGCATAAGGGGACTTCCAGGATGCCTGTGACCTTACTTCACTGTTGACATAAAGGAAGTGCTCCGTGGTTTGCTGTTGAATGTTATCTTAGTCAAATTGGAAAATCTTACGATGGCTTTTATAAGTAGAATTACTTCCAATGAACGTGCTACTTTTGCCATCGTTTCATCTGTTCTTCTTTTATTCAGACTAGTTACTCTCTCTCTTACCAGGACATTTGGTAACAGTAATGCTGAGAGGCAGGAGGCTTGGCTTTGCAGTGATTGCATTGATTAGCGAGGGACATGAGACTATTCAAAACCAGATTGTTTTCATCTAATTGTCAGCACTTCCAATGAAACCTGGATCGTATGTTTGTAACCATTGTTAGCTTGGCTTTGCATGCTATATTTTCTTTTGGTTTTTTATAATAACATTTATCCATGCAAACTGCCTGTGCCCTGCAAGACCAGAGTCTGTGACAAAATATATAGCAGTTTATTTACACATTAAGATAAAAAGCATAAATACTGTGGTCACAAAGCAGGAGAGCAGACTGTAAAGCCTGATTCTGTGGTTTTCTATCCTGAAGCTCTAAACTTCAGCATGTTTGTTTGGGGTTTTTTTTGATACAAATCAGCACTGGTCACCCCAACAGTAGTATAATGGGTATTACTAAATGAACCTAAAAGTCTCAGCAAATAAATGCAAGCTACTATTTTTTTTTTTTGTTTTGGGTTTGTATAATGATTTTCATTAATTTCAAAATTTTAATAAGCCTGGGTCCTCAGAAGACTGTTGTAAACTGGTTTGGATTTGTTGGGTTTTTTAAACTCTTGGTTTTTATTTTCCTACAGTAGCAAACTTTGGAGCTAATGAGACAGATACCGTTCAGTATCCCACCAGCATGACTCTTCCAAAAGCAGCTAATAGTAACAGTAAAAGCATTTGTGACGTGATTTCTTCACTGTGTAGATCACTTGCTCCACTCTTGCTCCCAGTCTGTCAGCTGGGCTTCACTCTGTTCTTGTAATTGCTGCTGGTAGCCTATAAAGATTAGGACACATGCTGGACTCTGAGATGCTTCATGATGTGGTTAAGACAGAATTTTTGAAACCAATGTTTCTAATGTTTTTTGAACATACAAGCCCTGGCATTTGCAAACTCCAGGCTCTCCCCTGTGATTTTGAATATTCCAGTGTCTTATTTCGTCTCAAAGGAATTGATCGTAGCAATTCTCAATAAAAACAAACTTACAGGTCTCACAGCTCTGCTGTATTTTTTAGCTTGAAGCTTACTGTATCATTTTGTTGTCTACTGTGCTGAAATTTGTAACATGATGTAGGAGGACGCTTTGGTGCTGGGGAAGAAAGTTAACATTTTACTTGGTGAACTTTGACCACAAATTCTAGTCTGTGCTTACTTAGCACGTTTTCTTTTTCTCTTTTTTGAGCAAGTTCCCCTCCTCCTCCCCTGCTTCATCTCTCCCTCTCACGATTCCCCACACACCCATCCTGTTCTTCCTAACTGAGGAGTTTGCTGCCAGGAGAAACAGCGTTATGACAGTGATCCTGGCTTGCAAGCTACTTTCAGCTTTCTGGATTCATTAATATATGTTGCAAGGAGAGAATTACGAGTGCTGTTGCTGTGGTCGTAATGCAGAAGCCAGATGGCATTTGCAGAAGCTTGCACGGCACTCCCTTCCTATGCAAAGGCAGAGTCGCATTACACTGGAGTGGGCAGGGCCGCTTTGGCTTTGTTCAGTCGCAATTATGTGACTGCTGGAATTAGTATTAACAGATTTATGATGCCCCTCAGATGTTGAGTCAATGCCATGCGATGGGGCCACAGAAGTTGTCGAAGGCAGGGTGGCATTCTCAGCCTCCTTAAGTGCATCATCATTCTTGTGATGAAATGAATCCTTATCCACACCATATGTCACCTGTTAAGGTACTATCTATTAGGTTTAAGTGCAAGTCAAGACAGCTTTTTGGAAACTTGAAGTGTTGGTGCAAGGCTTTCGGTAGTCCAAGCATTTGAAAATTAGATGTGAAAAATATCCCAAAGTTTTTTTTCCCCAAAAAAGTTTTTTTTTTCTTCCTGAAATATCTGAGAGCTTTAATAATTAAATTTCTGTCATATCTAAAGCCAGTTGCTTTTGTGAATTGCTTTGATCTTATACTATAGTCACAGTGGCTGTAGTGATACCCAGTGTGGTCTGTGTATGACACTTTAGAGAGGTTTAATGTCTGTCTTTATACACACTTCTGCCACTGGTGGATTTATGATAATGGCAATTCTGCCCAAGGGTTTTGCATGTGTACTGCTCTTCTGAATGTGAATTCATTACAAACTGATTGCTTAACAGCAACTGCCGCTGCAGGCCTCTGAAACGGCAGATGGGATGAGCTTTTCTAAAGTTATGACTGTCCTCTGACGCCAGAGGAGAGACTACCTGGATGAGATGAGTACCTGGATTCTTCAGACACTTTTCTTTTTTAAACTGTCTCTTTCTACAACAGCATCCCTCTCTCCATGCTACCCCCAGCATTTGTAAGGAAGAAAGCAATAAAAATCCCGTTTCCCTTTAACAATGGCCACTTTCATACACCTGTATCATGCCCTAATTCTTACTCCCTCCTTAAGAGTCATCAAAAAGTGAAAACCTCCGAGTGAAGCAGAGGCTAAAGGGAACATCTGACATAGCAGTGTTCCCGGAGGCAGTTGGTAGCAGCAGGTAAAATGTATCTGGTTCAATATAGACTAAACAATCTGCTATTTAAAAAAAAAAAAAAAAATCCATTCCCTTGCTACCTGCTGTGGGACCTCAAAGAAAGATGTTCTGGCTGATGTCTATGGCATACAGTTATGTCCTTAGGTTGGCACTGACGTTTGCTCCAGCCGTTCCAGATGGAAGAGTTTTCTGCAGATACTTTGGTGAGCAGTCATCACCTTTATTCCTGACCTCTGAAAGAGGCAAGTGCAGCATTTCTGTAACTATGTCTCTGCTGACTTGAACATTGTCAGTGAAGGCAATGGGCAGTCATTTTTGTGGGACTTGCAATTCCCTGTACCTGCACCAAGTCTTCTGTCATATTCCAGTCACAGGCATGATTTGTATTGGGTGGAAGAAGTACAAAACTGTCCTGGCAAAATAGCCTGGGGGTAACCTTTGCGGGGGAAAATACAGTTTTTCAAGCTATTTTTCATTTATGAGGAGTCAACCTCGACCCTACTAACTCCTCTTAAGATCTTCATGTGGTTCAAAAGCCACAACAGTTTGCCTGTTCTGTGGCTTGTACCTGGGGATTAAAATTACGTAGCAGTCTGTGCCAACACAAAACGCTGCCGGTCTTGTGGCACAGCATCAGCATTGGACCTGCACGTCCATTTCTTAGAAGCCACGTGTAGTTTGTGTGCCATAACTTGCCATCCCTGCTCTGTGGGCAGATCTTTATAGAAATTCAGTGCAATTCTGTTCCCTAATAAACATCAACATAGTTAAAAATCGGTTTGTAATACAGAATTTTTGCTGTGTACAGTGGGTTTAAAAAACACTGGAGTAAAACGTTGATAAATCCTATATGTAACTGTTTTAAAAAATCCTGTGAAGTTATGATTTGGTATAGAATGCTATTGACCTTTTTTGTAAGAGGCAAAAGTTGAGTTTTGTGTCATATCGTATGTAGTAAAAACTTGATTAAGGGATCTTGATAATAGAATCTGTAACATAATAGGAACCTCTGTTTATTTTCCTTACAGAAGAAGAAAACTTCCCTGTTTTAGATCTTTATATCATAAAGCGCAAGTACTCTAGGATTCTTAATGGAGTGAATGGAATAGAGTAAAATTTTGCATGTTATAAAATGCATCGTTTCTTCTACTTTAATTTTGGCATGGAAATGTGGAGTTTTCTTCCACCAGTCGTGTTTTTACCTTCAGCAGAAGGATTTGGGCCCTTTAAAGAGGAAAATATTTTGCCTGTGTTAATGGTAATGTACCAACGAAGACGGTATAAACAAATAAAATCTGAAAAAACATGAGTGGAAGTGAATATGCTAACAGCTTAGGGGTTGCAGAGTGAATTAGAGGCCCTCTGGACTCATCATTCAGAAAAAAGGCACTAGAATGCCCATCCTCATGGGAATGCTGTTGGCTTGGGTTTTTTGTATTTGGGGTTTTTTTTAATCTTTTTAAAGGATTTTTTTTTTTGTCTTTATAAAGGATTAATAGTTTCCAAAGGACAATTATGTCTACTGTTGTAACTGTTTAAAATACCCTTGCAGTCTGTAAGGAGGAAAAAAAGAAAAAAAATTTGATAGCTGGTTGACCTTGGAGTCACAAAGTTTGGTTCTGTTCAAATCTTTGTCATATATTTTCTTTTACCCTGGGCAAGTCACTCTAGTCTGCCTTTGGGCTGTTCCAGTAGCAACTCCAGCTGGAGTCAGCTACGTCTTTGGGTCCTTTTCAGAATTGCCATCTATAGCATTATTGAGTGTCACATACTGTATTTATACGTTCTTTAAAGACAGATGCTCTTCAGTTGTCATTATATGATAATTTAGTATTTTATCTGATTGAAATTAAAGCAAGAAGTAGGCTTCTTATTATGGAAACAAGCTTTAAAATCAGATCTAAGCATGAAACGAAGGCTTGAATCCTGCAGGTAAGTCATCCGCCATGAAAGCGGTAAGGAGGGAGAGAATCAAAGAAGTCTAAGGTTCAGAATGGAGATGAGGGGATTTTGAAATCACCAGACCAGAGTGGAAAAGACAGGCAGCAGTTTGATCTTAATTCTTGAAAGGAATTTAAGCAAAGTGGCAATCTTCTAATAGCCTACCTAGGATGAAGTAGATATGTAAGTGTTAAACCATTCCTTCTCCTTTCTATCTTTCAAAACTTTGAAACTTGCACCTTGATTTATATATAGGATGAATTCTTTCCTCGAAGAGCTTTCTTTTAATTTAGGACCTTAATCCTGCATGCACTTGGGCGTGTAAACAGATCTGTTGACCTCACACCAATAAATTATCAATCCAGTTTAACAGATATGTGCACATAAATAGTTGCAAAATTAGCAAAATATGGCATCTCTATAGTAATACCTCCAAAAATTAAGTTGATAAAGCTATGTAATTACAGTTTAAGAGCTATGAATTTCTGCTGGCAAGAAGTTCTCTGTTTGCAGTGTATTTCTTTAGGTTTCTGTTTTGGTTTGTTTTTCTTTGCTTTGTTTTGCATGCACTGGGAGAGCGCTCTGGCCCAGATCCCCTTTGCATTGGGCTAAGAACGATGGTGTTTCACAGTTGTGTCCCCCTCTTTATGTTGCAAAAGCAACAGGATTTTTTTTTTTCCCCTCTTCTCCTGCATCCTCCAGTGTGTTGACCCTGTGACTCTGGATATGGGAGCTTCCTTGTGATAATTGGGAGCTTTTTTTAGTTGCTTTTAAAGGACTGAAAAATTGAAATTGGGGCCTGAGCAGGGATAATCAACTTTTTTCATCCCTTTTTGCCACATAGAGGACAATGGAGAAAAATATGGAGAATCAATGGCCAAGAAAAAGGCAGGAGAAAGAGAAATAATAGATCAGGATGAACAGGAATTGGGATGTGTACAGAATGGATAGAGTTCTTCTTCCCACTTTGAAATAAGAAATTCTAAGGGAGGGCAACCACAACATGTTTACAAATCTCATAAGAATTGAAAGATTACGATAACACAGTGAGTAAAGGAGATTACTACCAATTGCTACCAATTACAGCAATCTTAGGACAAGATGGGAGCCCATCATACTTGTTAGCCTTCCAACAGAGGACAATACCTGAATAAAAATCTTCAAGATCTTTTATATCATTATTGGGGGATAACTAACTTAATGTGTCCATCTGGTGCCATTAGCCATCTTTCATATCCCACCTTCCTGGTGCACTTCTTCCATGTGCACGTTGACGTGGGACATGTTGTTTGGATTTCTCTCCCTCTTTTTTTTTGAGGGCTGAGATGCACTGGCATTCATTAACTTTAACATCAGTCCTGTTGGTTTATCCATCAGCTGGCAGTGCTTTTTTTTCTTGAAAAATGAAAATCAGAAAAGAGAAAGAGAAGTTAATGAGCAAAGTTGATTCTTTGAACTAAGCTGTCACAACATGCCCATCACAGATGGGACTCAAGAATGCGAACAGCAGATTTACTGTGCCTTAATCAATGTAACGTGATGACTGGCAAATACAAGAATCAAACTCATTTTGAATGAAACATTTTTAAGGGTGCGTGCTTAAGTGTCCTCTCAAATGTAATCAAAGCTAGAATTTTTTATGAAGGTTCTCAATAGCTTTAGAATGAATATTGTGATTGTAGAATGGAAAATTAGAGATCAGTTTGTTTGCAATGAAGTTTTCTTTTGTAACTTTAAAAAGGCATAGAAATGGATTTGACATGGTCAGGCTTTTGTAGCACAGATTAGTGTGCAATTAAAATTGTAACTGCTGTACCTGGTTGTATCTCCTGCTGTGTGGACTTGAGCTGGTTTTCACTGGGCCTGCTTGCGTGTTGGAGGTGTAAGGACAGGAGCTGCAAATGTTTTCAGAGAAGCATCTGATTTGTTTAACTGATGACTCTGCTGCCTTATTTGGGTTTGTTGATCATCAGACACTTCCATTTCAGTTTTTCAGTTTAAATGCCGTGTCTTGTATCTATTTTCAGAATGGTGATTTGTATCAGGGTGGTTTAAAGACAGCAAAAGTGTCTTTTACCTGTTTCAAAGTAGTGAAACTCAGGGCAAAGAATAGTTGTCCAAAGTCACGTAGTAGCTCAGCTGGAGAGCCAGAGGGTCACTGATGCCTCCCTCCCTCTCTCTCGCACCCCACCCCACCCCCCAGCCCCGCTTTCCCTCTCTCCTCCCCCCACTTCTCCAGCTGTATCCCTACTTCTTTTTGCTTTCTTCCCTAACTGAAGAAAGCTTTCATGCTGTCTCAAATTCATAGCTACTTTTCCACTGTTTCCATCTATCAATTGTAGATGTGCAAGCAGCCATTCTAAGATGCAGGACTGCATCTTGAGCATGGGGAGGTACAAGAACCCCCTCCTTCCCTGCTCCTGGGAGCAGATGGTTATTACTGGGGAGTTGTCTGGAAGAATAAAAACCTTTTAAGGGATTTCAGTTATTGAATTTCTTCCTTTGCAAAAGAAGTTTGTTTACATCTGCATCAAGTTCCTGTCACAATCTTTGCTGATTAAGCCTATTGAGACAGCCAGTACATCTCCTGGCTCTCCACACATTTACATTGCTCTATTAGAGTATATGTAGCTGTATGGATGCTAGAAAGCACTGGCGGTAATGCAGGAAGTTTTGTTTGCTCTTATAATGTGTTTTAAAAATAATGCTGTGCTCAGTTAGATGAAGACAACATCTGTAATGTGTTTCTTGAGGCAGATGGTAGATCAGAGAATAAAATATGTTTAATTTCTAAAGGGAGGAGAAATGAGTAAGCTGAATTGAAACCACAAGCACTTCTTTTTCTTTTCAGTATTTACTATGAAATTCAGGTTATAATACATCCTGCTATTTTATATCTACCTCTCCATATATTGCAGGCCATGGTGTACAGTAGTTTAATTGTAAAAATGGGCTTGTGGTAGCTGTAGTCATTTAGCTTCAGTTTAAGGACATAGGTTTTAGTTAAAAGCTTTCATTGCATATCACCTAAAGCACTATATAGAGTTCGAATTTCACTGGGCTGTGTAAGATTTCTGCAATGTTTTATTTCAAAGAGGAAAGAGACAACATAGCTAAGGCTGAATCTGTAATTTCTGAGCAGGAAACGATTTCTAGTGCATTTGTAAATGCTGCACTGTGTGAAATGCGTGGGAGAACAGTAGACAATTAGTTACCTTCAGTGCTACAAAAACATGCAGAGAACTTAATGTTTATAGTTCTAGGTCCTGTTTCACAGTCAAGGATGACTTTCAAACTCCTTTTCTCACACTTAAGAAAGCTAGACCTTTTATAATAATGTTAATAGGGTTGCAGGTTTTCCCCTCTGCGTCTCTTTTCAGAGTCACCCAAGAAAGTCAGACTATGTGCTCTGTCCTAGTGCTTAAGAGTACTAATGAGAATAAGCCGTCCCTTCCTTTACTTAGAGAATTAAGACTTTTCTTGCTGATATTTCAGGACATCCAAGCTGAGATTGATGCCCACAATGACATCTTTAAAAGCATTGATGGAAACAGACAGAAGATGGTGAAAGCCTTAGGAAACTCTGAGGAAGCTGCCCTCCTCCAGCACCGGCTTGATGACATGAACCAGCGCTGGAATGACCTGAAGGCAAAGTCGGCTAACATCAGGTAAGTAATGAAAACATCAAGACATGAATGGGGCACAGTTGCTGTCTTCTAAAAGGCTTGAGAAATATGACCACAGCATTGAAGTGAAATATCCATTTTCTTCTGTAAAGGACCCCTGAGCACAAATATAAAAACTTGGTGCACTTGCTCACCATGCAGGCTTAACTACTTGTTCTTCTCTCTCCAGAGCTGTGCAGTTGTAACTTGCCAATCTGTACTAAATTTTCAGAAAGTATGTTGAATCTTTCCTTGTTGTAAATAGATAGCAATGTCAATGAAGTAATTTTGTGAATCTGCAATTACTGTGAGGAGAAATCAGGGGTTTGTTGTTTTTGTTTTTACCACTGAAATGAATAATTTGATAGGACTTGCATCTTAAGTGCCTTGATCCATATTGATAGTAAATTTTTTTTATTGCTGCTATTCAATTAAGAAATGTTTTAAAATACATATTAATCAAGGAATGCATTTTACAATTTTTTGACCCTACCAGTGCCAAGCTCACTGACTGTCCAAGTGTAGACATTGTTAAAATCTTTGCGATGTCATTTTGGAAGTAGATGTTACCATATTCATTAATGTGAATAAAATTCCACATTAAAAGGAATTACATAGAAAAGAATTTCTAGAGTTTTTAATTGCAACTGCTTGCTTGTTGATTAAAGGAAACTGTTCTTTTAATCGAACAGAACAATGTTAAGCATTCATATGAATTTTCCAAAGGCCAGAAAAATGAGTTGAGCTTGGAATTCAGGCATAAGAGTTTGAAAGAGTGAGATAGAGGAGAAAATGTGACATTTACTTTTCGTCTCCACTTATCCCATCACCAACGTGCTAAACAGTTAAGTGAAACAGGTAAATCAGCTCCATGAAAGCCCGCAGGCAGAGCTTGAACGAGAGGAACCAAGCAGTTCGGTGTGGGGGCTTGCAGAGACTGGCCCCACCACACAAGTAGTTTAATGCAAGAGCTATAAAACTTGGGCTATTGTGAGCTCTACTCACAAATAAGTCAATGTGAGAGAAAGACAAAAACATGCTCATAATAACTTAGCAACTGTGGAGTTCTAGCAAGAACAATTCAGTTGCTTAGCCTTTCCTGGGGTTGATCATAATTTGGGAGAAATTGATGGCCAAAAAAAAGGGCCTTCAAGCCATTTACCCTGGCCAGCTGTGAGTTCCAAGGCAGCAATACAGAGACAGCGATTGTGCAGTGCATGCTCAAAATAGTGGTAATACCAGCACTTCCGAATACGGATCCATCTTTTCACTTCTGTGTAGATATGGCACGTGCATCCCACTGGGCAGCTTTAATGTTTGCAATGTTTGTGTTACTCTGCTGGCACCTGCAATGCTGCAGAGCCACATGTCACTGAGCTACAGGTAGAAGATGGGCAGGGAAGAGAATACTGGAGCAAATACAAGAGAAGTAAATTAACCTCTCAAATCTCAGTCGCCACTGAAAGGAGCGTAGCATTTCTGAGGTGATGTATTTTGCCCTGTTCTTTGATTGCAGTTCACTTTTCTAACTCCCGCAAGAGTGATGAAAGCTTTCACAGGAAAATAACTGAGCATAGTACTGATATGAAGTCAGTGTGTTGAAGTAGCTGTTTGCCTTCAACTTTTGCTTTCTTGGTGTACCTTATTTCAGGGATGAATTGGAAAGCAAAACTGTATGGATGAGTGCTCTTGTGAGAACAGCATATAGCCATGTTAGATGCTAGGACTGATTGAAAAATCTGATTGTTTTGTTATGAGTTTTAGCTTGGGATAGTGCTTCTAAATTAAAGTTTCTCTAAGTTTTTTTAGAATATTTTCAGCTATGTGTACATTCTGATTACGCTGATTTTTTTTTAGTTGCTGAAAGTACTGTTCTCCCTTAGGGATAGTATGAGTTTTAATTCATCACTTCAGTCCTCAGAGCTGATGGTGCTAGTCACTGTGTTGACTTTACTTCCTTGCTACTGTAACTAAAGGGAGTTCCAAACTGGAAAAGCAGCACTCATGACATATTTTTAAATGCATGGAAACTACTTAACCTGTACTTGTAGTGACTATGACACCACCTGAGAGGACTACACCTATCCTTGAAATTACTTGTAGACTTATTCATGCTTCTTTCTTTTTCTCTTTTTATTATCTTATTCCCAGGAAGAAAACAAAGCTGCAGATTTGTGCGGGTCTGCCTTTTAAAGCCCAATGTTTAGGAGAGATTCGTCCCTCCTGGGGCAGGAGGTGCATGGGTGTTAGTGTTTGGGGGAGGGTAGAGGTAAAAGTATGGGAGAAACAGAAGGATTCTCTATATTTAGACCACCCACTAATCTTTTTATTCCATGTGTTCCCTTGTTGCTCAGCAGGGAAAGTGTTATCTCCATAGCAGAAGCAAAAGCTGAGGAGGTCTCCAGCTGTGAAGAGAGTCTCTCAGAGTCAACAAAAGGGGAATTATGTCAGAGTTCCTGCTCTTCTGGATGATTTTATTCAGCCTGGGTAGAGGGGGTGTGTGTGCTTTCAACCTGGTCAGCTGGATCGGAGCATCTGGGTTTTTCAGGCTCATCCAGGATTCCTTTAGGAGTGCTTTTGAATACCAGGTGGTTGATGCTGGGGACTATTGCTCCAACCAGTGCTCAAACCTGAACAATCATCTGTAACTGACCTGTATTTTTATCAGAGCAGATTCTTAAGCCACCACTTGACTTGGCGAATCCCTGGAGATTGCCAATTCATTTGAGCACAAACACCTGAAGCTTTGTTTGCAGGTTGTGTATTGGTAGAAGTACCAATTCCAAAACAAAGGCCAGAAATCCTGTTTTTGAAAGCAAAGAAGCCCAAGAAACATTTCAGAACTTCAACGTAGTTTATCAGCTCTCTTTGATAATGTCTGTATGACAAATTTAAACGTGATACTAAAACTTTACACTGAAATGCAAATTGGAGCATATCTTGGTTCCCTTGCTGCTGCGCAGCATTTGCTTTGAATGGGGTTTACTGAATGCATGTGTCTCCGCTCCCCAGGAGAATTGAATGCTTGTGTCTACTCTTCAGCTGCTGCTGCATCTCACTTTTATTTTCAGTATTGCTTCTGATAAGATTAGAAGGGTAACATTCAGGAAAAATCCAGGCTGATGTGATTATGTTTTCCCCTGTGTATTTTTTTCCCCTTAACGTCTTTTTGACCTTTCAAGGGAGAGGTTAGCTCACTTTGTGTTCAGAGAAGAATTTTAAAGTCCCTGTTAGTGTAGTCCATTTCCTCCCCATCCCTTACTGCTCTACCCCCACCAGTTTAGCTTGCACTGGACTTTGAAACCATGTGCTAGTGATATTTTGCTACTGTCATTAATCTGGCAGACACATGGCTACTCATTAGTGGCAAATTACAATGCATTTAATCTAGCATCATATGCCACATCATTCACATTAATATCAAAATAGTTTTTTTCGCTATTAACATTATTGTGCTGTATGTTAAATTAACAGTGAGTCACCCTTAAATTGTCCGTTAACTAGTTGCAGGGTTTTTTTTTTCCCCTTACAAAATTCCAATTCATTTTGTATACAAGAATTCCACTAAATAATTAGAGCGGAATCCTGAAGCCTCAGAAAGTGCCAGTTTTTAGAGGTGAGAGCTGCTTAAATGTGCTAGACACAGTAATAAGTCATGATGAATAGAGATTTCACTATCAAAGTGAAACAAAAAGCTATAGATCTGAACATTTTAATTGTGGTTGCTTCTAGAAATTCATAAAGATGCTTTATTTTTGTAAGAATTTGTGGGTCTAACAGCAAAACTGTAAATTCAAATGTGGGCTACCTCGGCTTAGATGAGAGGGCAGTATCTCTCCTCTTCCTGATTAATAGGGAGTATAACTCCATTTTCACTTCCAGAAAGGAGGGCTGGTGCTGAGTACCTAGCACCTGAGGGTAACATATATGCAATGCTTTGCAGCTTGGTATTTCTGAGGGCATTTTTGACGGGATGTCAAGCTAGTTGTGAAAAGGAGAACTTCCACATTGTATGTGGACCACCCTATGCTGTTGGGAGTGCGTCCCTGTGTGTGGCTGGGGCTTCAGGAGCCAACTATGGTGAATGTTCCAGCTGTGAAGCAGGTACCTTGTACACTAACTTGCTGTAGAGTTAATACTGTCCATACAGGAAGAAGTTGGTTGCCTTGAAAGTAGTTCTGGTTAGTGAGTATTAAAGAACTGAAAAGAGACCAGGAGAGCTGAGACAGTACGTTTCTCTCAGGAGCTGCTGGTCTGCAAACCAAGGCCGGCAGGACGCTCTTCCCTGGTACGCGTATAACTGTAAATGCAATAGCTCACTTGTAATTCACTGCGGGGCAGGATGCTGGCTCAGCTGTTTAGGCCTGGGCTACGAGCAGCTGGCTTGAATTCAGTGTTGAGAGAAAGGTATCAGTGAGAGCAATAAGGGACGATAGAAACCATGATGCACAAAACTGTAGGCAGTAAAACGTTGCTTCTCGCAAGTACTTCAATTTTTTTTTTCCCAAGTAGTTACCTAAGCACTTTCCTGAATGGAGTGAAGGAGAATAGGTTCCTCTTCCTAGTAGTTAGTTAATCCTTTTCAGAAATGTGATTTTTTTTTTTCCTTTGTATTCCTGCGCCCCCCCCCAACACACTCTCTCTCTCTC